>NC_080044.1:33018629-33374148 GCF_012489685.1 Lotus japonicus
TGAAGAGGAAGCCGTTGGTGCAAGGAATTGACTTTTACCTCAAAGTCGTTACAGGCATCTTGGCATTGACAATCATGATGCAAATGTGGTAAATTCATCTCTTATGAGACAACTCTTTAATTCAGTTTTACTATTTAAACTCGCCAAAAAAAAATATGTAATGTTGAGATTATAATCCATTAAAATTTAAAAGATTTTCCTTAATTATCTAAGATTTAAACAAACACGTATAATTACATTCATGATTAATTGATGTATCAAATACAATATACATATTCCTCGTGCAACGCGCGGGTAAATAAACACTAGTTGCTTTCCTTTAATGTGGACAAGTTCACAGAAATTGTTCATTATATCGAAATTAAAATAATTAAATGATATACAATCATATATTATACTCTCACTATAGCGTGTCGTGGAAAATGACTGAACGGGGAGTTATTTCAGAAGTATATATATATATATATATATATATATATATATATATATATATATCTAAAAAAGCAGTTTTGAGAGTAATTATTCATAGAAGTAGGTATTGTTAGCAAACTATAACATGAAAACCAATCATAGCAAGAAAACAAGGACCCAGAGGACCCACTCAAGGGGATGATGTAGTAGGTTAATAGGTTGATGTTGTGTAGGCACGGAAGAAGTTTTCTTTTGCTTTATCACCACCATCATCATCAGCATATCACTCTATTTTAAGTGATCGATAATTAATGACTTATGACATCATGACTTAAGCAATTTGATCAAGTAGAGGACCCACGTTCACTTATAGCAAAGAAAAAGCGAATTATATGTATTACTCTATTTTCTAGCGAAGGGTGCATATTTGACGAACGCACCGTGATAAAAAAAAGGCAATTCCATATCATGCATTTGAAGCATTTTTCTATCAAAGTGGAAAAAGATAAAAGATGAGTTTTGATTTTAGATCGATAGTTTTCTGAATGGGTGTTAAATAAGTTGTGAACACTTAAAAAAAAAAGGGTTATGAACCTATATCAAAAAGGTTTTGATTTTAGAGAAAAAAGAAATTGAGTAGAGAGAAATAAGTGAGAAATAAAGTAAATTTAGAGATTGTTTGGTATGATAGAGATAAATGAGAAAGAGAAGAGAAAGAATGAGGTGTAAAATTAGATTTTACATTAAAAGACATTTTGGACTAATATGTAAAATAATAAAATAATTGTATTCAAAAAAGACATAAGGACATAAAGGTAATAGGAAAGAAAAAACGTGATGAAGTTGCATCTCTCTTCAAAATGAGCAGACCACAAAAAGCATATGAATCACCCTCTTTCCTCTCTCTGCGTTACAGTAATTGAAACCAAATGATGGTGAGATAAAACTCTCTCCTCAAACTCCATCTACTCCATCTCTCTCTGCACTAAATCGGTGGTAACAAACAGAGCGTAAAGGTTGATGTTCATCAGTGAGATGCAGATAATATTTTAAGATTTTTTTAGGTTTTTATCATGCAGAAAATTAAATTATAATATTTAAATTTTGTGAGACTCACGTACTTTAGAGTAAGGAGTATAATCATTTACATAAATTCATTCATGTTATTGATGAAAACAGTTTCAATTATTATACTTATAGTTTTAGTATGTTGTTAGAGACAAAAAAAACTATTGTAGTGCTTCTTTGCATTCCTTTATCCGTTCTTCTTCGATAGAGAAGAAGAGAATAATAGTGCTGAAACGACATTGTATTTTTTACTAGTTTTGCTAGAGTATCGAGAAATGTTTGTGCTCGAATATAACATTAGACCGGGCGAGCCCCCTATAAGGGCAACGCCCTAAGACAGCCCGCCCCCTGGCGGGTAACTTGGCTTTTAAACTGGGCCTATACACGTGGCCCATAGGGTTCATTTAGGAGAAAGGCAGAACGCAGGGTCCACACCCTACACCTATAAATAGGTGACAGTTATCAGTTGTAAGGAACTTTAACTCATTTCTTAACTATTCAAGTAAAATTCAATTACTCTCTCTCTAGTGCAATCTCTCTACACTCTAGGTACTACCCTTCCTAACAATGCTCCATACTAGAACATTTGACGCCGTCTGTGAGGATCGGTAAACTCTTGATTCCTAGTTCACGTGGATTGATTGCACGATCGAGTCTCTTTGAACAATCGGTTGAAATTTCTTTGTTTCTGGTTTCTCTCGGGTGCCTGTGTGATCGCCCGGTGTTGTTTGAGTGTGATTTCAGACTCGTTTAAGTCCTGGAAGACAGAAACTCGTCGCAGAAGGCACCGCGATTCACCAGAACGACGATGAATCTCACCTACGCGTCGTTTCCGACAAATTCGCCGTGAATCGCCAGTTCTGCAGCAGGGAGCCGCAGCAGGAGCAAGCGGTTCCTCCTCCTCCGCCTCCTCCATCTCCACCACCACCGCCTCCATCACCTTCACAACACGTAACTCCAATACCTTCTCCTGTTCCGTCACTCTCACCGAAGCAACCTCCTGTGCACGTTACCCCGGGGGAATGGCGTCAGGTGATGCGCAGTATAGGCCATATCCAATAGCGGAATGCGCATTTGCAGGCACAGCTTGACTTTTTCCGTCGAGAACAGCAGGACGACGGCGCTCGCGAGGCGGACACGGTGGCGGAATTCCATCCGTTCTCGGCTGAGGTGGAGGCGGTAGTAATACCAGACAACATGAAGACATTGGTTCTGGATTCGTATAGTGGAGATTCTGATCCTAAAGATCATCTCATGTATTTCAACACAAAGATCGTGATTAGTGCAGCGTCGGATGCAGTAAAGTGCAGGATTTTCCCATCCACATTCAAGTCGTCGGCGATGGCGTGCTTCACAACGTTGCCGCGAGGTTCGATTTCAAATTTTCATGACTCTTCCTCGAAGTTCTTAGTTCAATTTTCCGCGAATAAGGTCCAGCCAGTCACAATCAACAATCTGTATAACATTCGCCAACAAGAGGGTGAGTCCTTGAAGCAATTTATGGCGCGATACAGCGCAGCATCCGTGAAGGTAGAGGATGTCGAGCCGCGCTCTTGCACCTTGGCATTCAAAAATGGCTTGCTATCTGGAAAGTTGAATAGCAAACTACGCAGGAAACCAGCTCAATCCATGGCGGAGGTGCGCGCTCGAGCAAGCACGTACATCCTGGATGATGAAGATGATGCGTTCAAGCGCAAGCGCGCAAGAATGGAAAGGGACGGAGCGTCGGTTAAGCATGCGCGGAAGGACAAGTATTGTTCCTTCATGAACATTGAGATGAGGTATAGTACCCAAGGTGTAAGGAACGTGATGTGAGATTCCTAGAGAGTGAGAGCGTAACCGCTTAGAGAGAGAGAGTGCAATTGAATTTCAAGTTTGTCATTTCTCAAATGAGCTAAGAGTCTCTTACATTTGGTATCCCTCCCCTATTTATAGTTGGGGGAGTTGGGCTTAGCGCCTCTAAATCACTCTAATGGGCCGGTTGGGCCTCCGGGATGAAGGCCCAAGTCCCTTGTCCGCTCCTCACCTTAGGCCAGCGCTCCTGGGCGAGGGACCCTGGGGTCTCGCCCAGTCCACAAGACACCGAGCTCGAAGCATGAGAGCTAAGTGTGTCTTTAAACAAGAAGAAACAAGGCGATGGCCATAAGAAGCTAACTAGTGCTAAAAATTAGGTACGGAAATAAAGAGCAATTGCCAACATGGCTTGGTAATTTAAAGCTTAAAAATTTAAAGTTTTGAACGCCTCGTCACGCTTCCTTGGCGACATAAGTCCACAAGCAAGCTTGTGGCGATGATACTGGATCTGCTCGCCCCGCCATAGTTACGCACGTGTCCTGATTCGTGACCCCTTGACATGTGTCGAGCCTTCGCCACGCGTTGCGCCCTGAAGCGACACAAAAGTTAGCGAATCCAAGGAATCTCAACCGCTATCTTTGAAACGTCCTTTCGAATCACGGTAGAGCCTGAAAATTTGAATTTAAACCTATAAGCTTCAACTGTTGTAACCTTTCGTTTAATGCATTGTTTTTCCTCTTCCCGAAACTCGCGCTGCACTCCCTTGAGTAATCATTTTATCCTGCCACGTCAAGGCACGATTTCCCAACCGCTACTCTCCCTGGCCTTTATATCCTTTCCCCTTCCATCATTTACCTCTTTCCATCAACTGTTCCCACATTCATTCCTGACTCTCACACTGGTTCCCTTTGCCGATCTTGCGAACTTAAAGCTCCGGCCCCTCTTGCTCCTCTTCTCACAGTCCTTTCCGGGTTAGTTTCTTATCCTTTCTTTCTCCTTCTATTTTTACGATGCCTTCCGCAGGGGCCCTTTCCTCCGTAAAGGAAATCAAAGCCCATCGCTTGGCAACCTTTGCCACTCTCCCTTCCCCCATCTCCGAGGCTCCTGATCAGGGGATCCTTGACCAACTATCGGAGCTTTCCACCAGCGAATCCCTTTCTGACCTTGCCCACAGGGCTGGTGGGCTTTGCTGTTCTCCGCTACTAGAGGACCTCCTTCGCACTGCCGGCTGCCAAGCGCAAGATCGCCCCTGGCAACACCGTGCGGTTAATGACCCCAAGTATTCCCACTTCTTCTTTGTATACGAATACTTGTTTCTTGATCTTGGTGTTAAACTTCCCTTTTCACCCTTTCTCACCCAAGTGCTGTGTGACATTAACGTTTCTCCTTGCCAACTTCACTCTTGCTCCTGGGCCTATCTGAAATGCTTTGAAATTCTCTATCGCAGCGTTGATGTGGTGCCTTCCCTTGCCCTCTTTTCTTTTTTCTTCGAAGCAGATCCCCGATCTCTGAAGACCCATGGTTGGATCATTCTGGTGCCCCGGTCGGGCCGTGAACGATTTTCCCCTTACAAGGTTGGCCCTGAATCTTGCCTGGCCCGCAGGTACTTCCGGGTCATCGTCCACCCGGCTTACCCCACTTCATTTACACAAAAGGATGGGAAGGCCCTTTTCCCTTTTTATTGGACCCAATGTCCCAAAACCACATCCAATTCCCTCGAAACGCGTTCCTCATCTCCAGAAAATTCCACCATTGGTGTCTTATCCCAACTTCCTCTTTTCCGTTGCGCTGACTTGCTTGGCGCTTCCCCAGGATCCAAACTGCTTCCTCGATAAGGTTTTTCCATTTACCGCCTTCTTCACGCCTTCCTCTTAATCTTCTTCGCTTCTGATGATTCTTTCCTTTGTTTTTCAGGGAATATGAAGTTTTCTACTTCCGAACTGCTGGAGGCCTTCCTCTCCGGGAACGTTAAGGCACCTTCTCCAGCTCAAGTTGGAGAGAAAAGGCGAAGCTCGCCGATGGGCGGGGGCTCACCTCAGAAAAAGAAACTGGGTGAAACAGGCTCCCAAGTCGCACCTCTGATTTACGCGGGCGAGGGACCCATCGCGTCCGCCCCGGCTGTCTCGGATAGCACACGTGACTCCTTGGTGCCCGATCATCATGGCGAGGCGAACACTCCCCCTGCTGTGGATACCTCTTGCCCCTTGACCTCGATGGCGGGCCTGCAGCCTCCGTCCTCTGACTGCCCGCTGTCTCCTCCGCCCGTCCAGACTACTCACGATTCACCACCCCCAAAGGTTGGCGGTGAGGAAAAGGAAACTCCCCCGGGCCGCCCAAAGGACCCCTCCAACAACTCTTCCGCCGATCCCTTCTCCTTCTTGCTTTCTCACCCTTACCTTGAGAAATTGAGGGAAGTTCCAACCTGTAAGACCCAAGTTTTTAAGTTTAGAATAAGGGAATAAAATTCCTATTCACGATTAGGTTTGATGTATCGTGAAGGAAAACCTGAACAAGTGTTTATTGAATGGAATAAATTTATGAAGGAGAAAGTTCAGGAAAAGGCTAAGGATTGTATCAAAGTCGATAAAAGTTATAGCACGATTAGTATACGCTTAAACCTAGGGCAAGAGCGCTAGTAAATAGCTAATTTGCACTTAAAGACACGATGGAAACTAATTCCAAAAATCTTCAGAGAAATGTTAGAACTTCTCTTAATCCTTCCATGACAAGCGTTTCGATGCGAAACCCTGAGATATACGAACGTTCGATTCCAATCCTCGGAGGTTTGCCGAAACTAAAACCCTGATAGTTCAAGAAACCTAGAATGAACGGTTGATGAATTCTTTTTCTATTCGGAGCTTCAAATGAAGATTCCACACGCGTACACCCATTTCTCTTGATGTTTCCAATCTTTCTTCAGAAGGAAGTTTTCTCTTCCGACATCCACTGCAAAAAGTAGTTTTTCAGGTAAAATAGATTTACACCGACTTTGGATTGTTTACCTTAATTCCAAGAAACCTCTTTTGAGTTTTGGAATTCTGTCGCCAAAACCTATCTTAAAATTCACGGAGGATGGCGCCGGAAAAATCGAAATCGCGAAATTTTCATTTTCCCGCATTTTCCCATCCCCTATAAATAGGAGAAAAACCAAAAACTCTTCACCATTTCACCCACAAACCCGCGAGCTTAAGGAGAAGGAGGGGAGAAGAAGATTTTCGCCGTTTCTTGCTTGATCGTTGCTCTGACAATTGCTACTTGAAGGTATCGAGGTATAGATGCTAATCCTTACTTCTGATCGTCAATTCCGTTGTTTTTCACTATGTCTTTCTGTGCTCTAAGTTTTGAGGTTTTTGCAAAACTGTCCAGATAACTTCATCTTTCTATCTAAACCTCTTCCCTACGTGCCCAAGAGCATGTTTAGCGGATTACATTTCGCCGATTCTCGCCGAATTGCCGCCGAGTTTCAATTCTGCTCCAAATACCCATTTTTAGACAAAGTTTCATCCTTTATACTGAAAAGTCTCGACTTAGCTTAGCGCTAGTAGGATTAGTTGTCATAAACGTCGTTGGTGACGTCCCCATCCAATTTGTTTTTCAAATTTCCAATTTTGAAATTCTGAGCTAAAAATATTAACCAAAATACCCCTGCGACAGTTTTCGATCCGATAATTTTTCCAAGTTTAGATTCGCCTTAGTTACGACTAATGATAACCTAGGAACCAAGTTTGATCAAAGAAAAATCGACGCACACAATTAAAGTGTGTGGCCGTGAGCTCTCCAAGGGAGGGGAGAAAATTCCTTTTTCGAAAACTTGTCCGATCGCGTTAGATTATCGTACTTCGGAGTATATGCAACTTCGTGTAACCTTAGTGAGTATTGAGTGCTGAGTTTCTGACTGATTATGATGGAATTCTGTGGTTTTTGCTCTAAGGTTCATTTGAGGAGTTTCAAGAAGAGGAAGGCGTAGAGTGTGAAGGAACGCTTGAGGATAACGCTGGAGGAACTGCAGGTGAGGGCTACTCACTGAACTATTAGTTAATGCTTTAGGTGTCGACGAATTCGACTTGATTTACTGTTTATGCACTTGTTTGTGTGTTGACTGGGAAAATGTTTTCTGAGGCTTCGCCTGAAAATGATTATTATTCATCTCTTGATTGTTTTTGAGATTGATTTACATGCTATGTGCTAAATGGTTAATCTAGGATGTGTGATATTTGCCCTATATGCTAAGTGCTACATGGTTAATCTAGGATGTGTTGATATATGTGCCATGACTGTTGGATTGCGCTAATTTGACTATGCAATTACACATATATCTGTTGTGCTACCGAGTGAGGATAACGGGCATGTTATGCCAAATTTATTATGAGATTTTGGGAAGTTTGACGAGACGAACGGAGATTCGGGCCTTGTTATTGTTTTAGTGGATCGAGACATTCTCTGGGAGTTATTTGGGATTATGGGATCTTTGAAACTCATAAGATTTGTGATAAAACTAAAGGGAAACTATTTTACAAGGAAAATTCATAAGACATTAAACAACCTCTAAATCTTTAAATAATGATAACAATCTCGAAGGAAAGCTTAGGATTCAAATCTTAGTTTTGGAAAATGAGAAGTGTCGTCGAGTCCAAGTGTTGAGGAAACTAATAAGTTCTGAGTATGTTGATACTCTTTTGCTCGAGGAGCAGTTTTGTTCTTGGGCTATCTAAAAGATAAGCCGGGAAACGGGTAGTTTCCGAATATGTTGATACTCTTTGCTCGCTGAGCAGTTTTGACCATCGGATGGAGATGTGTCGGATGATTCGAGAAATCATCATGAGATAATGTGTTTATAATTAATTGTCTTTTGTCGCAGAATCGACATTTGCCTTAGGGTATGCTTTTAGAGACAATAAGTTAGCTAGAACACGTGGCGACGTGTCGAGTGAGGTCGGAGACGTTGTTTGGCTAATCACTTTGCATTCATGCACACATTAAGAGGTTAATACACGGTGGGATGCCGGACCTCGGTGGATTCCAAAATGGTCATAAGACCGGATTTCCACTTAAGAACACTACGGTGATTCTTAGTAGCAGACCGAAATGAAAGACCTTCGGGTTTACTGCTGATCTGACAACTGTTGTTGTTGGTGTAAGAGGCACGCGGGCCGAAATGGTCCCACCGTGGCTGGTGTTAGGGCTGATCCGTTGATGCCCATCCCTCCGGAATGCATCTTGTCAACCGGCATCTCATTCATGCAACATGCATACTGACTTAGTTGCCGAGTGCGATTGATACTTGTTAATCTTACTTGATGCATGCTAATTGTTATTATTGTCATTTATATTCATTGGGAGATATACAATGTTATGATGTTATCACTAACTACTAAGCCTAAGTAGCTATCCCTTAAACTGTATCTATTGGAGTTATGACTTACATAATTCTTTGGAGTTGATCCTCGCGTCTTCTGTGTGTGTTTTGGCGGACTACACCCTTTGTCAGATGTCCATGGCGGACTGGTTCATGATGGTTCACCCTTCGGGGGGGACTAGTGTAAGGCCCGAGTTTTAGGCTTATGTTAAGTGAATAAACTTTTTATTCACGATTAGGGTTGATGTAATGTGAAGGGAAACCTGAACGAAAGTTTATTAAATGAAATATATTTATGAAGGAGAAAGTTCAGGAAAAGTTCAAGGATTTCATTATGATCGATAAAAGTTATAGCACGAACGTTTTACGCTTAAACCTAGGTCAGAAACCCTAGTATATAGCTAATTTTCACTTTTAGGCACGCTGGCAGTTAATTCCAAAAATCTTCAGAGAAATGTTAGAATTTCTCTTCTTCCATATATAACAATCGTTTCGAGGCGAAACTCTAGGATCTACGAACGTCCGATTCCAATCATCGGAAGTTTGCCGAAACCGAATCCCTGGTATTTCAAAACCCTAGAATTTCCCGACTTTGAGGACTTTATCTATTCAGAGCTTCAAATGAATATTCCACACGCGTACACCCATTTCTCTTGATGATTTCAATCTTTCTTCAGAAGGAAGTTTTCCATTCCGACATTCGAGGCAAAAAGCAACTTATCGGGTAAAATAGTTTTACACCGACTTTGCACCGACTTTGCATTAGTTGCCAAAAATACAAGGAGATATCTTCTTAGCTTGGGAATTCCTTTGCCAAAACCTATCTTAGAATTCATGGAGAATGACGCCGGAAAAATCGGATTCGCGAAACTTTCATTTTCCCGCGAATTTCCACCTTCTATATATAGCAAACAAAGGAAGAAAAAACACAATTTTCCTCCATTTTCTCTCCTCTAAACCGCGGCCAAGAACAAGGAAGAAGGAAGAAGAGTTTTTCTTCATCGTTTGCTTGATCGTCGATCAATCAGTTGCTACTTCAAGGTTTCGAGGTATAGTCGCTAATCCTTACCTCCGATCGCTTTTTCCATAGCTTTTCTGTAGAGTTTCCTGAGCGGATAGTTTATGGGTTTTTGCAAAACTATCCTGAATCTTTCATTTCTGATTCTAAACCTCTTCTATGTATGCCCAAGATCACTTCTGCCGGATTAGATTTTCCGTTATGTCGCCGGAATTCCGCCGGAATCAATTTGAACCTAAAATACCCATTTTATGTAGTTTTTGAGTAAAGTTCCAACCTCTAGGCTGAAAACTATCGCCTTAGCTTAGTGCTAGTAGGATTAGTTGTCATAAACGTCGTTGGTGACGTCCCTGCAAAATTTTATTTTTGGGATTTCAGTTTTGAAAATCCTAAGTTAAAAATCATGACCAAAATACCCCTGCGACAGTTTTTGATCCGATAATTTTTCCGAGTTCAGAATACCCTTAGTTACGGCTTATGAAAGCATAGGAACCAAGTTTGATCGAAGAAAAATCGAACCCTACAATTACCTATAGTGGCCGAGAGCTATAAGGGGGGAGGAGGAAATTTCCTTTTCCGAAAACTTGTCTTTTCGCGCTAGATTATCGTACCTTAGAGTATAGATTACTTCGAGTAACCTTAGTAAGTATCGATAGCTTAGTTTCCGATAGATTCTGATTGATTTTTTGTGGTTTTGTTCTAAAGGTGATTTTGAGGAATTTCCTGAGGATCAACACCTTGCTTGTGAAGAAGAGTTTGAAGTTTTTGCTGGAGAACCTTCAGGTGAGGGCTTCTCACTGAATCTCTAGTTAATGCTTAGGGTCGATATTTCGACATTGTTTACTGTTTATGCACTGAGATTGTGTGTGATTGAAAATGTTTTCTGAGGCTTCGGCTGACAATGTAGATGATTCATCTACTGAATGTTTTTGAAGATTGACTTACATGCTATGTGCTATGTGGGTAATCTAGGATGTGTGGTGCATGCTTTATATGCTAAGTGCTAAGTGTTTATGACGCGATTTATTGATATATGACATGTTGTTGATTGTGATGATTTAAATATGCTTTACACTGAAAATCTGAGATTCTGAATGGTGAGAATAGCGGGCAGGTCATGCCGATTTTATTTTGAGAGTTTTGAGAAAGTTTGATAGGACGAACGAGGTTCGGGCCTTGTATAGGGTTTATGGATCGAGACATTCTCTGGAGTCATTTGGGGATTCGAAGATCCCGAGAACTTATAGGAATTGCGATAAGACTAAAAAGGATATTATTTTGAAAAGAAAATTCATAAGACATTAAACAACCTCTAAATCTTTAAGTAAGGGTAATAATCTCGAAAGGAGGCTTTGGATGAAAATCATAGTATGGAAAACGAGAAGTGTCGTTGGATCCAAGTGTTGAGTCCGTTGGTTGTTGTGCTGTTGGAGCAGCGATGTTGTTGGGCTATCCTGGGGATAAGTCCGGGGAACCGTTAGTTCCCGAGTATGTGATACTCTTGTGCTGTTGGAGCTGCGATGTTGTTGGGCTATCCTGGGGATAAGTCCGGGGAACCGTTAGTTCCCGAGTATGTAATACTCTTGTGCTGTTGGAGCAGCGATGTGTGTTGTGAAGTGTGTCTTTTGTCGCAGAATCGACTTTGCCTTAGGGTAAGATTTTAGAGACTTTAAGTTACCTAGAACACGTGGCGACGTGTCGAGTGAGATCGGAGACGTTGGTTGACTAATCATCCTGCATTCATGCAACATTAATGGGGTATTAACACAGGACGTACTCTGGACCTCGTCGGATTCCAAAATGGTCATAAGACCCGGATTTCCGTGATAGAGCGTCTGTAGACGTCTCTTGTAGCAGACCGAAATGGCAGACCTACGGGTTACGGCTGATCTGACTACCGTTGTTGTTGGAGTAAGAGGCACGCGGGCCGAAATGGCACCACCGTGGCTGGTGAAGGGCTGATCCGTTGATGTCCATCCGTTCCGGATTGCATATTGGTTGACTGGGTTAACCTGCATACATATCATGCAACATGCATACTAATTTAGTTGTTGAGTGTGATTGCTATTTGATTATCTTACTTGTAACATGCTAAGTGTTATTATTGCGTTCATGTTATTGTGGAACATGCAACCCTAGGAATGATATCTTTAGCTATAAGCCTAAGTGGCTATCTATTATTTGTACCTATTGGGTTTATTATCTACATAGTTCTTTAGAGTTGACCCTCGCGTCTTCTGTGTGTGTTTTGGCGGACAACGCCTTTTGTCAGATGAACATTGCGGATTGGTTCGCAATGGTCCACCCTTCGGGGGGGATTAGGTACGAGATGATCGACCAGGACGACCCCGGGTCGTGGGTGGTTGACCCCGCGAGCCACCGAGCGACGTATTCGGGGCGTATCATGGAGGACCACGTGGATAGTGGAGGACTCTTGAGGTCAGGAGTGTTGAGGCGATGCTCTATCAGCTTCAACTTGCCACCGGGCGTTCACTGTGGACCAGGTCTTGGAGGAGCACCGCCGCCACCGTCATCTTCAGAGGAGGAGGATTCCTCAGAGGAGATTCCAGTGGGAGTGCCTTCGGCAGGGTCTAGTGCACCCTCCGTTGCGATCATTGATGATCAGGGTTCGGGCCCTAAGCCCGTGAGTCCAGCATCGGAGAGCGTTGCAGGAGCGAGGGGAGGACGGATAGGGTTGATAGACTTGGTCGTTCTGGATTCTGATTCAGACGACGATCATGCTAGCACATAGTTTTGAGTGTTGGTATGAGCTCCTCGAGTTAGGATTAGTGTAGGAGTAGAGTTTTAGCTCTGACAGTCTTGCTTCATTTGTTACTTAGGGGACAGGGTAGATCCGCCTATAGCTTTTTGTGTGGTTTCCTTACGGGAATCACAGAGAGTTGGTTGGACTTAGGAGGTCTTATTTTCAGGCCATTGGGTCAGCTGATTCTCAGTTTTGAGGGATGGTGTTGCGGGCACTTCACCCTTTTCATTTGGTTTGTATATATTGCCTACGGGCATTGCACTTTTCTTTCCGTCACTGGAGGTTACTCGTGACGAGGTTGTTACTTACAGCGGGGGCTGTTTATATATTGTATATTAGTTTTATTACTTTTCGCATTTGGGTTTTATTTAATTCAGTCTTGTCTTAGTTATTATCAAAAAAAAAATATTCACGTTTTTCCGCATTAAGTTTACTTTTGGTTACTAAAGTGACGCCACCGAAATCGGGGTGTTACAACTAGATTCGAGATGCTCGATCAGGATGACCCCGGCTCATGGGTGGTCGACCCCGCTGGCCACCGAGCGACTTACTCGGGGAGGATTATGGAGGACCGTGTCGACCGTCTGGGACACTTGACGGAAGGAGTGCTGAGGAGATACACTGTGAGCTTCAAACTGCCACCCGGCGTGCACTGCGGACCCGGTGTAGGAGCACCACCCCCACCGTCATCTTCGGATGATGAGGACCCCTCAGAGGAGGAGCCTGTAGGAGGGACTTCTGCGGAGTCTAGCTCACCCACTATTGCTGTTATTGATGACCATGGCTCGGGCCCTAAGCCCGTGAGGCCAGCACAGGAGCGTGTCGCGGTAGCGAGAGGAGGGAGGATGGTGTACATTGACTTAGTCGTTATGGATTCTGATTCGGACGATGATCAAGCTAGCATGTAGTTGTGAGTGCTGGTGTGAGCTCCTCTAGACAGGATTAGTGTAGGAGTAGAGTCATAGCTCTGACCGTCATGTTTCATTTGGGGACAGGGTAGTTTCCTGACCGATAGCTTTTTGTGTGGTTTCTCTACGGAAATCACAGAGAGTTGGTTGGACTAGGGGGTCTTGTTTTAGGCCGTTTGGGCTGACTTATTCTCATTTTTGAGGGATTGTGTTGCGGACACTTGACCTTTCCTTTTGGATTGCACATATTGCCTACGGGCGTTACTTTCTGTTACTTCCCGACACTGGAGGATACTCGTGACGTGGTTCGCTACTTACAACGGGGGCTGTAATTATATATTGTACATTAGTCATGCTGTCTTTTATCTTTGAGTTTTATTTCATTAAGTTCGTAGTTTTATCAGTTAAACAAATCAAAAAAAAAATATTCACGTTTTTTCCGCTTTAATTTCTTTTTGGTTACTAAAGTGACGCCACCGAAATCAAGGTGTTACACAGCCAAAACCTACAGGGGTTGCCCAAGAAGCTGTGTCAAGTCTTCTTCGCGTCGGTTGTCTGTTCGCCCAAGTGGCCTGGCAGGCTCGTCCTCTCACCGGGATTGCGGGGCTCCGCCAAGAGATGGAAAAGCTGCATTCCATCAACCTTCAAGCCAACGAGACCTGCTCCAAGCTATCCGCCCAGTTAGCCACTGAGGTGGAAAGGACAAAGAAAATGCAGAAAAAACTCGCGGAAGCAAAGCTTGCATAGGTAGCTGTGAGACCCAAGATTTTAAGCTTAAAATAAATTAGTGAATTCCTTATTAACGAATAAGTTCGATGTATCGTGAAGGGAAACCTGAACAAGAGTTTATTGGATGAAATAAATTTATGAAGGAGAAGGTTCAGGAAAAGTTCAAGGATTGTATCAAAACCGATAAGAGTTATAGCATGATTAATATTCGCCTAAGCCTAGGTCAAAGACACTAGTAAATAGCTAATTTACACTTTAGGACGCGATGGAAACTAATTCCAAAAATCTTCAGAGAAATGTTAGAATTTCTCTTATTCGTCTATAAACAAGTATTTCGATGCGAATCCCTGGAATGTACGAACGTCAAATTCCAATTCTCGGAAGTTTGCCGAAACGGAATCCCTGATAGTTCAAAAACCCTAAAATCGACGGACGATGAAGACTTTTTCTATTCGGAGCTTCAAATAAAGATTTCATCCGCGCACGCCCACTCTAATCGACGTTCCAAATCTTTCTTCAGAAGGAAGTTTCTGCATCCGAGGTCAATATCATAAAGTGCATAAAGTGCATTTTTAATGCCGGTAAGCATTAAAAACAAGCCTCGAAAACCAAAAATCATACTGATATTTCTTTGAAGAATTAGAAGATTCAGCGGGAAGAATATCGTGTCTAAAATACGTTGGAATCAGTAGGAAAAATCGGAATTGCGAAATTTTCATTTTTCCGCATTTTCCATTTCCTATATATAGTATGAAAAATGAAAAAAAAAACAAAAAAATCCCAAAACACACACACACGGCCGAGAGCTCTTGGAGGAAAGGAGGAAAAGTGTTTTTTTTCCAATTCTTGACCGATCGTCGTTCCGTTCGTTGCTAATCGAAGACATCGAGGTATAGTTACTATCCCTCACTTCTGATCGTCAGATCTGTCGACTTTTTCTATGTTTTTCTGAGCTCAAAGTTTGGAGCATTTTGTAAAACTGTCCAAATAACTTGATTTCAGTGTCTAAACTTATTGCCTACGTGCTCTAGAGCATGAATATCCGGTTGTTTTCTGTTGAATCTCGCCGAATTGCCGCCGAGTTTCAATTCTGCTCAAAAACCCATTTTTATGCTGAGGTTCCGCTTTTTGGATCAAAAACTCTCGACTGAGCTTAGCTTTAGTAGGATTAGTTGTTATAAATGTCGTTAGGATCGACCCCATCAAATTTGTTTTTCGAAATTCTGATTTTGAGTTTCCGAGCTAAAAATATTGACCAAAATACCCCTGCGACAGTTTTCGACCCGATAATTTTTCTGAGAGTTTCCCTGGCCTAGATATCGCCTAAGAATACCTAGGAATTGATTTAGATCGAAGAAAAAGTTCGAAAACCCTATTTTCCATAGTGGCCGAAACCTATTTGCTTGGGTACCGTGTCCAAAAATAATTTTTGAGTCTCTATGACCTGAGCCATTGCGTAGCTCTTTCAATTGTCGAAATTTTGGCGCTGGTTTTGTGTCATTCCGAGTTCTGTAGCTCGAGTTATGCACGTTTTAGCGAATAAAGTGTTTTTGTACAAAACTTGAATCGAGTCAAAACTCATCCATTCGGGGGAAGCCCTTCCATTCGTGCCTAAATGTTGTACTCTGAAGCTTCTCGAGCTTTGTCGACCATTAGTTAGGATTGTTTCGACTGTATCGACTTGTGTTGATTCATTATTGCTTTGTTTGCTCAAAGGTTCAATTGTGGAAACCTTGGGATTGACTGAGCAAGCTTGTGAGCGAGACCTGCACCGCGAGACTAGAACAACTCGAGGTTAGGGCAACTTACTTACTAGCTATTTGTATTGTAGGCGTCGATAACTTCGACTTGAGTATTGCTTGATATTGAATATTGCTTGGATATTGTTTATCGCTTTGAATTGGAAAATGTTTTCTGGAGGCTTCGGCCGGGTGAACTTATATGAGACGTGTGTCTCCGTTTTCTGAGAGGCTTCGGCCGTTTACTGGTTTCTGTCTTATCGCTTTCTAGTGGATATGACAAGGTTATGTTTACAGCACTGCCATATTGATTCATCGCTCGATAGAGCTTGATGTATTTGCGTTTATGATTAAATTGTGCTGACTATATTCGTGCATTTTGATGCCACTTTTGGAGTGTAGAATACACTTACCTTCGTCATGACAAGGACGGGTTTGTTTTGGGAACGTTTGTTAGGTCGGACCAAGGTTCGAACCTTCATTGTTCTAGGGGATCTAGTGTTTTCTCGGGGAGTTGTTTGGGTTTGATGGAAACTTTGAACTTATAGAGTTTTGGACTGAAAATAATCATAATCTGTTTTATGTAAATAAATCCATAATATATTTATTAAGAATATAATGTTTTTAATTAATGACGATGATTCAACGGAAAAGACTTAGGAATGAAAGTGAGTTGGAAAACGGGAATGGGTCGGTGATCCTAGCTTTGGGAACTTTATTTTGAAAGGTGTTGGAAATGAAAAACTGAACTTTGGAATTAACGACATAATGGACTAATTCACGATGGAACATTTTGCCTAATAAGAGAACTATTGTTTTAAGGGAACTCATTTTATGGGAAAGAATTTGAAGACGGGCTTTAGCCAAGGGTCTGGGCGTTAGTAAGGTACCTAGTAGAGTACACTTGGCACAACAGGTAGTGACGGTCAGCCGTGTAGAGTTGTATCGTGCCTGTTGATGTCTGGCGTAGCAAGCAGAATGGTTAAACCCGTGGGGTCACAACCGACTTGACTATAGCCTAGGTTTCTCATTGTAGATGCCTTTGGTCAATGAACCAATTTTACCTGTGAGGACGAATCGTTGTTTAGCTAACCATATTGCACCCATGCATACACGCGATGAAGTGCCAAGTGGAGTACTTCGGTATAGCAGGAAGCAACGATCAGCCGTGTAGAGTTGAATCGGTCCTGACTATACCTGGCACAACAGGAGGTAACGATCATCCATGTAGAGTTGTATCGTGCCTGTTGATGTCCGGCATAGCAAGCAGAAATGGTCGAACCATGTAGAGTTGGATCGTCTTGACTATAGCCAAAGGTGATAAGCGACGCCCGAGCAGAAATGGTTAAACACGAGGCCAGTGTTACGACCGTCTCGAGGTGCCCAGCCTTTAAGTGGCAATACCATTGGTTTGTCCCGTCGCCAAGCAGAGTGACGTTATTCGGGTTTGTGTCAGCATATTCTGCATTGGCACACCATGCATCTTATTATGATTACCGTTGTATGACATATCATGCACTCTAACTATAATTGTTGAGACTTGATGATTTGATGTTGATAAACATCGTTATGTGTTTTGATGATTGAATTGTGTAAGAGATTTGATAACATGTCATGTATATACCTTAGGGTAGGCAACGCATAACTTATATGTATATATACAACATATATATACCCCCTTTATCGCATGTTGGTTGTATATCTATTGTATTCTGTAAGTTGACCCTAGCGCCTTGGCTTTGTTTGTATGTTTGTGTTTGGGCGGTCGGCCTGCTGCCAGGCGTCCGTCAGCCGATTCGTGATGACTCGTCACTCGAGGAGGACCAGGAGCGTAATGACTATTACTGAAGCTTTCGACGAGGACCCGGACTTCAGGCCTGATCGAGGAAGGGTCGATGAAAGTAGTGTGGGATATGGGTGGTTAGAGTCTTTGAGTTGGTTGTTAGAGTCATAGCTCTGATTGTCATTCCTTATTTTGGGGCAGGGCAGGTCCCCGACTATTAGCTTTTCGTGTGATTCCCTTCCATGAGGATCACAGGGAGATTGTCGGACGTAGGAAGTCTTTTGAGGCCGTTTTGGGCCGACTTACTTTCGTTGGAGGACTGTATTCAGAATACTTGACCTTTTGTTTTAGTTTGTACATAATTGCCCACGGGCACTACCTTTCCGTCACTGGAGGTCACTCGTGACGATGTTTTTAGTTGCAGCGAGGGCTGTGCTTGTATTGTATATTAATCGCTGTTAATCGCGATTGGGTTGAGTCTTTATTTCGACAAGTCTTTTTATTTAAACAAAACGAAAAAAAATACCTGCTTTTCGGCTTTATTTTATTTTGAGTTACTAAAGTGACGCCACCGAAATCGGGGTGTTACAGTAGCTGCGGACGAGTAGGAGAAAGAACTTGAGAACCAGGTTGAGGGACTCCGTAAGGACCTTAGCGCCAAGGAGGCCATTATTGCTTCTCAGGAGGGAAACCTTGCTGCTAAAGATAAGGAGATTGCTGATCTGCGCGAAAGGTTGGCGGCCAAAGGTGAGTTACTTGCCGAGGCCCGGTCAGATTTGGAATCGAAATGCAAACTCTTGGCCGAGAGAAGCTGCCTTTGCGACGGCCAACGAACGTATCCGCGGCTTCCTAATTTGTAAAGCCCAGGTCAAGCACCTCCATCCAAATGTCAACCTTGAACCCCTGGGAGTTTTCAAATGGATTACCCCTACCGGACTGGTGGGTCGGGAAGATCCGCCGGAAGTCGCTCACGTTGACCTTGGAGACGCTGTGGAATAAGAAAGAAAAGATGTAATGTTAACTTCTTTGAAGTTATTGTAACGTTTTGCACCTTTTTAATTTCGTTTAAGACTCTTTGTTTGTATTTTACTTTCAAGTTTGATCGACTCAGCTTTACTTCTTTACGTTTTATGTCTGTTTTAGCGCTTTTCCGGAGTTTTTCTTTTCTCTCAACGCCCCCCATAGTTCCCTTGTTCCTGAATTACGTCTGACGACATTGATGGTGTGCCTTGTTTAACTAGGACTTCTGCTCAATTTTTGAACTGAGGCTTTCGTCACACCAATATTTCCCGTAAGAGCAGGTGTGGCCTCGCCGGTTTTGCCTCGGCGAGGTCTTACCGTTGCTAGGGACCCAATGGCCATATAGGTTTACCCAGACTTATGCCTAGTTATGTTCGTGAGCCCATATTTCGGGGGGATTTTTGGGATAAGAAGCTTATCCGCACACATCACCGACGAGTGACGGTGAGCAGCGTCGGCTTTTCCGGAGCGATCCCCAGACTTCAAGGTCGTGTTGGGATCGCCACCTTCAGGGAATTTTTCCCACCTAGCTCTCGCCGCAATTCAGTGTGATTGAAATTGCTGGATACAATTTTTGTATTTTCAATCAGACGTGATAGTCAACAAACTCCCAAGATGGAGAACAAGAATGTGTCTTTGTTTTTACCATTTAGACGCTTTGGCCAACAAACTCTCGAAATGGAGAACAAGAACATGTCTTTGTTTATACACCTTTAATCTTCGCGAGACGCCTTGTCAATCCTTTAGCTATAATAGTATTTCAGGCTCGCAGCGTTCCAAGAACGTGGCACTCGCCTTCCATCCAAGCTCTCCAGGTGATAAGCCCCCTTCCCTAAGGCCTTCAAAGTTATGTAGGGGCCTTCCCAGATTGGACTCAACTTATTCCAAGTGCTCCCGGTTCGTTTTTTTAGCACCAGGTCTCCCTCCTGCATCGTCCTTGGTCGCACCTTCAAGTCATACTTCGTCGCAGCTCGCTGCTTCATCACAGCCTCTCTGATACGAGCCTCATCGTGTGTTTCCGACAACAAATCTAACTCTACCACCATGTTGGCAGAATTCTCGCCCTCAAACCGCGGCGCTGTTCGCCAAGAACTGTTGTCTATTTCTACGGGCAACATGGCGTCCGCCCTATAGGCCATCCTGAATGGAGTTTCCCAGTGGTTGAGTGCTGCGTTGTATTGTAAGACCAGATTACAACCGGGAGTTCATCCAACCAGGCTCCCTTCGCCTCCGAGAGCCGGCGCTTCAAACCTCGCAAGATCACCTTATTCGCCGACTCTGCTTGCCCGTTATTTTGAGGATGTTCCACTTAAGAGAACCTTCTCTGAATACCCATCTCTTCGCAGAATTCTCTTATTTGGTTACTTGCAAACTGCGTCCCATTATCTGAAACGATCGCCCTTGGTACTCCAAATTGGCATACGATTCTTTTCCAATAAAAACTTACGATCTTGGCTGCAGTAATGCTTGCGAGGGGCTGGGCTTCCACCCATTTGGTGAAGTAATCCACCGCTACGAGGATGAACTTCATTTGTGACCTGGCGGTGGGGAAGGGCCCGACGAGGTCAACTCCCCACATGGCGAAGGGCCATGGGGAGCTAATCGTGGCCAACTGTTCCGCTGGGGCCATGGGCAAATCTGCAAACACCTGACACTTTTTGCATTTTTTCACAAATTCTGCACAATCTTTTCTTATTGTAGGCCAGTAAAAACCTGCTCTGAGGACTTTGCTAGCCAGAGATCTTCCTCCGATGTGACTAGCGCAAACCCCCCGTGAACCTCTGCCATGACAGCCTCGTATTTCCCGGGCGGAAGACATCTCAGGAGTGGCGAACTAAATCCTCGTCGAAACAGTATCTCATCGAGTAAACTGTAGTGTCCTGCCTCTCTCCTTTGTTCCTTCGAATATTTTACTACCACACTTGGTTCTCCCGCCAAGATGTCTACGATGAGGTCCATCCAAGTTTCTTGGCAGTCAACCGAGGCCACCAACTCTTCTTCTATGCTAGGATTGGCGAGCGTCTCTTGGATCACACTTCGATTATTTCCAGGCTTCCGAGTGCTTGCCAATTTTGCTAGGGCGTCCGCCCTTTGATTATGTGCCCTTGGCACGAACTCAACTACGACCTCTTGGAGTCGGCCCATCAGCAATCGTACGCGCTCTAGATATTTTATCAAGGCCGGCTCCTTCACCCGGAATTCCCCATTTACTTGGTTTGCCACTAGCAACGAGTCCGTTCTAACCAGCAAACTGTCAATCTGTACCTCAATTGCTAACTTTGCCCGGCGATCAGGGCCTCATATTCTGCCTGGTTATTGCTGGCCTTGAGCTGGAATCTGAGGGACTGCTCTAATACCAACTCCCTAGGCCCTTGTAGTGTGACCCCTGCTCCACTTCTGTTGTCATTTGATGACCCATCGATAAACAATGTCCATTGCGTGCTCACCTTCTCACCGTCTTCCGGCGTTAGCTCTACCACAAAATCAGCTAAAGTCTGCGCACCAACCTTCCCCCTTTTGTCGTATTGCAAACCATATTATGACAATTCAACCGACCATGCGACAAGTCTCCCTGACAAATCCGGCTTCTACAACACCTGTCTTAATGGAAGATCAGTTCTTACTTTTACCTGAAAGCTTTGAAAGTAAGGTCTTAGGCGTCTGGCGGTGACAAGGGCGTCGAGCGCCGCCTTCTCTATCTTCTGATACCTAATCTCTGCCCCTTGAAGTGTATGGCTTACGAAATAAACTATTTTTTGCTCTCCGTTTATCTTTTGAAGAATGACGGAGCTGATTGCATGATCGCTGACAGAAAAATACAAGTACAAAGGGAGGCCTTGGGCAGGTTTTGATAACACGGGTGGCACAGACAACATCTCTTTGAGACGTTTAAAAGCTTCTTCGCATTCTGAACTCCACTCAAACGCCGCATTCTTCTTTAGGCACTTGAAGAATGGGGCCGACTTGTCGCCTGAATGAGGGAGAAACCTGGACAAAGCAGCAATCCGTCCCGTTAGGCGCTGCACCTCTTTTACACTACTTGGGCTTTTCATTTCTTGGATCGCTCTACACTTATCTGGATTGATCTCAATCCCTCTTGACGTGATCATGAAGCCTAAAAACTTCCCGCCCTGTATACCAAAAGAACACTTCTCCGGATTGAGCCTCATATTATGCTTTCGGAGCCTGCCAAAAGCTTCCGTCAAATCCTCATGATGGCTTGATCCCAAAACCGATTTTACGATCATATCATCGACATATACCTCCATGTTCCTCCCCACTTGGCCCTCAAATACCCTATCCATCAACCGCTGATACGTCACCCCCGCATTCTTCAGCCCGAAGGGCATGGCTTGATAACAGTAGTTTACCCTAGCGGTCATCAAGGCCGTTTTGTCTTCATCCGACGGGTGCATCTTAATTTGGTGATATCCTGAATAGGCATCCATCAGACTCAGCAGCTCATTTCCCGACGCTCCATCCACTAGCTTGTCTTTGCTCGGTAATGGATAAGAATCTTTCGAACATGCCTTGTTCAGGTCTGTGTAGTCTAAACACATTTGCCATTTTCCGTTCGCCTTCTTTACCATTACCGCATTCGCCAGCCAAGTAGGATAATTAATTTCCCGGATGAAGTCTGCCGACAACAATTTGTTTACCTCTTGCTGGATTGCCTTTTCCTTTTCATCGCCCATTCGCCGGCGTGTCTGGGTCACTGGTTTATTTCCGGGATTTAGCGCTAGCCTGTGGCAAATGAAGTTCGGGTCTATTCCTGGCATGTCCTTGTGACTCCAAGCAAAAAGATCCAGGTTCTCGCCCAATAGCTTTGATAATCTTTGTTCTTGGGCTTCAGTCAGTCGGGTCCCTATTTTGAGTATCTTCTCGCCAAATTTCAGCTCCTTGGGTTTCTTCAATCGGCGTGGGTCTGTTGACTCGCCCCTTGGATCTAGGTTCTCTTCTGGTGCATCGACCTTGTTGCATTGGTGCCCCACCGAGGCGTTCCTTTTCCCGTACCGGTCTACCGCGTTGCAGTAGCACTCCCTCGCAGTTTTCTGGTCCACAGCCACTCTCCCAACTCGCCCATTCGGCAAAGGATATTTAACCGCCAAGTGTGCCATTGAAATCAGAGCGCACAACCGGTTCAAGGTGTTTCTGCCAATTATCATGTTGTAAGATCCCTCCGTTCCTATGATTAAGTATTTCACCCTCAGCGTCCTAGCGTTCTCTCGTTCGTCGAATGTGGTATCAAGGTCAAGGACGCCTCTCACCCATACTTGCTCGCCCGCAAACCCCACCAGAGTCCCTGCATAAGGAGTGAGATCTGCTTCATTCAAACCGAGCCGATCAAATGCCCCGCCGTAAATGATGTCCGCTGAACTCCCTTGATCCAAAAGTACTCGTTGCACATTAAGTTGGTTAACGCGAAGGAGGATTACAATCGGATCGTCTAGATGTGGCTTTACTCCAGCAAAGTCATCAGATGAAAAGGTAATGTCTGGATGTGAAAAACCGAAAGGAACCTCTGTTACCGTGTTCACCGCCCTTGCGTACCGCTTTCTAGCTACACTGGTGATTCCTCCTCCTCCAAATCCTCCGGCGATCGTGTGCACTCTTTTAGATACCGGGGTATTACCTCCCCGTATTCTAGTAGGTTTTCCTGCCGCTATCAGTTTTCCCACCTCACGCTGCAACGTGCAACATTCCTCTGTGACATGGCCCATGGCCTGGTGATAAACGCACCACTCGCCTCCCGGCTCGCCGCTTATTCGCGTTGCTAACGGTTCTCGGAAGATTTCCGATTTAGACGATTTGTCCAGGCACGCCAGCTTTCCTTTTGGAGATGAGTTTCTCCATTTCCCTGAGGATTTCCATTTCCAATAGCTTTCCCTTCGCGATGTCCGAGGCTCCGCCGCTGTATTTGCTCCCCGGGTTTATGTGTCCTGCTGCTCCAAACTTATACTTATGTCGCGAATCTGCCACCTCCAATCTCTGAGAGTGTCCAACGACTAAGGTGACAGCGGTCTTTTTTTCTGAAGGTTTCAAGAAGGAGACTAAAGACTCCGCCTCCTTCTTGCGTCGCCTTCTATACGCGTGACGCGAACCACGTGCGTGTTCCATCCTTCGTTCGCTTCGTCAACGTTGTGCTTCCATCAAGTGCCACCAACAAATCATGAATTTGACTAAGAAATCAAAAACCAAAGAGAATTGCACGAAAAATCGAACTTCACTCAGCTAAACCACAATTCACGTAGTCCGGGAATCGAAATCTACAGTTCCCCACAGACGGCGCCAAATGTTCCTTCATGAACATTGAGATGAGGTATAGTACCCAAGGTGTAAGGAACGTGATGTGAGATTCCTAGAGAGTGAGAGCGTAACCGCTTAGAGAGAGAGAGAGTGCAACTAAATTTCAAGTTTGTTATTTCTCAAATGAGCTAAGAGTCCCTTACATTTGGTATCCCTCCCCTATTTATAGTTGGGGGAGTTGGGTTTAGCGCCTCTAAATCACTCTAATGGGCCGGTTGGGCCTCCGGGATGAAGGCCCAAGTCCCTGGTCCTCTCCTCGCCTTAGGCCAGCGCTCTTGGGCGAGGGACCCTAGGGTCTCGCCCAGTCCAAGTATAGTAGCGAGCGGGGTGAGGGGAGTCGACGCAAGGAAGAAAAAGGAAAGGCGGCTAAGTCGCAAGACTTGCCTCAACACACAAATCCAAGTAAAGCATTTACCAAGTAAGTTTCCTAAGGCTCTAATGTCATATATATCACATATATCATGTAATTTCTCAAAGACAAAATCCTGCACATGCTCCCAATAATTTTCAAAATTTTTCTCCTTTCTTCCACCAACATAGGCCCACGGCCTAAGGTTCCAAAAAAATACATAATTTACTTTTCATTCTCTTCCAAAATACAACACAAAACTAGGCTCATATAAGGTTTTGCATGCAATTACACATAGCATTCTTTTCACTTACTTAAAAAGCAAGAGACATGTAATATATTCAACTTTTCTCAACAAGTGCACACCCAATTCTTCAGAAAAAAAAACCTAAGTATCATGCATCAATTCTAAGTTTCAAATTTTAGATTATCAACCCCAAATACACACATAGCCACGACCTAACAATAATCAAACACAACCTGGCATTTTCTTTCAAAATAAATCAATTTCCAAGCATATTCATGTGATATCCATGGTGCTAAACCACTTCAAACACTCATAAAACTTCAATCTTCAATTACAAACTTCTCAAGTTTAGAATCATGCATCAATATTACTATTTTTGGAAAGCTCTATACATGCTCATTACTACTTCAAAGCACTTAAACCAAAAAGCTCCAATTTAAAAAATCTAAAAACCCAAAGTTTGTGATTTTCCAAAATTGATACCATACAACTTAAATCAACGGTCATACAAGGACTTATTGTGAAAAAACTTAGCCAAGAACATGCTCTAACACAATTACAAGTTCAAAACTTCAAAACTGTGGGTTTGTCTCCATTTTCGTGCATGCCCAACAAAACTCCATGGATCTATGACATAGAAGAGAATTTAACCGTATAAATATACTCCCAAGCCCATCAACTCAAATTTTGGGGCCAATACTAACCATGACTCAAAGGAAACCCAAGAAAAATATGGAGAAAAAGAAAATGAATAGTTGCGGTGGCAGTTTGGAGCTTCAAAGCTTGCTTTCATCATCTAAGCTTTAAGACCAACCACTCTCTTACTCAACAACACAAGAAACCAAGAAGTTTGAACTCTCTCTCTCTCTCTCTCTCTCTCTCTCTCTCTCTCTCTCTCTCTCTCTCTCTCTCTCTCTCTCTCTCTCTCTCTCTCTCTCTCTCTCTCTCTCTCTCTCTCTCTCTCTCTCTCTCTCTCATGGCTTGAAATGAGGTTGAATAGTGTTTTTTTTTTGTTTAAATAGAGAAGGTTGCAAAGTATGTGGTGGAGAGCCCTTGGCTCTTCTCCACCACTTATTTTGGACAAGTGTCCCTCCACAACAGGTTGACACCTGTCCCATGGGTTCGCTTAAAAGAAAATATCTTGGAGCAACTTGCTTCAAGATTAGTCGATCAGTCGATACATTGTTCAACAACTAGTTTTACCAAACACTTTTTTTAAATCAAGTAGCTTTACACCTAGCTTATAAGCTTTAGCTTATCAGCTTTCAGCTAGCTTATAAGCTTTTTAGCTAGCTTTCAACTTTCAACTAGTTTGGCATGTCATTTCAGCTAGTTTATAGCTTACTTAATTAGCTTAAAACCTTTTAAAAGTGTTTGGTAAATGAGCTTATTTTAGTAGCTTAAAGTTTTTACAATAAGCTACATGAGGTAGCTTGTAGGTCAAGCATGGGACCCGCCACAGGTTCAAATGGTATTCAAGATAAAGGCTCCTGAACTGACATGGGCGAGCTCCTTACAGGAACATGGCCGCCAGCACATGACGACCTAGTCCAGGCAGAGAAAGTGAAACTCCCATACGCTAGATCTGGGGCTATTTTACTTACTTGTATTGGGAATTGGACCTTGAATATGAGGCCCAATTCCCCAAATCTTATAGACCAAGGATCCACCCACTATAAAAGGGGGTAGTCCATTGTACTAATTAGCTTTTTACTCTTTTAATGAAATAATACATTTTATCTCATCATCTTTCTTTATTTGTGCTATGTAAGGGTTTGTTGGAATATTCTTTTAGATCTAGTACACCTCTAGTATAAAACACTTATTGAATTTATTCTCATTTTTATCTTTAATTATAATTTAAATTAAATTCTATCATTTCCGTTTTATATTTATAATTAAATGTTGTCATCACCCATTTTATATTTATAAAAACACTAGATCCTAATTATTATTTTTTTGAAATAATTACAATTCAATTGTTAATATAATTTTTTTAAATTTTTTTTGTTAATTTAGTTAAATATAAGATTACTTTATTAAATCAAAATATAAATTTATATTATACTTTTGAGATGATAAATAATTTGAACTAAATTAAAATATTTAAAGTGTAATTATTATAATACCATTTTATGTAATTTTACAATTTCAGTGTTTAACAGCTAGTTTTACCATATATTTTTTCAATTAAGTAGCTTTTCAATTATAAGTTTATCAGCTTTCAGCAGACTTATAAGTTTTCAGCAATCTTTTCAACTTTCCGCTAGCTTATTAGCTAGGCATGCCAAACATAGTCTTAATGGGGCCAAAATAAGGGGATTGATTGATTTTTTAAAAGATCAAAATAAAAATTTCAAATTTTAATTTCAATTTTTTCCTTATATAGTTATATAACAACAGACAGTTTTAAATTTTGGTTAGTGAAAAGTTATTCCAATTCTTGATTAGGACATGCCTTAATGAAAACCAGGGCCGGTTCCGACATTTTGGAGGCCCTGGGCAAATAATAAAAATGAACCCCTAATAATTTTAACGTTCAAAATTTCATTATAAACATTATGTTGGTTTGTTTGGCAATTGGCCTCTTGCAACCCGCCCAGGGTCGCGTGTTTGAATCCAAGCAATGCGACCTTTTGCTTTAATTTTTGAATTCTTTCAATTCAAATTAATTAACAAATAACATGTCAAAAGTCAAAAGGTGGGATTCGAACCGGTACATAAAAGTAACATACACAATTACTAACAACTAGACCAGCTCAAGTCATTAATAACTTCTTGAACATTAATTATTATAACTAAATTTTATTTTAGGGGAATGTTTAATGAGAATTTTTTTTTGGGCCCCTTATTCTAATCAGGTAGCTTTTCAGCTATAAGCTTACCAGCTTTTAGTTGAGTTATAAGCTTTCAGCTATTTTTCAACTTTCCGCTAGCTTATCAGCTAGGCATGTCAAACATAGTCTTAACGGGTCGAAATAAGGGGATTGATTGATTATTTAAAAGATCAAAATAAAAATTTCATATTTTAATTTTAATTTTAATATTTTCCTTATATAACAAGAGATAGTGTTTAATTTGGGTCCTTTTGGTATTTTTAGGTAAATGAAAAGTTATTATTATTCTTGATTATGACATGCCTTAATGAAAACAGCACGTACACTCTAACTTTTAATGAAATTAGAATCGTGTTCAGATACCCAGCTTAGTCAAAAGGGCTAAAAATATATAAATTGATTACATGAAATCTTGCACGCCAAGGAACATTAACTAAATAAATATGTCACCATAATTTCCATAAAATGTTGGACATTCTTCATCCGGAAACATTTTAAATTACACCAATCACCCATGATAGATGTTCTTTCTCTCTCAAGGGGTGACCGTTAGTAAATTCAATACAAAACCGTAATTAATTAATTCAGTGAAGTTTTGCATACCCAACCACTAGGGAAAGATCACACTTGAGATTGATTCCATTCCCCACTATCCTGGATCAGACCCATCAACAATTTGCTATGCTGGGAAAGTTCCAAATCAGTGACACCACACCACTTGTGCTTTTTACCACAAACCACGTATGTTTTTGCCAATGGGGGGTTTTCAAGTACATCACTTGTGTTGTGTCCACTAACAAAAATATTCCGAACCTTCCTATTTTTGGGTGTACAACGATATTTCTTATTGAATGCAATCAAACTAATTTGAATCAGAATTAACTATTACGGTTGAGATTTTTTCTATACACAAAACTCAAAGAGGAACATCACTTAACATAAATGAAATATGTACCCCTTAAACTAATAATACACATCTTTTGCGTTTGACCCATAATTACAGGTAGATGAATCTGATCACAGCCATGAAAAACAAGCAAAGGCAGCCGTTGGATCAAAATGATGTGGGTCCCAGCAGTGAACACTCAACGGAAGTCCAACCATGCCAGGTAGTCAGGTACCACGTAACCGCCCACAAAACAGAAGCTTTTTTTGTTTTTTTGTTTGTCACCGAGGCGGCTAACCTAATCACAGTTTTCAAGAACCAATACGTATTGCTTTCCCACAGTACAATCAAAATTTGACACGTGTCCAAGACTGCGACCTTGAACTTTGACTAGCCAACAAAAGCCGGCTGAAGAGGCTTCATGAATCATGAGAAGATACTGTAACCAGCCAAAAATATCCCTATAATATAGTTTACAAAAGCATATTTTAATTAATCCAATTATAAGTACGGTCTAGAATGTCTTAGTATATGTTATTGTATAAATTTTTATGTAAGTATTTTGATTTTTTTATAAACAACTTATAATATACCTATATTGATTATTTTAAGTTAATTTTTATAAGTTATTGAGATTAGTTTATGGTTGAACATTTTTTAAATATGTATATTTATCTAAAGCTTTCGTTATTACATAATTGTCAAATTAATTTATAACTTAATTTATTTATTTAGCTTAGCTAATACTCCAATTCGATAGGCATTATCTATCCAAATACACTTGAACTTTAAGATCTTAGTTAAAAAATTAATTAAGCGATAAAATATGTTAGTTCAATTGGTAAGGATATATCACTTTAAAATGTTGTGTATTTAATTTTCATTGCTTATGTAATGATAGTAGAATTGTGTTTCCCATCCCATAATGATAAGATAAGAGCTGCGTGACATATGAGTTGGAGAGGGTGTAAGACACATAATTAAATAAATAGTTTATTTATTTTATGTTCTTAATTTATAACAACCGGTACTATTTTCATAATTATTTGTGATTGAAATATTATTCGCGTCACGAAGGCGGGAAATATCTTAGGGCTCGTTTGGTACACCGTATTAGGCATTGATAGTATAAGCTTATACAATACATTATGGGCTAATCCATTGTTTGGCGCTCACATCGTATTGTATAAGCTTATACATCAATCTTCTCTTATACATTAAAATGATGGATTATTTAATCCACCCTATAGATGATGGATATATAATACATGATAAGAGTGCAATGTATAAATTACTTCAATATATTTAATTAACCTCCACCACAATCACCCTCAACCACCACCGCCTCCACCACTACCACCACTGTCATTGCCGCCACCACCGTCGCCGGCACCACTTGTGAGACCAAAAATTTTAGTTATAGAATTAAATAAGTAAATTACTATTCACGATTAAGTTTCGATGTATCGTTAAGGAAATTGAACGAGTGTTCAATAATTGTAATGACTTAATGAAGGAGAAAGTTCAGGAAATGACTAAGAATAGTACTATAGTCGCTATAGGTTATAGCACGAGCCTTATTCACTTCCGCCTTAGGGCGAAAGCGTTAGTTAAGGGCTAATCTGCTCTTAAAGCACTATAGAAGCGAAATTCAAAAATCTCCTGAGGAATATAAGAATTTCTCTTATTCATTTCCATGACAAGTGTTTCGACACGAAACCCTGGAATGTACGAACAATCAATTCCAATTCTCCGAAGTTTGTCTAAACTAAGTTCCTGATAGCTCAAGAACCTTAAAATAAACTATAGATGAAGATTTTTCTATTCGGAGCTTCAAACGAAGATTTCACACGTGCATACCCATTTCTTTCGATGTTTCCAACCTTTCTTCAGAAGAAAGTTTTCTCATCCGACATCGACTGCAAAAGTAACTTTTCGGGATAAATCGTCTAATACCGTTATTGGATCGATTACTTAAATTCCAAGAAATTCGTTTCGAGTTCTAGAATTATGTCGCCAGATTCTCACTAATAATTCACAAAGGAATGCACAGGAAAAATCAGAATCACGAAATTTTTATTTTCCCGCGTTTTCCATCTCCTATAAATAGGTAAAGAATAAAAAATTCTTCACCATTCAAGCACCAAACCCGCGAGCAAGAGGAAGAGAAGAGGAGAAGAAGATTTTCACCGTTTCTTCCCCGATCTTCGCACTGTCAGTTGCTATACGTTGGCATCGAGGTATGTATGCTACTTATAACCTCTGATCGTCAATTCTGTCGCTTTTCTACATGTCTTTCTGTGCTCAAAGTTTGGAGCTTTTTGTAAAATTGTCCAAATAACTCGATTCTTCTTTCTAAACTTCATCCCTACTATTTATACGTCACAAATACTCCGCCGATGTTCGTCGATTCTCGCCGGATCGTCGTAGGTATTCAAAACTATGGAAAACCCCATTTTTAAGCTAAGGTTAGGCTTTTTGGACCAAAAACTCTCGACTGAGCTTAGCGTCAGTAGGATTAGTCGTCATAAGTGTCGTTAGTAACAACCTCATCAAATTTATTTTTCAAAATTCCAACTTTGAATTTCTGAGCCAAAAACCTTGACCAAATTGTCCCTAATTCAGTTTTCGACCCGATAATTTTTCCGAGCTTTAATTTACCCTAGATACGACTAATGATAACCTAGGAATCAAGTTTGATCGACGAAAAAGCGCCGAAACACATTTTGATGTGTCATGGCCGAGAGCATCCATTTGGGGGAGGAGAAATTTCTCTTTTGCGAAAACTCGTCTTATCGTGTTAGGTTATCGTACTCTGGAGCTTATAATGCTTCGTCTAACGTTAGTAATTATCGTTTGATTAGTTCTGACTTGAATTGGTTGAATTCTGTTATGTTTTGCTCAAAGGTTCGACTGAGGAACTCTTTGGAGCTGTGAGTGAAGCGAGTAAAGAACTTCTGTTGAAGCTGGAAAACCTAGAGGTGAGGGAAACTTACCCTGCTAGCTAATGATTTAGGCGTCGATAAATTCGACTTGGTTATTGTTTATGATTTTACTTGATTATGTGATCTGGAAAATATTTTCTGAGGCCTAGGCCGTTGTTAATCAATAGAGACGTGTGTCTCCGATTTCTGGGGTTTCGACCAACATGTGTTATTACTTGATTGCTTATTGTTATGATTGTTGTTGATTTATTCACATGCTATGTGCTAAATGGTTAATCTTAGGATGTATTGATATATGTGTCATGACTTGCTGGATTGTACTAACTATGATGTGCAATTATACATATATTTGTTATACGTCAGAGTGTGGGGAAACGGGAGAGTTATGCCATACTAGTGATTAGATTTTGGGATAATGTTTGATGGGACGAACCGATGTTCGGGCCCTTATTGTTTTAATGGATCAAGACCTTCTCTGAGAATCATTTGGGTTGATGAGATCTTTTGAACTTATAGAATTAGAGACAAAGAGAAATGAAAACTATTTTACAAGGAAAATTCATAATACACTAAACAACATTCAAACACTTTAAATAATTATAACAACCTCTGAAGAAAGCTTAGGGCTTGGAGTTAAGTTTTGGAAAATGAGAAGTGTCGCTGAATCCAAGTTTAGGGGAAACCATGTGTGCAATTGAGACGTTACAGAGGGGAAGGTCAGAGAACAATCCCTGCCGGGTGCAATTTAACTTTCCGATGTACCAAAAAAAATGTTTTCCCTCAAAAGGCAATGTATGCAATTCTCATTGTTAATGCGAGAGTTGTATTGGTGGACGATCTATAAATTCCTCTGTAAACGACTTATATTCCAAGAAGCATGCAATCTAGGGTAGTGATTGACCAAACCACCTATTCACACTTAGTGAGCAATAGAACCAAAATAGACTCGAAACAAATCCCAACGAAAGTAAATCTCGTAAAAATGTAGTTGTTTTTGGTATAAAATGACTATTATAGGCTAAACTATTTTCATTTACAGTGGTATGTGCGAACCCTAGATCTAATCAGAAATAGACTCTTGGGTCTCATAATTACGCAACCCAAGAGCGCTTACGAGTTATCTCTAAGCTTCGTGCCAAACCAAACACGTAAGTACTAACACAGTAGATGGATCTTGAAGGAGCGCTCTCTTAGTCAGTGCGAGACTCGCCAACTTACTAGCTTTGCCTTATTGAGAGTTTGCGACTCACTATTGGGTCCACTTTGCACAAGGCCTCTACTCAATACAACCATGATCATTTTGAGAGAGATCGCCTCACCTATGTTCCCTAGTGCAGGCGGTTTGGGAGACCATCACCCAATCCATAAATTCACAAAAATTGGGCCTGCCTAAAACATGGAAGCTAAGAGGGACGAATACCACCCAAACTTTTATTTATGAAGAAAGTACAATAAATAATCATGTACCACTATTAGACATTTGAAATTCTATTAATCTCTCACCACCAGTTAAATTCAGAAAATTCACTTTATAAAACATGAAAAAAAAAAGGTGAGAATTCTACCCTGCATGATTTTACCAAATCTATTATATTTCACATTCCATGTATAGACAGTCTACCTATTTGTATACATTACATTTGTCACGGTCTTCTATTCCCACACCCTTTTATAACCCCACCTTTTACATCCCAACTCTAAACATGGTAAATTACTCTAGAACCCAAACCTATATTGTTGTCTCATCACCTTTAACTTTGGTGGAAAGGAACTTTGCTTATTTTGCTACATCATTCTTTTCCCCAATCTATCTCACATCTTATTTTCTACTTTTCCCCAACCTTTTCCACTTCTATTGGATTTCTTCTATTTACACAAACGCTACTAACCGCTACCAACAGAGAAAGGAACAAAGTCACAAACACTTCCAGCACCGGCCCTTTTCTGCAAAAAGCTCGAGTTCTGAAACTGCAAGGGAAACTACTGTTCTGGGTAATTATACAAGGGCATTATAGCGCAATAACGTTAATTTCTAAGTTCCTAGTATTGCAGAGCTAGCCCTCCCATTGGGGCACGGTGTGGTATTCCCTTTCTTCTCTTGGCCGTTCGGTAATTAACTGAAGTTGGTGGTGAAGTTGGTGGCGGCGTTGAAGGAGTGAAGCTCTGCACCTTGATGTTCTTCAGTCCTCCATAGCTGCTACTGCTGCCGTATGAATCCTCTGAGTCTGAAGCCATTGCCGCCATTGCTGGTGATTTCTTCTTCTTCTGGAAATTCTTTGATGTACCAACAATCTACAATTCATAGTTGAATGGGTAAATATTCAATCAAAAAACTCAAATTGACAAGTCAGTTACTGGAATTTAATACACATAGAAAGTATTGAAATGCAGAAAATTCAAATTTGGAAAAGCAAAGAATTCAAATTCAAATCCGCTAAAAGAAAAAGTCAACCCACTTAAAGGGCTAGCTTAAAAACAAAGCAAATCCTCTCTCTCATTTTTTTTTTGAAACTAAGCAAATCCTCTCTCTAGTGAATCACCAAATTCATTCATCATTCATCGAGCAAGTTAGTTCCCAGAACAAGGAAACATCCTCAGAAGTCTCTAATTGTGATAAATGTCGGTCAATGGACTAACTTAGCCGACATTAAATCATATGAACCAACTTAACTCACATTTGACACAATCGGAGATTTTCAATGGTATTTCCTTCTTTTATGGAAGGATTTCAAGCCAATTTCGTGATTTGCTCGGAGATATCTTTTTCCAAAATGCTTAGGAAGTTAACAAATGTAAGACACAATAATGTGTGAAGTGAAAATACCTTGCAACCAAGAGAACAGAATCGAAATGAATCGAGGAGGCTGCGCTCGCAGACTTCGCAAGTGTTGGTGACCCCTTTCCCTGGCCTTGGCTGAGGCCTCTCATTCAAGAACACAACCCTTGCACTGTTGATAATGTAGGTTTGCACCCCTGAGATGTCCAAAACCTTCTGAATCTCATTGACCCGAATCACATCATGGTATGAGGACCTCCTTATCTGTCATACACCCAAAAAAACAGTGTAAATTAAAAGGGAATGACCATTTATTGCATTGGAAAGCTAACATTTTCAGCTGCTTGGTGGTTACTTTCACTCCATGCCCTGAATTGTTAAATGCAGGAACTTCAATTTGAAAAAAAAAAATTGATGGGAATTTATCATAAAAAAACAGTTTCACATGGGATGATTGGGCACATAGAAATTGAAAACAGCACCAAATTAATGAAAGTTCAAATCTCAGTAGAGAAGCGAAAGGGGGGGACTTTTCAACCAAGTTCCAGAAAAAGAACAAATCTAGCACCGCCACAAAAGGAAAAATGGGATGGTTTTGACAGCAATGTCTAGAAGACCAGAAATGTGTCAGAGGCTAGAAAGCAAAAAAACCCAAAAATCATTGAAAGCAGAAAAATTCAATCAATTCATAAACTCACCTGGATAGCACGGTGATCTTTGTGGTAAGCGAGGCAGAGAGAGCAGAGTGCACCGTTCATACAATCCAAGCAGTACATATTACACTCGCTCTTGTGTGAATCCGCGTGCATCTTGCATTGAACAAAGAAGCTCTCTTTAAGCAGAGGCTTCAACCATGGCGGCCATCTATGACTGTCCTCATCATCAGGACCTCCCGCACCCTATTAAAAAAAAAATCAAATTTTGAATCAGACCCAGAATCCAAAACACAAAATAAACCCCAAATCATAGCATTTCAGAAAGATAAAAATGACAACAGAAACACACACATTAGCAGCATGACCCACAAAACAAAACACAAAATAAGCTCAATGAAGCACACGTGTGTTACCATGATTCTCCGGTTCTTGGGCTTAATTTCCCGGACAGTGGTGGTGGTGTCTTGATTCTCTAACGCCAGCTTGAAGACACTGATAGGAGACAGAGAGAATAACGTTGTTTGTGTCCTTGTTGTGATGAATGTGAGAAAGTGTGAAGAGAGAGTGAGTTTAGTTTGAGGCGGTGTGAGAGGGAATGGGTTCTTGTAGAAGTTTGGAGGCGGTTGAGAGAGAAACAATAGAGAGAGACAAGAGGGGTCGTTCTTATCCGCGCAAAGTCTACACAACCGAACCTAGCTCCAAACCCCGAGCCTATAAGATACGTTTTGCGCAAGGAATCCACCTCCTTCTTTCCCTTTTATTTCCTTTCATTTTCTTGTTCTCTTTCGCCTTGTCAATTTTTGTTTTTCCAACCTTCTAGTACACTTGTTTATATTTTTCTTTTTGAAATATACTTGTTTATATTGTTTTTACGTAATATTAGGTGATTGCTATTGTACCTTAAGCCAGATCAATGTGTGTTGCCTTAAATGATATATACCAATAAAAAATATACAAGTTAAATTTAGAGGAAGAGAATAAATGAAGATTTGAAGGTTCAATATAGGTGAAGCATGAAGGAAGAAAATTAATTTAGATGATTTCTCAAAGCTGCAAATTGAACTAAAAAACCTAATTTTCAAGTTGTGCATTGCATAACATGAACAAACTTAAGAACTATATATTATTAATTCATTAAGTCGATAATTGAACTTTAACATTGCAATAATAAATCATTTCACTTTTTTCAACAAAATTATAACTTCAAATATCATATGGAGTACCACACCCAAAAGTAAATCCGGGTACCACAGAATTCACCGCTTTTTCTTATACATAAATCATAAGAGAAAGATGATATTTCATATGAGAATGAAATGTTAAAAAATTAGGTTATTTAAACTTTTTACGTGTTTAAATGATCTTAAATAATTTTTAATCTTTATCATATTTATAATTGATGATTAGATCAAACAATTTTAATTTTTTCCTATTATTTTCATATAGAAAGATTTTTCACGTATGCACTTTTTTTTTGAACTCTTCACGTATGCACTTTTTTTTGGTAACATGGAGGGGCAAGGCCCCAAAAGCGAAAAAGCGCTAAGAAATAGAAACACGGAGAGAAGCTACCGCTTCATCCACATCCTGGTACAAAAGGTGGCGACATTCTGCCAGTGGAGTTTGCAACAAATGGACCCCAAAGCCAAACAAGTGAGCTGCCTTAGCAAGGCTGTCGGCTACAAGGTTCGCTTCCCTTGGGGCAAATCGGAACTGGACATCAACACCACGAGGAATCGCACGTCGAGAAGCCATCACCATGCCAAAAAACGGTTCTGCCAATCTTCCCGAGCCTGTGATCGCCGCAAAAAAGTGGGTAAAAAAGTGATACATTCAATAAAATGAACGATAAGGGGAATACAAAATTTGAATACATTATATCAAATCCTTTTTAGGTTCGAAGCAAGAAATTCAGTACATCAGAAGATAAAATAGATGTTAACCCCATATGAACATCATTTATCCATATATAATTAAAAATATCAAAGGAGATAACTTTGCCCTAAATTATGCGGCCGAACTGTCATGGCTTCGAATATGCAACAAATCAAAAGAAAGAAAACATCAAGAGAGATGGACATAATCATTGGTGCCAAAGATGAAAGCTAAACCTTATGGTTTTTCCAAGAACTAATCAGAAGCAAAACATCAATTGAAACTGGAAATTACAGTAACCAAGCTCAAGAGCCACTTGTTGAGCCCCACGAAGCGCAAGAGCCTCCCCCACAGATGTGTCCAAAGAGCCTCCCCCCCCCCTAAAGGAAGGAATCTGCAATCGTGAGCCAACATGCCCAACCCTAGAATAGGACTTGGATGAAGAGAAGCACCCTGTAGGATGAAAAGAAACACGCTCACTACTGCAAGGAACAACACCAAACATGCACGAAAACTGGATAAGAACTAGAATCGCAATTAAAAGGAAACTTGGTCCTAGAATGATAACTAAAGTTGTAAGACCTACAGACATAACATTGCAGGTGCAAGTCTACGGATCAATCCCTGAAAAAGATTAATAAAAACCTCCGCCCCCCCAAAAAAATGGTTATTTATTATGCCGATTCCAAATAGCCCACAACAACGAAAACATTTGATCAGAAACCCCATCATCACCAATCTTCAAAAGTCCCAACAACCATTTTTTTTAGAGAACCCCCAACAGAAGCAGTAGGTGCAGTAAAAGATATAAAATAAGCAAACCAAATGCGACCACTAGAGAGCATGCACGATTGTTTCTTCTTCAGTGTAACACATGGGGCACAATTTATCCACCAAAATCTTTGTCCCTACCAACATAACATGTGTGGGAAGCACCTCCCCGAAAGCACACAAGAAAAGTCCCTTGCAACAGGGAAAGACATTCACCTTCCAAATCAACCGCCATAGCTCCCGAAGCAGAAACTGAAGATGACGAAGCCCTTCCTGCAAGAGCTAGCTTCTGGATAAAAGAGTAACTGGACCTAATATTTTTCATTCCATCAGCATTGGCAGACCAAATAAACTCATCATAGAGAACCCTCCTAGAAAAGGGAATGTTCAGAATCAAATCTACCTCATGGGGGAAATTCTAATGCAACAAGGTGAAATTTCAGTACCTACTATCTGCGTGAATAAATTGAGAAACCTAAGTAAACTTGTCTTGGTTATGTTTGTTAAGTTCAAACGCTGCTTACATTGTCTGTAAGACCCAGATTTCGGAACTGGATTGTAATTCAGGTTCCCTCTGATACGATTGTCCTGCACGATGCTGGGACAAGAGGTTCGACAACCACTTAACAGTAAAACAAAACTTAACAACAGAAACAATAACACACAGTAATTGTTAACCCAGTTCAGTGAAAAACTTTCACCTACGTCTGGAGGGTTTGCACCCAAAGAAAGGAAATCCACTATCTCAAGACTCAGGAATTACAGACATTCATGAACAACTCAGTTCATAGTTCACTTCCTAATCTACCCAGTGTATTTCTACTTAGAATCTCAACCTAAGTATGAGAGCCCCTCTCACTTTCTCTCAATCACTGCCACAGTGATTGGTGAACACGATGAACAATCAGAGTTTGAATGCAATCAAACAACACAAAACCCTTCTTTGCTTTATAGAATCAGTGAGCAAAGAGGATTCACAATTAACATAGGACAAAGCACAATAACAAATCCTAAAACACTCGATCTCTCTCTATCAGCTTCGTTCATCTTCATGTTTTAGGTCTTCATCCTTTTATAGACTTCAGCAGCGGTAGCATGGGCTTCAGGGTTAGCATGGGCTGAAGAAACAGATTGCAGTAACAGCAATTCAAAACGCAATCTTGATAGATTCGGTTTCTTATTGCACAAGTAAAGATAGAAATCAATCTTTTAACAAAGATTGTTTCAACAAATAACAACCCAACAACTAAAACCCTTCTGGAAAATAGCTACTTGCTTCTCAAGTAACTCAAAAACATATCTTCAGTAAATCTTCAGAGGGCCCACAACAGACACACAAGCTGAGGACTGATGCCCTAGCTACACGAGGACAGATGCCATGGCATCTGCTTCGACAATCGGTTGTTTTGACAAAATGCATGGCAACATGTTCCAACATGGATTAAATAATTATTTTTCCGACTCACGCGTAGGATCGGTGTAAGCGTGACATGAGTTTGTTGTTTGGGAAAGTTTAATGAAGAAGAAAGTTCAGGAGTTGGTGGAGGATAGTACCATAGTCGTTTTAGGAGTTAGCACGAGTCGTCTGCACACCCGCCTTGTGGCGAGAGTGTCCAGAAAAGGCTAATTCCGCTCTTAAAGCATTGTTTAAGCGAAATTCTAAATCCTTGGAAAAATAAGAAGTTATCTTTATTTTTCCCTCGACCAGCGTTTCATTTCGGAACTCTGGACTGTACGAACGATATGTTTCATTTCTCGGAAGTCCGACGACGCTAAAATCCATTCTCTCAAAACTCTAAATTCAAACGCTAAATGAAGACTTTTTCTATTCGGAGCTTCTAACGAAGTTTCCATCCGTGTAGCCAGATTTCTTTCGACGTTTCCAATCTTTCTTCAGAAGGAAGTTTTGTCATCCAACTTTCTCAGCAAAAAGTAGTTTTTCGGAGCATTTTAGCTCGCACCGCTTTTGGATCGTTTTCTTCAAATTCAAGAGACTTGTTTTGAGTTCTGGAATTCTGTCGCCAGAATCTCGCTTAGAATTCACAGATGAACGTACTGCAAAAATCGAAATTGCAAAATATTCATTTTCCCGCGATTTCACTCTCCTATAAATAGAAAAAAAAACACAAAAACTTGCCATTTCTCATGTGTGTGGCCGCGAGCAAGGAGGAAGAAAGGGAGAGGGAGAACTTCGCTGTTTCTTGACCGATCTTCGAGCTGTTTGTCTCTACTTCACGGCACATAGGTAATCTACTCACTTCTTACCTCTGATCGTTCTTTTTATCGCGTTTCTTTATCTCTTTCTGAGCTCCAAGTTTCGAGCTTTACGTAAAATTGTTCGATTTACCCGATTTTTCTTTTGAACTACCTTCTATATCTACCCAACAACCTGAATCTCTCGCCGTTGCGCGCCGATTTCGATCGAGTCGCCGTAGGTATGAAAAACGGTGTAAAAACCCATTTACGCACATATTGAAACTTTATCTTCGAAAAGCCACAATCCGACTTAGTGCCCTTAGGATTAGTTGCTATAAATGTCGTTGTGAACGACCCCATCAATATTTTTTTTTCAAAGTTTCGACTTTGGGTTTTTGAACCTTAATCTTGGACCAAAGTTACCCTAACTAGTCGTAATTCGACCCGTTCGTTCTAAAATTTTTCCGACAATTTCCTTGTCCTAGTTTTACCCTAAAACTACCTAGGAATTAAATTAGATCGAATAAAAAGCGCCGAAACGCTAAATTGGAGAGTGGCCGAGAACTATTTGTGTTAGGACAGTGATGAAACTCAAATCTGGGCAAGGTTGGCCTTATGCTTACTGTAGCCCTTCGAGTCGCCGAAAATTTGGCTTTGGTTTCGTGTCATTCCGAGTTCTGTAGCTCGAGTTATGCACGTTTTAGTGAGCAAAGGTAAATATTAGAATTTTCTAGTTTGGTTCACGTGTCAAAACTCACCCGTTCGGGGAAAACTCTTCCATTCGTGTTAGAGTGTCGTACTTGGAAGCTTTTTAAGCTTTGTCTATCGTTAATTAGTATTGTTGTAAACGAATTGACTGGTTTTGATTGCTTTTCGCTTTGTATGTTCCAAGGTTCGTTTGTGGAAACTTTGGGGTTGACAGAGCAAGCTTGTGAGCGTGACCTGCACCGCGAGACTGGAACAACTCGAGGTTAGGGCAACTTAATTACTAGCTATTGATTTATAGGCGTCGATAAATTCGACTTGAATATTGCTTGATATTAAACATTGCATTGAATATTGTTTATCGCTTTATGGGAAAATGTTTTCTGGAGGCTTCGGCCGAGTGAACTTATATGAGATGTGTGTCTCCGTTTTCTGAGAGGCTTCGGCCGTTTACTGGTTTCCGTCTTATGATTTCCGCACTGAATTATTATGATATTGCTTCTTATAGCTTGAGATATTGATATTGTTATCGAATTGTGCGCTTTGACGCGATTGTGGAGTGTAGGACAATTGAATTGATTCTATTTGATCATTCGGGTTGAAATAATAACCCTAGGCAGGTCCTGACCAGAGGTCTGAGATCTAGCCCTTCCTGAAATACTTAGACTTTTCCCGGGGTTTACACTTGGGGGATTTTGGGGACTTTGATTAGTTAGAACATGGAACCTGATAATTCATGAAACTTAGATTTTGACAATAAACCTTATAATTGAATTAACTCAACTCAAAATGCTTAAATTAATTAACGATGACCTTAGGGAAACCTAGGAAATGGAAATGATTGTGAAATACGGGAATAAGTCGACAAGCCATGACTTCAGCAAAAACTGAGCGTGGGTGATACCCTTCTCGCTCGTTGAGTCGTTAGCTTGACCGTCAAGGGGATTAGTCAACATAATTAATAAGGGAAATAAGTGCTTCCTTGCACTTCGTAAATTATTTGATGGTCGCGCCAGGGATGAACCATAGTGACCAGGGAAATGTCACTGAGTGCTTCATGTACTCCGGATTTTCACAGCCTAGTCGCAAGATGACTCTGACCTTCGGGTACTTTTAAATTGAAATTGTAGGTAAACACGTACGTGCGAGGACGATTCGATGTTTGGCTAACCATATTGCATCATGCATACACTCGGGGCTTGGGACGATCGAAAGATCGGGCCTCGGTGAAGTTGAGACGACTTCGGTCGGCTTCACGAAGGTTGAGACAGTCGAACGATTGGCCTTCATCGAAGAACACCAAGAGTGTATCTTCGGCATAGCGGGAAAAAAATGGTTCAACCTAGAGGGGTTAGAATTGATCCGACTATGCATGGGTTTGTAAGCGACACCCGAGGGAAAATGGTTACACACTAGGCCACTGGTGACTGACTCGATGGTGCCCATCTAAACAAACTATCCGGATCATTTTGAATTGTATTTCATGCATACATGCACCCTAACTAGAATCGCGTGCTGTTTGCATTATTGAATTATTGTTAGAGCCTCGATAACATGCTAGGAATATATATAAACATATATATATATATATATATATATATATATATATATACCCTTATCACATGTTGTTTGTATATTTCTTATATTCCGTAAGTTGACCCTAGTGCCTTGGCTTTGGTTGTATGTTTGTGTTTGGGCGGTCGGTCTGCTGCCAGACGTTCGACAGCTAGTTCGAGATGATTCATCTATCGCGGAGGACCAGGAGCGTAGCAACTACTACTAAACCATTCAGCGAGGACCCGGACGGAATGCATAATCAGATGAGGGTCGATGGTAGGAGTGTAGGGTATGGGTGTATAGAGTCCTTCAAGGTTAGATGTTATTGTTATAGCTCTGACTAGTCGAGTCAATATTTGGGGCAGGGTAGGTCCCCGACACATTACTTTTTGTGTGGTTCTCTGTCATGGGGATCATAGAGAGTAGTCGGACATTAGGAGGCCTGGAGGAGGCCGTTTTGGGCTGACTCTCTCATGTTTTGGAGGACTGTACTTATAACTTCTCACTTGATTTCTGGACTTGAACTTATTCTGCCTTCGGGCTCACTTTCTGTCACTTGCTGATACTCGTGACACTTTGGGGTTACAGCAGGACTGTAATAGTATTGTAAATTAGTTATGTTTATCGCGTCTTGGGTTGTGTCTCTATCTTTAAAATGTCTTTATTTCAAAAAGGAAACAAACGAAAAAAAAATACTTGCTTTTCCGCTTAAAGTTTATTTTTAAGTTACTTAAGTGACACATGAAAATTGGGGTGTTACATTGTGGTATTAGAGCTTAGTCGAGTCTTTTGGGAGTCTTTGGGGAATAGATCTTATGTGCTAGGTTGTGTGACTCTGCAAAGAGTAAAAACTTGATTGTTCGCAGAGTGATTTTCGCTCTAATTGTTTGCGTTACTACTTAATCATATTGAATGGTTTGTCTAATACTACCTTATGGTTAGTACTAATTGGACGTTTGACGAAACATAGGATGGTGGACCCTAACCGGATGGCGGAGGCAATAGCTACAATGATCGAGGCAATGATGAACCAGGCTGCTGAAGACGCTTACATGCACGCTGAAGAGGCTGCACGTGAACATTACCAACGACTGATGGCAGCGGCAATGTATCAGCAAAGAGGAATGGACCGAACAGGAGCTGGAGGACCAATGAGGTTGGGTTCCCAAGGCTACAACGGAAAGGAGAGCTACCATCAGTGGAAACCGTATCAGCGTCCCGAGGGAAGAGACCTTATCTCAGGAGGGTACAAACCAACGACTGCTGCTACTGGAGGGAAGCCAGTTGATGACAAAGATGTGACATGTTTCCGTTGCGGAAAGTTTGGGCATTTTGCTAACAAGTGCTCAGTGATTGGACTGAGATGCTTCAAGTGTAACCGAGAAGGGCATCTGGCTGTGAACTGCAAGACACTCCAGGGGGGACCGTCTGACAGTAAGATGAAAGGGAATGATGCTACCGGAGGAACAGGAAACAAGACTTCGGGCAAAAGAGTGACGTGTTACAGGTGTAGGAAGGTGGGGCACTACACTAACAAGTGTCCAGACGGGGGACTTCTATGCTTCAACTGTGGGGAAATCGGGCACTATGCCAGTAGGTGCAAGATCAAGGGAAGGCTGTGCTTCATTTGCAACCAACCGGGACACTTCGCCAGAGATTGCAAGGCACCCAAGGGCGAATCATTAGGGAATGCTGGGAAAGGAAAACAACTTGCTACAGAGGAAAGAGTTCACACCAGGGACGGTGCAAGAGCTGAGGAGTTGAACGAGGAAGAGCGTGGGGACGATGGTAATATTTTAACTGTTCTCTTATTCTAGAATAACTTACTCCTTTATCTTCGAAGCGAGTGTGACGCGCCTAACTTGTGTTTACTACTTAAACTTTGACCTTATGATTATTACCCCTACTAGGATCTTATTCGAAGTTGCTCGTGATTTAACTATAGAAGTTATACGAGGTCTAGAATAGCACGATGAGCTAGGAAGTTGTTTTACCGATGCATCGATAAGGAAGCTAGGATCTTAGGGAAATTCCTTATGGGTACTATACACATGATATTAGGGCGTTTAGTTCCGAATCGGAGACGTCAGAATCTAGAGAGTAGGGGAGACTCAGATGTGCATGGTATTCAGTGATTCGAGTTTTTGCTGATGTTGTTCTGGAGATGTACCTGGACCACCGCTGGTATGCGACGTGGAGTTTGTAATTGACATTGTACCCGGAACCGGACCGATTTCGATCGCACCTTACCGTATGGCACCTGTAGAGCTAGTGGAGTTGAAGTCTCAGTTGGAGGATCTTTCGGTGAAAGGATTTATTCGACCAAGTGTCTCACCGTGGGGAACGTCAGTGCTTTTGGTCAAGAAGAAAGACGGAAAGTCTAGATTGTGTGTGGAGTATCGACAGCTCAACAAGGCGACAGTCAAGAACAGATACCCGTTGCCAAGGATAGATGATTTGATGGATCAACTTCGAGGGGCTGTCGTATTCTCCAAGATAGATTTGAAGTCGGGTTATCGCCAAATCAGAGTGAAGACTGAGGATATACCGAAGACTGCTTTCAGAACTCGCTACGGACACTACGAGTACCTAGTGATGCCGTTTGGAGTGAAGAATGCGCCTGCTGTTTTCATGGACTACATGAACCGTACCTTTCATGAGTTCTTGGATCGGTTTGTGGTGGTGTTCATCGACGACATTCTGATCTATTCGAAGGACGCTAAGGAACATGAGGGACATCTGCGTCAAGTTTTACAAGTGTTGCGGGAGAAAAAGCTGTATGCGAACCCTTCCAAGTGCGAATTCTGGCTTGAGGAAGTCAAGTTCTTAGGCCATGTCATCTCAAAGGAAGGCATAGCTGTGGATCCAGCGAAGGTGGAGACTGTTTTAACTTGGGAACAACCGAAGACAGTGACAGAAATCACAAGTTTTGTGGGCTTAGCTGGATATTATAGACGTTTCATTGAGGGTTTTGCCAAGATTGTTGGACCTTTGACTCAACTTACGAGGAAGGATCAACCTTTTGCATGGACAGAAGCGTGTGAGACAAGTTTTTAGACCATGAAGGAACGTTTGACGACGTCACCTATGCTTATTTTGCCACAACCGGAGGAACCTTATGAAGTCTACTGTGATGCTTCATATCATGGCTTGGGATGTGTACTGATGCAACATCGGAAAGTGGTGGCTTATGCTTCGAGACAGCTGAAGACTCATGAGAAGAACTACCCGACGCACGATTTGGAGTTAGCTGCTATTGTGTTTTCGCTTAAAATCTGGAGGCATTACCTCTATGGTTGTACTTTCACGATATTTAGCGATCACAAGAGTCTAAAATACTTGTTTGATCAGAAGGAGCTGAACATGACGCAACGACGATGGATGGAGTTCATCAAGGACTATGAGTTTACGTTGCAATATCACCCTGGGAAGGCAAATGTAGTTGCTGATGCTTTGAGTAGGAAGATGCATGTCTCGTCAATGATGGTTAGAGAACTGGAGTTGGTGGAACAATTTCGAGATATGAGCTTGGGGGTGACAACGTCTAAGGGAATGTTGAAGTTCGGCATGATCAGAATGGCTAGTGGATTGATGGAAGAGATTAGAGAGCAACAATTGCAAGATGCGTTTCTGCTAGAGAAGAGAAATTTAGTGACTCAAGGGAAAGACCCGGAGTTCAAGGTAGGAGCTGACAACATCCTACGATGCAAGGACAGAGTCTGTGTACCCAACAACCCAGAATTGAGAAGGCTGATCCTGGATGAAGGACACAAGAGCAAGTGGAGCATTCATCCTGGAATGACAAAGATGTATCAAGACTTGAAACTAAATTTATGGTGGCCGGGAATGAAGAAACAAGTGGCCGAGTATGTAGCTGCATGTTTGACTTGTCAGAAGGCGAAGGTAGAGCATCAGAGGCCTGCAAGTATGCTACAGAGTTTAGACGTGCCAGAATGGAAATAGGATAGCATCTCCATGGATTTCGTGGTGGCTTTGCCAAGGACACAGAAGAGATATGATTCGATTTGGGTAATTGTGGACCGTCTGACCAAGTCTGCACATTTTATACCAGTGAGAACTACCTAAACTACCTATAACGTGGAGAAGTTGGCTGAGATTTATGTGGCGGAGATTGTTCGAGTACACGGAGTGCCGACGAGTATTATTTCTGACTGAGATCCGAAGTTTACATCGCATTTTTGGGGAGCTCTTCATGAGGCGTTAGGAACCAAGCTGAGATTGAGTTCGGCGTATCATCCACAAACTGACGGGCAGACAGAGAGAACTATTCAGTCATTAGAGGATCTACTACGTGCTTGTGTGCTGGACAACAAAGGAAGCTGGGATGATCTTCTGCCATTGATCGAATTCACCTACAACAACAGTTTTCATGCGAGCATCGGTATGGCACCGTATGAGGCTTTGTATGGTCGAAAGTGTAGGACACCTTTGTGTTGGTATCAAGATGGAGAGAGTTTGTTGATTGGGCCGGAACTTCTGCAACAGACGACTGAGAAGGTTAAACAAATCAGAGAAAAGATGAAAGCTTCGCAGAGCAGACATAAGAGTTATGCCGATCAGCGGCGTAGGACCCTAGAGTTTGAAGAGGGCGACCATGTGCTTTTACGAGTTACTCAGACTACCGGAGTTGGCCGGGCTATTAAGTCGAGGAAGCTCACACCAAAATTCATTGGACCTTACCAGATCACTCGCCGTGTTGGGCCAGTTGCGTATCAGATCGCGCTACCACCGTTTCTTTCCAACATTCATGATGTTTTTCATGTGTCGCAATTGAGGAAATACATTCTAGACCCGACACATGTGATCGAGCCAGACAACATCGAGCTGAAGGATGATCTAACTTTTGAGGCACCGCCGGTCAGCATTGGGGACAGAAGAGTGAAACAGCTGAGAGGAAAGCAGATTGCTTTAGTGAAGGTAATATGGAACAACGACACGGGTGATGCTACATGGGAGTTAGAAGACAAGATCAAGGAACAGTATCCTGAACTTTTAACGAAATCCTAAGTTTCGAGGACGAAACTTTCTTTTTGGAGGGGAGTATTGTAAGACCCAGAGTTCGGAACTGGATTAAATAATTATTTTTCCGACTCACGCGTAGGATCGGTGTAAGCGTGACAGGAGTTTGTTGTTTGGGAAAGTTTAATGAAGAAGAAAGTTCAGGAATTGGTGGAGGATAGTACCATAGTCGTTTTAGGAGTTAGCACGAGTCGTCTGCACACCCGCCTTGTGGCGAGAGTGTCCAGAAAAGGCAAATTCCGCTCTTAAAGCACTGTTTAAGCGAAATTCTAAATCCTTGGAAAAATAAGAAGTTCTCTTTATTTTTCCCTCGACCAGCGTTTCATTTCGGAACTCTGGACTGTACGCACGATAGGTTTCATTTCTCGGAAGTCCGACAACGCTAAAATCCATTCTCTCAAAACTCTAAATTCAAACGCTGAATGAAGACTTTTTCTATTCGGAGTTTCTAACGAAGTTTCTATCCGCGTGGCCAGATTTCTTTCGACGTTTCCAATCTTTCTTCAGAAGAAAGTTTTGTCATCTGACTTTCACAGCAAAAAGTAGTTTTTCGGAGCATTTTAGCTCGCACCGCTTTTGGATCGTTTTCTTCAAATTCAAGAGTCTTGTTTTGAGTTCTAGAATTCTGTCGCCAGAATCTCGCTTAGAATTCACAGATGAACGTACTGCAAAAATTAGAATTGCGAAATATTCATTTTCCCGCGATTTCACTCTCCTATAAATAGAAAAAAAAAACACAAAAACTTGCCATTTCTCATGTGTGTGGCCGCGAGCAAGGAGGAAGAAAGGGAGAGGGAGAACTTCGTCGTTTCTTGACTGATCTTCGAGCTGTTTGTCTCTACTTCACGGCACAGAGGTAATCTACTCACTTCTTACCTCTGATCGTTCTTTTTATCGCGTTTGTTTATCTCTTTCTGAGCTCCAAGTTTCGAGCTTTACGTAAAATTGTTCGATTTTCCCGATTTTTCTTTTGAACTACCTTCTATATCTACCCAACAACCTGAATCTCTCGCCGTTGCACGCCGATTTCGATCGAGTCGCCATAGATATGAAAAACAGTGTAAAAACCCATTTACACACATATTGAAACTTTATCTTCGAAAAGCCACAATCCGACTTAGTGCCCTTAGGATTAGTTGGTATAAATGTCGTTGTGAACAACCCCATCAAATTTGTTTTTCAAAGTTTCGACTTTAAGCTTTTGTACCTTAATCTTGGACCAAAGTGCCCCTAACTAGTCGTAATTCGACCCGTTCGTTGTAAAATTTTTCTGACAATTTCCTTGTCCTAGTTTTACCCTAAAACTACCTAGGAATTAAATTAGATCAAAGAAAAAGCGCCGAAACGCTAAATTGGAGAGTGGCCGAGACCTATTTGTGTTAGGACAGTGATGAAACTCAAATCTGGGCAAGGTTGGCCTTATGCTTACTGTAGCCCTTCGAGTCGCCGAAATTTTGGCTTTGTTTCGTGTCATTCCGAGTTCTGTAGTTCGAGTTATACGCGTTTTAGTGAGCAAAGGTAAATATTAGAATTTTCTAGTTTGGTTCACGTGTCAAAACTCACCCGTTCGGGGAAAACTTTTCCATTCGTGTTAGAGTGTCGTACTCGGAAGCTTTTTAAGCTTTGTCTATCGTTAATTAGTATTGTTATAAACGAATTGACTGGTTTTGATTGCTTTTCGCTTTGTATGTTCCAAGGTTCATTTGTGGAAACTTTGGGGTTGACAGAGCAAGCTTGTGAGCGTGACCTGCACCGCGAGACTGGAACAACTCGAGGTTAGGGCAACTTACTTACTAGCTATTGATTTATAGGAGTCGATAAATTCGACTTGAATATTGCTTGATATTAAACATTGCATTGAATATTGTTTATCGCTTTATGGGAAAATGTTTTCTGGAGGCTTCGGCCGAGTGAACTTATATGAGACGTGTGTCTCCGTTTTTTGAGATACTTCAGCCGTTTACTGATTTCCGTCTTATGATTTCCGCACTGAATTATTATTATATTGCTTCTTATAGCTTGAGATATTGATATTGTTATCGAATTGTGCGCTTTGACGCGATTGCGGAGTGTAGGACAATTGAATTGATTCGATTTGATCATTCGGGTTGAAATAATAACCCTAGGCAGTTCCTGCCAGAGGTCTGAGATCTAACCCTTCCTGAAATACTTAGACTTTTCTCGGGGTTTACACTTGGGGGATTTTAGGGACTTTGATTAGTTAGAACATGGAACCTGATAATTCATGAAACTTAGATTTTGACAATAAACCTTTTAATTGAATTAACTCAACTCGAAACGCTTTAATTAATTAACAATGACCTTAGGGAAACTTAGGAAATGGAAATGATTGTGAAATACGGGAATAAGTCGACAAGCCATGACTTATGCAAAAACTGAGCGTGGGTGATACCCTTCTCGCTCGTTGAGTCGTTAGCTTGACCGTCAAGGGGATTAGTCAACATAATTAATAAGGGAAATAAGTGCTTCCTTGCACTTCGTAAATTATTTGATGGTCGCCCGGGGGGTGAACCATAGTGACCAGGGAAATGTCACTGAGTGCTACATGTACTCCGGATTTTCACAGCCTAGTCGCAAGACGACTCTGACCTTCGGGTATTTATAACTTCTCACTTGATTTCTGGACTTGAACTTATGCTGCCTTCGGGCTCACTTTCTGTCACTTGCTGATACTCGTGACACTTTGGGGTTACAGCAGGGCTGTAATAGTATTGTAAATTAGTCTTGGGTTGTGTCTCTATCTTTAAAATGTCTTTATTTCAAAAAGGAAACAAACGAAAAAAAAACCTGCTTTTCCGCTTAAAGTTTATTTTTAAGTTACTTAAGTGACACCTGAAAATCGGGGTGTTACATCGTCTATCATGTTTTGAATGATAACAATTTTCAGAGAGTCTTAATGCTATACTTAATCATTCAGTTTGATTTTCTTTTATGGAGATACATTTCATGAATCACATCTCCATCGTCTGATGACAAAGTACAAGACTACTCAAAGATCAATCCAGTCAATGTACAAGAAAGGTCAAAGCAACATGGCAGACTATCAGAATGAAGAAAAGACAAATATGTGGATCGTCTGCGTTGTTCCTTTTTTGGTTGTCTGCATTTTAGCTAAGTATATGTGTGCCAGCTTGTCGGACCGATGTTGTAACATCTTGTCTATGACATCTGTCCCTGAGTATCTGCAGTAAGTTGATAATATGGTTATCTGTGAAGCTTTGTATTCAAGTTAGGTTTTCGCTGGAAGCTTCTGTGCCCCGTCAAGGAATATTCTGTTGTGTAATCAAACCCGGTTCAAGGGGGTTTGATTTGGAGCTATTTATGGAAGTTGGAATCTGCTTAATTATTGATTGACCGAGGATCCTCTGCAGATTTGTTACTTGGTTGTTTCTTTTAACAACTTCCTGACTTTTGTATGGACCGTGTGATCTTTCAAGCCCAAAGAAGACAAGGCCTGGAAGACTATATATGAAGACCCAAGACCTAGGCTCTACGACTGGAACAGATCAGTGTATTAGGGTTTTTATCGAGTTCATACTGTTCTTGTACTCTTAGCAGCTTTATGCAATTGTTGTGAGCTAAGAGTTGAGTGTTTACTGTGTGATTTTGAGATTTGTCTTTGTAAATCATATTTGAGTTCAATCACTGTGGCGGTGATTGTGAGAGAGAGTGAGCGAGAGTTCTCATACTTAGGGGGAGACCAAAGTTATATTCCACGGGTAGAGTTAGGTAGAACAGGTAGTTGAAGTGGGGCAGTTCCTGTGAGACCTTTTGTGTAAAATTTCTCTATAATAGTGGATTATCTCTCTTGGGTGAAAACCCTCGAGACGTAGGTGGTATTGCACCGAACTGGGTTAACAATCTCGTGTGTGATTTTATCTTTTTAGTCTTTTATCTTGCTGCAATATCTACTGTGATTTGTGTAATGTTGTACAAGATGTCATAGACATCTGGTAGAACATTCGTCCTACACCTGCCAGAATTTCAGTCTGACCAAGCGAAGAAAGAGAAAGACTAAAGCTTCGAAGAAGACTACCCAAGCAAAGGGAAATCCAATCTACTACATCATCGGATCAGGAACAGAGCAAAAGATCACGAAGACAAGCAAGAAAGATCAATGCTAGTGGATTGTATGAGAAGACTGAAGTTATTGAAGATCATCATCGTCATCTATCTCAAGTACTATTAAAGGAAGTGCAATGTCTAGAGAAAGAGCGACACATTCAATTTTTAATCCTCTGACATTCAAGAAGAGAAAGCAAGTGCAAGCAATCACGTGATATATCACAAAGGACTATGTCCAAGGAAACAAGTACAACGTTGTCAAAATCAGTCTCCTCTTTCTCGCACACAAGGACCAGAACAAGGCACAAAATGCTACCAACCGCTGACACAGATACACATTGTAGCAACAAGTCTCCATTGAAGAAGTACAAGGCATTAAATGCACCTGACAAAAAGATCGTTTGATCCAACAATTAGTTCTCAAGATGCTCTACACGCCCCAATGACTCTCAACATACCCAAGCAGAACTCGAAGTATAAAAGAACGACTTGAAGATCTTCAGACTCAAGAAAATAAGGTAGAACTTTTCACTTGAATCATTTTCTTCAACAAGCTCAAGCGTCAAATCCTTATCGTCTAAGAGAAAAACCAAAGAGTCAAATCCTCTAGATTTATAACTCAAAGTATACTCAAGAGTCAAATCCTTCTCAAACACTTTGTAGTTCATCAACACTGTAAAAGCCTACAATCACTCTTGTAAGAAGAGAAACTCGTAGAACCAAACTGTGAGACCCAAAATTGTAGTTATAGAATTAATTAATTAAATTCCTATCCACGATTATGTTTCGATGTATCGTGAAGGAAACCTGAACAAATGTTTACTGAATGGAATAAATATATGAAGGAGAAAGTTCAGGAAAATACTAAGAATAGTATTAAAGTCGATATAAGTTATAGCGCGAGTCTTATTCGCTTACGCCTAGGGCAAGAGCGTTAGTAAAGGATTAATTTACTCCTAAAGCACTATAGGAACTAATTCCAAAAATCTTCAGAGGAATATAAGAATTTCTCTTATTCCTTTCCATGACAAGTGTTTCGACACGAAACCCTGGAATGTACGAACGTCCGATTCCAATTCTCAGAAGTTTGCCGAAACTGAATCCCTGATAGCTCAAGAACCTTAAAATAAACTGTCAATGAAGACTTTTTCTATTCGGAGCTTCAAACAAAGATTTCACACGCGTGAACCAATTTTTTTTGATTTTTCTAATCTTTCTTCAGAAGGAAGTTTTCTCATCCGACATCAACTGCAAAAAGTAACTTTTCGGGTTAAATCGATTAACACCGTTAGTGAATCGTTTGCTTAAATTCCAAGAACCCTGTTTCGAGTTCTGAAATTCTGTCGCCAGATTCTCTCTTATAATTCACAGAGGAATGTGCAGGAAAAATCGGAATCGCGAAATTTTCATTTTCCCGCGGTTTCCATCTCCTATAAATAGCATAAAAACTCAAAATTCTCCACCATTCACCATTGTTGGCCGCGAGCTTGAGGAAGGAGAGGAGAGGAGATTTTTTCGCCGATTCTTGCCTAATCGTCGCACTGTCAGTTGCTATACGTAGACCTCGAGGTATAGATGTTATTCCTTACTTCTGATCGTCAATTCTGTCGCTTTTCTCTATGTCTTTCTGTGCTCAAAGTTTTGAGCTTTTTGTAAAAGTGTTCAAATAACTTGATTTCAGTGTCTAAACTTATTGCCTACATGCCCAAGAGCATGAATATCCGGTTGTTTTCTACTGAATCTCGCCGAATCGTCGCAGAGATCCAATTTTCTGGAAAAACCCATTTTTGGGTAAAAGCTTCGCTTTTTGAATCAAAAACTCCTGACTGAGCTTAGCGTCATAGGATTAGTTGTTATAAATGTCATTAGGAACACGCTCATCAAATTTATTTTTCAAAATTCCGACTTTGAGTTTTCGGGCTAAAAACACTATCCAAATTACCCCTGTGTTAGTTTTCGACCCGATAATTTTTTTGAGAGTTTCCCTGGCCTAGATATCGCCTAAGAATACCTAGGAATTAAATTAGATCGAAGAAAAAGTTCGGGAAACCCTATTTTGATAGTGGCCGAGACTTATTTGGTATGGTACCGTGTCCAACAATAATTTTTGGGTCTGTATGACCTGAGTTATAGTGTAGCTCTCTCCGTTGTCGAAATTTTGGCTTTGGTTTCGTGTTATTCTGAGTTCTGTAGCTCGAGTTATGGACGTTTTAGCGAATAAAGTGTTTTTGTACAAAACTTTAATCGAGTCAAAACTCATCCATTTGAGGAAAGCCCTCCCATTCGTGCCTAAATGTTGTACTCTGAAGCTTCTTGAGCTTTGTCTAAACGTTAGTTAGTATTGTTTCGATTGTACCGACTTATTTTGATTGATTTTTGCTTTGTTTGCTCTAAGGTTCGTTTGTGGAAACCTTGGGCTTGACTGAGCAAGCTTGTGAGCGTGACTTACACCGTGATTCTGGAGGAACTAGAGGTGAGGGCAACTTACCTTGCTAGCTAATGTTTTAGGCGTCGATCAATTCGACTTAATTTATTGTTTATGCACTTGATTGTTGATTGACTGGGAAATGTTTTCTGGAGGCTTCGGCCGAGTGAACTAATTGAGACGTGTGTCTCCGTTTTCTAAGGCTTCGGCTGACATTGTCGATTGGGATTTACTTATCGTTTTGATTGTTGTTGATTGATTCACATGCTATGTGCTATATGGTTAATCATAGGATGTGTTGATATATGTGTTTATGATTTGACTGTTGTTATGTTTGAATATTGAACTGAGCTATATGCCATTATTTCTGTTAAGTTTACGATGTCTTGCATATGCTCTATTGAATTGTACTGACTTGAGATAGTACATGATTATATGATTTCGGAGTGCGGGAAAACATGATGTTATGCATTGCTAATGACGAGGTTTGGGAAATGTTAGGCAGGCTCTAACCTGAGGTCTAAGCCATTGCCATTTTAGGATCGAGACCTTCTCGGGAATTATTTGGGTTTATTGGGATCTTTCGACTTATAGAGTTTTGAAACAAACGAAACCAGAACTGGATTTGTAAATGAATTTCATAATACACTAATCAAAGATAGAACACTTTTAAATAATGATGATAACCTCTTGGAAAAGACTGAGGATGTGAAAATGGTTTGGAAAACGTGAAGGGTCGACAATCTAAGTGTGAGGAAAACCTTGAGTGCGATAACACCTTTTGCTCCTTTAGCGGTTTATCTAGCCATCCAAAGAATGAGCCAGGGATCATTGGAAAGTCCCTAAGTGCGAGTGCACCATCTTTGCTCATTGAGCAGCCTTTCGGCCATCGAGCCGATGAGCTTGAGTAAATTGAAAAGTCACTGAGTGCGAGCAGCATTCCCCTTGTTCGCTGAACAACTCATTTGGCCATCGAGCTGGTGAGCCAAAGTAACTTGAAAAGTCACTGAGTGCGAGATGCATTCTTTTGCTCGTTGAGCAGTTTGGTTGGTCATCGAGACGGTGAGCCAAAGTGACTAGGAAAGTTACCAAGTGCGACTAGCACTTCCTTGTTTACCTTAGGGTATTGTAGAGACAATGTACTCTAGCTAGACACACGTACCTTGGTGAGGACGTTTCGTTGTTTGGCTAACCATATTGCATTCATGCATACATTTCTTGGAAAGTGTGCTGCTTTCCGAAGGACGATCTCAGATCGGATTTCATCGGAGCGAGATGCTTCATTGAAGCGAGATGCTTCACAGGAGCGTGCTGCTTCACAGGAGCGAGATGCTTCATAAAAGCGAGATGCTTTAGCGAAGCGAGATGCTTGGCTCGTCCCATCCATCGAGATGGTGACATTTTATCCGGATCATCTTTTGAGCATGACATTGCATTGGCACGCCATGCACCTAACTATATATGTTGATGTGTTGAAGATCTAATTGTTATTTGTGATTTGATGTTGATAAACATCGTTATGTATCTTGACGATTTGATGTTGATAAACATGCTATGTATATACCTTAGGGTAGGCAATACAGAACTTATATGTATAAATACAACATATATATATATATATACCCCTTATTCTTAACATGTTGCTTGTATTATCTATTGTATTCGGTGAGTTGACCCTCGTGTTGTGGCTTTGTGTGTATGTTTGTCTTTGGGCGGTCGGCCTGCTGCCAGACGTTCAACAGCTGATTCGTGATGGTTCGTCGTTCGGGGAGGACCCGGTGCGAAATGACTATTACTGAGCCTTCGACGTGGGCCCGGACTCCATGCAGGATCGGATGAGGGTCGATATTAGGGGTGTAGTATATGGGGTTTCGTTGTTACAGCTCTGGTCGTCATGTTCTCATTTTAGGGCAGGGTAGGTCCCCGACCTTTAGCTTTTTGTGTGGTTCTCTTTATGGGAATCACAGAGAGTTGGTCGGACTAGGTGGTCTTGTTTAGGCCGTTTTGGGCTGACCTACTTTCGTTTGGAGGACTGTATTTCGAATACTTGACCTTTACTTTGGTTTGTACATATTTGCCCACGAACACTACTCTCAGTTACTTTCTGTTACTTTCCCGTCACTGGAGGTTACTCGTGACGTGACTTGTTACTTACAGCGGGGGTTGTAAATATATTTGTACATTAGTTATGTTAATCTTTCGATGTGGAGTCTTTATTTCGACAAGTCTTTTTATTTAAACAATCGAAAAAAATATTCACGTTTTTCCACTTTATTTTCTTTTGGGTTACTAAAGTGACGCCATCCGGAAATCGGGGTGTTACACAAACGATCTTGAAAAAGATCTTAGGAGAAGTCCTGCACAATACTTGTTGTTGGGAGAAGTCCTGTAGAATACTTGTTAGGATGAGTCCTCAAAATACTTGTTGGGCGAAGTCCTGTAGAATATTTGTTGTAGGAGAAGTCCTTAATACTTGTTAGTGGAAATCTTGGGGATACCAAGGGCTGGACGTAGGCCCATCGTTTGTGGGTGAACCAGGATTTATCGATGTGTGCTTACGGTCATTTATTTTACTATCTTTATATTCATTAGTTGCATCAAATGATTGCGAAAACTCTTTCTAAACCTATAATTGTTTGAAAACTCAAGTTTTTAGGGAACACAATTCAAACCCCATTTCTTATGTTACTTTTTCCGATATCAATGTTGTCCAGAAAAAACCTTGAATTCTCCAGCAAAGAAACCTATCTGTCTCTCAAAATATGCGTATTATCATTTGAATCCACCTTACGAAAACTCTCATTCCCAGTCACCCATTTAGCATTATAAGCATTGCTTCAAGTATAACTAGAGCGGGATCTATGCTTGGAAAACCAAAAGGAGGATGTATGGAGATACCAAGCCTTGAACATTTTTGCCATTAAAGATCCTGGACATTTCAACACTCCCCAAGCCTTGGGTTGCGCTAACTTCTCCCACCGCAACCAATTCAATTCATTCACTCTTTGAAACATCACCTCCCTAATAGAACTTGTTTATTATACCCTCAATTTCCAAATAAATGGAGGTTGAAATAACAGATTAAGTAGTTAATAACATAAGCGGGAATAGCTTGAGAAATATATTTAATGAGCACCTCTTTTCTTGCATCCGTTAAGTTTCTTCCACACCCGCCCCCTGATAAATGCAAAGACTTAGGTTTTTTTATTTTCCAATACTAGATGGAAGATTCAAATTCTTATCATAGCTCTTTGTTGCCTTAACACCCAGAAGCCCGGAAAGATCATCAATTCTAATAGTAGATAGATTTATGTTAAAAGAGAGTTGTAATTTATCTAGATTGATATGCTGACAGGAAGCACCTTCATAAAACTTCAAAATGAAGCTAATAGCATTGACTTCATATGTCATATCCTAGAGAAAATTATGTTGTCATATGCCAAAGAAAAAAGAAAAAAAAAAGATGAGAAATAATCGGTGCTTCTTGAGCGATTTTGAGTCTATTTAAAATAGAATCAACCACGGCCTTAGAAAGCATAACCGAAAAATCCTCACCGCACAAATAAACAAATAAGGGGTGGTAAGGGATCTCATTGTTTCAAACTTCTTTGAGAAGAGAAAAATTCGAGAAAGGATGACCATTGATCATGATGGAAAAGGAAACAATATGCATACACTTCATGATCAAATTAACACAATACGCACACGCTGTACACTTTAGAAATATCCAATTTCAGAATCATTATCCATTAAAATTGATTTTTTCTCATAAGGAGGCAACTGTGCCCCATTGTGCTTACATGTAATTTCAGCCCTATATATGATGCATCTTTTATACAAAGTATAGGGAACTATTTCATAATTTTAAGTTTCACAAGTATAGGGAACTATCTCATAGTTTGTTGTTAGTCAATGCTTGTGCACATGCATGCAGACGCTTTGGATATCCATAAGCCAATCCCTCATGGAAAGGCAGGACGAACACGACTCCACGATCGGGGTTGAACACCTCCAATGCACCGCTGCCCAACAGCTTGATGATCGGGGTTGGACCTCTCCAACGCACTGCCGTTTCACGTTCGTCCTTTGTTCAAGTCCATCCCCTGAACGTCACCACTGACTAGCTCAGTCCAGGTCACCAGCCGTGGCTAACCAAGCCCAATCCAGGTCACTTGGCCCACAAATGCATGCCATGCAAGTCAGTCATCATCACTAGGCCCTAAGCCCATCACGTTCATCTCATATGAACAAAATATCGTAACATAGTAACTTGCACACATATCAATAAAAGTAGCTAACATCCTAGGCATATAGGCATGTTCATAATAACACTAGCTAACATTTATTGCATCATCATCATATAGCATATCTAGCACATATATCATCGATAGTCCTAGCATCATGCTTTCTAACAATCACAATCACAACCAATTTATCTAGGCCGAGACCGAAGTGCCCTTACTAGGATATTTGAAAATCATAAGGTCCTTAACATTTCACAATCATACAATCACAATTAATCATAGCCGAAGTGCCCTTACCTCAAAGGTACGCTTTCCTAGAAGTCTCGGGTTGCTCCTTGAAGCTAGGTCTACACTTGGAAATTTCCTACCAACGAACGGATAGAGTAACGTTACTAATCGGACAATCGAATCGATCATAAGCCCATCCCCTTATTGATCACCAAATTCCCCCCAAAAACCTTGAAAATCCAAAACCATTTCTTTCATAAGATCAAACATTCTTTTCTAAAACATTTTGCTTGAAGATCATAAGAACACTTGGAGAACTTTCGAAGAAAAACATAATTTTCGCATAGGTTCAATCCTCCCAAGATCAAAGACTCTTTCTAACAACTTTTCTATGAATATGAGAGAACATCATAAGAAGACTTTGAAGAAAAACACCATTTTCAAAAACTTTTCCTTGACTACTCAATCAAATGATCATTCTTTTCTGGATGTGGCAGATCAGTTTATACTGCAACCACAGAGCATACTCAGAATGACCAACATCACCTTGATCAAGGAATAAAATAAATCAAGGAAAATAAAATGAAAATAAAGAGAGGGAGAGAGAGCTCACACAAATGCATAGGAGAGGAGAGCTCTTGGTGTGAAGAAATGAGAGGGGGAAATGCTCCATTTATAGTGAGGGGTGAGAGCCAAACATTAAATGCTTTTCTTTCTCCCCAAGAAGCAGCCCAAACCCACGAAATATTCAGCCCATTTTAGGGTTTCTAGACTCTTCCAACCTCACTTGATTTGGTCATCAAAATTTGGCTTATTTCCTAATTAAACCCCCTTAAAAATTTCATTTAAATCCTTAATCATTTAAAATATATACATCTGAATCCCAAAGGTTTTAAATCAGATATGAAAAGATCCTTGAAGGTTTTAAGAACTCAAATATTGATCCCTCACTAATTGAAAGTCAAGGAATCAAAATCCCTAAAATTTCTCACTCATAAAACTTAGTCAGAAAAGGAAAATACTTGCAAAAGACTCATTTTTCCTCCTCCTCATGCCTTGGCCGTCCACCATTTTCACCATGCTCAGATTTTCTCAAAACAATATTTAAAATAATAATTTAAATAAAAACCAAAAATAATTAATGCATTAAATACACAATTTCCCTCCTAAATGCATCAAAACTTCAATTTAAATTCAAAAACTTTACCGATGGTTTTGGCTCCGAAATTTCATTCACCACTCTCATAATAACTCAAAAATATTTTTCAGAATTAATTAGTTTATAAACCATAGGTTTAAAAATAATTAAATACATTTTATTTAAATAAAAAACCCATTTTATTTAAATAAAACCTCCAAAAATAAAACAAAGGAATATTCCCTCATGGAATATTCTTAAAATCATGCCCAGTACCTCCCCATGCGGTGTGGCCCACGAAATTGTCCTCGTCGACTCAATTCGCCAACTCATCGCCGCTGTCGGGCCGATTTTGACCTAAAAGTCGTCGTCGCAGAACCCTACCAATATTACAGTCATAATGCTCGTATCGTCGCGCACGTCAACGTCTAGATATTTCTAGGACTTAATATTGCCTCTAATAATTAATCACTTTTTAAAAAGGCATAATATCACACATAGCACAAGTAATTCACAAAATATTATTTAATATTAAAATAATATGCCCTAAAACGGGGTCTTACAGAGAGAGAGAGAGAGAGAGAGAGAGAGAGAGAGAGAGAGAGAGAGAGAGAGAGAGAGAGAGAGAGAGAGAGAGAGAGAGAGAGAGAGAGAGAGAGAGAGAGAGAGGATTTAGCTACTCAAAATAGAAAATAAATCAACAATAATCCTAGTAGCTATGATCATCTTACACAAACAAAGAATGTATTCGATGCTCTGCGTTCTTGTCCTCCTTCAAGGGTGTCACGTGCTCTCTCTCTCAAAATGTGGTTGTTGCATGGTGCTCATTCTCTCTGTTGTGTTCTTTATCACTGCTTGATTCGTCTATTGCTTTGTGGTTTTTGCCTCACATGGCCGTGGTGTAGGCAGCACGACTATGTTGGCATTGGAACAAGTTTCCTTATGGCGGCAATGGCTGGAATGGTCGTGGCTTAGGTAGCACGACCATGTTGGCTTTGACACACATCAACATGAGCGTGTTCAAGTAATGCATGAGCATGATCTTCTATTAATTATCTAGGGAGGATGATGAAGGCTGGATTCAGGTTTCCGGAAGGAGTAGAAAGACTGTGTGCACGTTTTTTTTCACTCATTTTCCAGACAATTTCAATGCAGAGGCCATGTGGGGGGTGTTTAAGAAGTATGGAAATGTCAAGGAAGTGGTAATACCAGATAAGAGAAATAAGGCGGGGATGAGGTTTGGATTTGCAAGGTTTTGGGATGTTTCAGATCTTCAAGATATGGAGAGGAAGCTGGATAATATAATAATTGGAAGATTGAAGCTACACGCAAACATTCCAAGGTTCCAGAAGGAAAATCTTTCTCAAGCTCCCAAGGGTGTACCCGCTCATGGAGGTAGGAGAAACCTCCAATTAGATTCATCGAAGGAGGTTCGTCAGAAGGGGCGTAACAAGGAGATGGGTGGAGTTAGACGTGAGACAAGACCAGATTTGGAAGGGGAAAAGACTTATAGGAATGCTCTGCTAGGCTGCAACCGTGCCGCAGACAAATCTGCAGGTGATTTGAATAAGAATACAGGGAGTCAGGCAGTAACGACGAGGAAAGTGGGCTTTGTGGAAACAATTGATCAGTGGCTACGGGATAGCCTAGTGGGGAAGCTACGCAATCTGGAAATGCTCAATAATGTCCAGGAAGCTTTTTTCCTTGAGGGCATGCATTTGGTGCGTGTTCGCTATATGGGTGATAACTTGGTTTTGATAACAGGGGAAGAAGGGTTTAAGGTGAGTGAAATCTGGAATCAAGGTAAAGAATGGTTAGATGAACATTTTGAAGCTGTCTATCCATGGAAACCAAATGTAGTTCCAACTCACAGGATTATCTGGGTTAGATGTGAAGGATTGCCATTGCATTTGTGGAAAGAGGATTTCCTCAAAGAGATATCTAAGGAGGTGGGAGAGTTAATTGCAATTGCAGGTGAAACAAGTGAGTTTGTCAAATTGGATGCTGCAAGGTTGTGCCTTAGAACAGAGATAATGGAGCCAGTTTTTTATCATTATAAAATGGATTTTAACGGGGCTTCTTTCAACATTAGAATCATGGAGGAATTGGAATGCTTGGGTCATTGCAGGGGAGATTACCCTGTAAGTCAGAGTGATGCAGGTGATACTGAGGTGAGCGATTCCTTTGGGTGGACGCGCTTCAGGAGTGAATCGCCTCCTGGGAGTCCAAGTCTGGCCGGCGGTGGCTCTGGCGACGGAAGGAAAACAGCAGCGGAACCGCTTGGGGAGGAGTGCGGGGTTTTTAATGCTGATGATAACCAGCCGGAATTTTTAAAAACAAGTGTTGGGAATGCAGAACCAGTAATTGAGACATTTAAGGAGGGAGTGGGGCCCGATACAAGTGGTTTTATTTTAAAAGATGGTCAACAGGTTCAACAACTTATAGAAGATGAGCTGGCAAATTTTCAAAATGATGATATAATTGGTTTGGAACGGCCAGATAAGGCAATTGGGCTAGAAGGCCCACCGGGTTTTTTTATTGGTGGTGTACCACTTGGACTTGGTGTTAATTCTATTGATACCCAACTTCCCCAAGAGAGCAATCACGTGTTCATGCCTGACTCAGAGAGTAAAGTTGAGAACGCAGTCACAATTAGTGATTTTTCTTCCTCTACTCAAGAAAAGGTGAAAGAATCCCTTCAAGAAACTGAGTATGGGTCTCAAGATGATTCTAACTTGGCGCCTTCTGCATGCGATTTTGGTGTGGAGGGTCATGAAGGTAACGCTTCTGTTGAAACATGCCCAGAGGTGGAAAAAACGTCGGCGACTGATTCAGAGTTTGACGACAGTGCGGGGTCAGCTTATAACTCTGCAGGTTTGGCTGTAGTCATCTGAGGGGAACCTCAAGTTTCAGGCGATGATTCTCCTCTTGATGATTCTCCCCCATCTCTGGTGGCTGTTAGAAGAGAGTTTCGTCAGAGGACTTTATCTGCTAGTTCTTCACTACATGATTCTGGGGTGAGAAATCGTAACGACATCTTTTGGTTGAAGCATAAGGAGAGGGAGGCTTTAGAGATGTGGGAATTGGGAAAGAAGTTTGGTGTAGGCTTTGATGGTAATGACAGTATTGTAATTCAGAAATTTATGGAGTTGGAGGACAGGGATGAAGCAGTGGCTATGGGAGGAGATGGTGGGAATGTAAATCAATTGTTTAGATGAAGATTCTGAGCTACAATGTCAGAGGGATCGGAAGTCGAGTCAAAGGAAGGGCAATTCAAAATCTAATTCATCAGGAGAAGATTCAATTTGCTTGCTTCCAGGAGACCAAGCTTGCTGAAATAAATCAAAGCCTGTGTCAATTGTTGTGGGGAAATGTGGAAGTGGAGTGGTTATTCTCACCTGCGGAGAACAGAGGGGGTGGTCTATTGTGTGTTTGGCAGAAAGGGAGTTTTGTTGTAGAGGAGAGCACTTGTACTCAAAGGTGGATAAGTGTGAGAGGTAGATGGGATGGGCAAAGTGAAGAGTGTGTGTTGCTTAACGTTTATGCTCCTTGCAATCCCGCGGAGAAAGGTCAGTTATGGAGGGAGTTAATAGATTTGAGGAGGAGAAGTAATGTGAATCATTGGTGCGTCCTTGGGGATTTCAATTCAGTCAGAGGAGATCATGAGAGGAAGGGGATCACATCAGATGTAACACGTAATAGAAGAGATGTAGCAATGTTTAATGACTTCATTCAGTCGATGGACCTAGTTGATGTACCAGTTACTAGGAAGCGCTTCACCTGGATAAGGCCTAATGGATCTGCAATGAGTAGACTAGACCGGTGTCTTGTATCTTTGGAATGGTTGGGCTCTTGGCCTCATAGCGTCCAACATGTGTTGGATAGAGATTATTCAGATCACTGTCCAATCATTCTGAAGCATTTGGAACAGAATTGGGGCCCAAAACCATTCAGGGTGATGAATTGTTGGTTTCTAGATTCTAGTTTTCAGAAATATGTTGAGGAGAGGTGGGGTGGTTTGGTAGTGGAGGGTCGGGGTTTGTTTATCCTAAAGGAGAAACTAAAGCGGCTTAAGGTGCTTCTGAAGCAGTGGAACTCTGAAATTTTTGGAGATCTGAATTTGAAAAAGAAGGAAATTGTGAAGAAGTTAAATGATCTAGATTTGTCAGCAGAAACTGAGCAATTTTCGGAGGTTGAGAGCAATCAGAGAAGAGAGTTAACGGCAGAATTGTGGCATGTGTCAAATTTACATGAATCACTGCTTTGTCAAAAATCCAAAATTCGATGGTTGAAGGAGGGGGATGCCGATACAAGCTTTTTCCATGGTATTGTGAATTGGAAGAGACGATCCAATTGTATGAGTGGATTAAATCTGGATGGTAGGTGGGAGGAACAACCAGCAGTTGTGAAGGAAGGGGTTAAAGAATTTTTTACCAACAGGTTTAAGGAGAGTGGCGAGCCGTTGTTAAATTTGGATGGGGTTCCTTTCAAGAAGCTATCGGTGGCAGACAATACTATGTTGGTTGCTGAATTTGATTTGGAGGAAATTAGGGAAGCTGTTTGGGATTGTGATGGAAATAAAAGCCCAGGTCCAGACGGATACAATTTTAAATTCATCAAGAATTTTTGGGATATCATAAAATTAGATGTGAAGCATGCAGTGGATGATTTCTACAGGAGCGGCACTTGGCCATGAGGTACAAACTCATCTTTTATTGCTTTAATTCCCAAGGTTGAGTCCCCTCAAAACCTTTATGAATTTAGGCCTATATCGCTGGTTGGTTGTCTTTATAAAATTGTCTCCAAAATTCTAGCAGCTCGCATAAAAAAGGTTCTGTATAAAGTAATTGATGAAAATCAATTTGCTTTTCTTGGTGGGAGGAGTATGCTGGACTCTGTTATCATAGCAAATGAATCTATCCATGAAGCTAAGAGCTCGAAGCTTCCTTCCCTTATTTTCAAAGTAGATTTCGAGAAAGCATATGATTTTATCCGGTGGAACTTCCTTGTCTATATGTTGCGGCGGCTTAATTTTCATGAGAAATGGATTCAGTGGGTGTATGGGTGCCTTGACTCATCTTTTGTCTCCGTTTTAGTCAATGGTAGCCCTACAGGAGAATTTAAAATGGAGAAAGGCATTCGGCAAGGGGACCCTCTTGCTCCTTTTCTATTCTTGGTGGTAGCGGAAGGGTTGAATGGAATCATGAAGCAAGCTGTGTTAACCAAGAATTTCCAGCCATTATGTATTGGTAAGATTGAAAAGGTTGAAGTGTCTCTACTTCAATTTGCTGATGACGCTTTGTTTATTGGTGAGGCAAGTGTTCAAAATGTGAGGACCTTAAAATGCATCCTTCGTTGTTTTGAATTAGCTTCTGGCATGAGGGTGAATTTTCATAAGAGTAAGTTGGCAGGGGTCTCGGTTGTGGGGTCTGCAGTGGCTCGTTTTGCTTCATTGTTGAACTGTAGGACTATGACTACTCCCTTCATATATTTGGGTATTCAGGTTGGGTGTAACCCGAGAAGATTGCTTTCTTGGGATCCAGTAGTACAAAAGTTGAAAAACAAGCTATCCTCATGGAAGAGCAAACATCTCTCTTTTGGTGGCAGGGTATGTCTTATTAAGAGTGTCTTAACTGCAATTCCTCTTTTTTATCTTTCTTTTTTCAGGATGCCCAAAGGAGTGCTAATGCAATGTAAGCAAATTATGTCTCGCTTCCTTTGGGGAGGTTCTGATGAAGATCGGAAGGTGGCATGGGTAAAGTGGAATGATCTTTGCAAACCAAAGTCAGTGGGTGGGCTTGGGATTAGAGACTTGGAATGGTTCAATTTAGCATTATTGGGAAAGTGGAGATGGCGCTTAATGCATGAAAAAGACCAATTATGGTGCAAAGTCCTCTATGCAAAATATGGGGATGGTCAAGCGAAAAAGGTGTCGATTTGGTGGGCTGATTTACTAAAATCTTGTGTTGGTTCAGAAGCAAAATTCTGGTTTGAAAATGCAGTTAGCAGGAGAATAGGGGAAGGGGATGATACTTGGTTTTGGAGGGAAGATTGGCTTGGCTCTGGTAAATTTTGTGAGGTGTTTGCTGATCTTTTTCATGTCTCGGCCCAACAAGATTTGAGGGTGGTGGAAATGGGTCGCTGGGAATCGGATAAATGGGTTTGGAATTTCCAGTGGCTTTGTAGGTTGGAGGATGGCTGTTCAAACCAGTTGTCATCTCTTCTAAATATTTTGTCTTCTTTTACCCCAGTTAGAGGGCAGAAGGATAAATGGTTCTGGATAAAGGAAGGTAATGGTATTTTTTCTGTCTGCTCAGCTTATGAGGCCTTGGCTTTTGATGTTAGTTGGGAAGAGAAACCGTGTTTCAAACTGTTGTGGAAAGCACAAGCTCCGTCAAATGCAATTGCTTTGGGTTGGAAGGTGTTACTGGATAGAATCCAAACTAAAGATAATTTGGTACATAGGAACATTCTGATTGCTGATTTGTCATGTCCTTTATGTGATGCTTTGGAAGAAAGGTCATGCCATTTATTCTTTTCCTGTTCGGTGGCGTGGAAAATATGGGGTTTAATTCACAAATGGCTGGGTTTTTCTGTGGTTATACCTTGGCAGGCCAAAGCTCATCTTCTGCAGTTTGTGGGTCTTGGGTCATGGAAATCAAGGGCTGGTTTGTTGGTTATTTGGTTGGCAGTAATATGGCAAATTTGGGTGGGACGAAATGCAAAGTTGTTTAGGGGGGAGGTTTTTAATCTGTCAGTGTGTTTTGATCAGGCTCGAATGAAAGCTTGGCTTTGGCTTAAATCAAAGAATAAGAATTTTACTCATGCTCTATCAGAGTGGTTTGGTGAGCCGTTATCTTGCTTGGAGGACATGTGATTCAGCTGCTGTTGTTGATAGTTGTGTATGGAATACATCTTTCTTATCTTGACTTGTTGGTAATATGAACCTGTCATAGCTTCAAGGCGTGTACTGGGGCCTCATATTGGCTTTTGAAGATTTGGAATATTTTTTATGCTTGGAGAAGTTTGCTGGTTTTTCTTGTGATTTAGTGTTGTTCGTGTTGATTGGGTGATGCCATTTATATGGTTTCAGCATGAAAATTGCATTGGATGGAAGCTGTATTGGGTGCATCCTATTCTTACCTGTTCCAATTATCTAGAAGGCTTGGTTTTGCATTGATTTTGAAGGCATGAGGCGTGTAGGGGGGATCACAAAGTCTGCATTCTGGGTCGGTTTCTTGGAGAAGCTATTTGTTTGATTGGCAATTTTGATCTAATATTTTCATGGACTTATTCGTTAATTGGTGATTTAAATTGTGCTTGGATTGGCAACAGGGTGTGGGGTGGGTTATTAGATTTTTTTGTAAACCTCCTTGAAAATTTACTCTTGACTCTTCAAAATTGGTACTCTTTTTTCTTGATAGGTTTTCCCAAGGGGGTTTTACCCTATTAAGGTTTTAATGAGGCTCGTTTTGTTTAGTCTATTTTCATTGAGGTATTAGGTGGGGTAGTTTCGTTTTCCTTAGGATCCTTGCTCTTGTTCAAGTTAGCTTGTAGCTTGTCTCTTTCTATCTACTTCTTTCTCTTTGTATTGAGTTGAAGTACCCCTTGTACTTCTATTAAATATATTTCTTATCGCTTATAAAAAAAACTTGAAAGCACATGAGTTATGTATAAGAAGTGCATAAAATAGGTGTGAATTAATAGTGAAAATGAGATATTTATCATGCATTTAAGACACACATCAACTAACTCGAGTGACGTTTTAGTTGTTCAAATCTGACTTAACTGACGCCTTACAGATTAAAAGACTTTCAAAAGTAGCTAGTTTAGTTACTGAGAGAAAGAAAAACAGAATGATGGAAGACTTCTATAATGAAAATGAAGCAAAATTATAAAATGTACCAGCTAGCATTCGAGAAACCTGAACTCTCCTGAACAACTAAATGAATCTATGAATGCCTCCCACTAACTGACTGCATCTTCCTCTTATTGGAAAGTCATTTAACTCACAAACCGTAACAACTAACTGCCTTTACAGTTGTGAAAGAACTCCCTATCCCTAAATTATTGGGCTCAGGCATTATTCACAATTACCTTATTCCTTCTCAAACACATTCTTAATGGATTAGAAAAAAAAGTTAAAAAACACATTCTTAATAGCTAAGGTGTTTTAAATTCTCTTCCCGAATCTAACTAGTTAACGTTAAAATCTTCTGGACACCAAGTATTCATTCATTATTAATATTTGCTAAAAGACAATTTTCTTTCAAGTGTATCTAGTTCTGCACACTTAATGCTAGTTAATTGAACAAGACAAGAACATTCACCCTTTATGAGAAAACAAATTAGGATATGGAATCTTTTGAAGGAAAAAGATCACATGTTAATCAATTATATTTTCTGCACATTTGATGAAATTCCACTATGTCGACATGAAATATTAAACGATCGATCTCCCATCACTTATTTAGAGTTGTTTTTCAATTGGCTCAATGACTTGACAGAAGACCATTAGCTTGAGTGCCCCTCTTGTTTTTTCTTTTCGTAATGAGTATAAGATTAGACTCCAGCGCGCGCGGTTGCTTGTTAAGTAGTTGGAAGTTTCTCAAATGTTAGTTAAAACACAAAACACGTGAGAATCTATGAATTTTTTCTCTCTTTCTGAATAAGGTCTTTTTGTGCCTTATTTTTATGGTTGCGTCTACCGTGTACCGTGTCAAACTGACACAAAGTGCTTCAGTTTCATTTTTAGAGTAATAAGACAAAAATATCCTCTATTTCTTAAAAAATTCCGTCTTTCTCTCTCATCATCTCTACAGTCCCAACACCACCATTTGCTCCTACACCACCACCGCTTCTTCAATGCTTTGTGATCAAACTCCATTTTGTTTCTGAAATCAAACTTAATTTGCGTTTTTGCTTAATGCTTTGGGACTTTGGGTTGTAATGAGCATTTCCTCCACATTTATCCTTCATCTTATCTCTTTGTTTTCCATCTTTTCTCCTACCCCTTTCTCCTAACCTCATCCCAGTTTTTTTTTTCCTTTACTCCATCTGTTACCACCGGCAACATCGTAGCCTCACCACTGAAGAACCGTAGCCTCGCCGTTGCAGCACTATGGCTTCGCCGCTACAGCACCGTGACCTCGCCGCTCCACCCAGTTCTTGTTCGTCTCACTGTTCGTTGTACGAGATCCTCGGAATCACCGCGACGTACCGGCGATTGGGTTTGTGTGCCCCCTGATGTCGCAACAATTGACATGAAGGACGCATCCGGCGACGATTTCATGAAGATTCGCGAACTCATGAGGGTTCAGATTTGGGGTTTTAGGGTATTTGTTCTGATCTTTGATCCGGATCTGTCATGTGATTTCTGCATCTCTCTTCCCCAGATCTGCATCTCCTTCTTTCTTCCCCAGATCTTCAAAAGAAAACTAGAAAACAATGAACGCATGAATCCCAAATCTGGGTTTGCATGTTGCTGAATTTTCAGATCTGGGTTTCTGGTGGGGGAGGCTTTGGGTAGAAGTTGTTGTATTTATGGATCCGGTTTTTGGTGGGGTAGCTCCGATTTGCTTGAACCTTGATGGCCTCCTTGGATTTCTCCACACCTCAGCGGTCATGGGAAACTCCATTCTCCTCCATCGTTTTTGGTAGCGTGGGGGTGAGGGTTCAGTGGATGTGGAAGGGAGAAAGAGTGGGTTGCGAAGGAGGGTGGTGGGGGTGGTGAGGGAGATGAGTAGGAAAGGTGGTGGGGTGGGTCTGCACTCTAGAGAACGTGAATCATGGTCAAGATTGGGGGAGAAGGTGGGGGTGGGTTGGGGAAGAAGAAGGGTGTTTTTGTAAATTAAGATATAATTAACAAATGAACTGTTTTAATGCTAATTTATCTGAACCGTTAAAATTTAAAAATATCGGATCCAACGGTACATATGAAACTGAAGCACCGTGTGTCAGTTTCAAACTGACACACGGTAGACGAAACCTATTTTTATGGATCTTTCACATTTTTGCCAAGTAATAATCTTTTTTAGAGGTGAGAGTGAGTGTAATCCATAATATATACATTCAGGGTTTTTTCTAGGTCCAATCATCGCTTGCGTGGCACCTCAGGATTGGCTAAATTCAATAAAAATCCTACATGACATTCATTCATTCTTTCCTCTTAATGTACACCCTTCTCCTTAACCTACACTAATCTCACTTTAAAAAATTATATAAGATTCTTCATTTATCTCTCCATTATTTGAATTTCTCCATCATCTTATTTGCACAACTCTCAACCTTTCTTGGTCTTCGGAACTTTCAGCCATCTCCTGCGTGTTGTGATTTTTTGAGTCTTTCTACATGGCTTCAAGATCTCCTTTTGTGGTTCTTCATGACTAGACAAGGATATGTAATTATACTCCTCCGAAATCAATTTTTCATGTCTTTGGTGTGTTTTATTGTAATCCAATATCATTCCTTCAAAATTTATGTATTACTGACCGTGATATGTATTTCTCCTCATTCCCTTTCAACAATTTTTTTTATAGGATTATGGTGTCATTAGACCTATAGACGCTGAAAATAATAATTTCATGGATATGGATCAAGGGTTTTTTTTTTTATTGATCCTGTGAGTGTTCACAGCACAATCGATTTGGTGGTTTTTTTTCCAGGTATTACCTTCTCAAATCGTTCCATTTTTTTTAAGTTTTGGAACATCTCCCATTCAACTTCGTACTGGTGTGATAGACGACATCCCCTGCAACGTGCTTTCGTCAAAACCTACTGATGCGCGTATAGGATCTGATTGGCGAAAATTCTGCAAGAGAATGGAAATTAGAGCCGGTGACATAGTTTGTTTTAGGTTTGAAAAAATATAAAATAGAATTACTAAAGTTAAGGTGATTTTTGGAAATATTTAATCAGTTGTTGTTTTGTCTTGGGTCTCTTTTCATTATTTTGTTTTTCTCAATCTACATGAGATGATTGTTCTCATGATTTACTTTATTTATCAATAAAGTTCATTTCAACGATAAATAACAAGATTAATTGTTAAATGAAATTACAGATTCCTGTGTTGTATTAAACTTTTTTTTTTTCAGTAATATAAACAGACATCATCTAGAATTAATATTCGAATACATATATTTAATTAGTCATTCGCTATTTTCGTAATTCATTCTGGAATTTTTTTTTCAAATTTATAAAAAAAAACTTTAGTCAAATACCAAAAACACGTTTTTACCTTACCTTTTCTAAAATAAAAACAGTTTTTAATTACCTATTCAAAGTTAGTATAGTATCAATAACATTAACTGCTAAATAATTTCCTTTTATAAATTGAAAAAAAAACGTTTTCTATAATGAGCAATTAAATGCATAATTAGTCAATGTTAAAAGAAATTAATTACATTTTCCCGTTTTGTTTCTTTTTAAAATTTATGTAACTAGCGTTTTTACCCCGTGCGTTGCACGGCGAATCGACGATCTCGCAAAAATGAGTATTTAACCAAGCAAAATCAGAATGATTATCACACAGCTTGCAGAATTTGTGAAAAACTTCATATATATTTAATCCTAAATAGTTTGTGAAAAATATTTTTAAAATTGTGAAAAACATACTTAAATGAGATGAAAAATTGTTACCGAGAGTTGCGAAGCTATGAGACATAAGGGTTGAAGGGAAATGAAGAGTTAGCAAAATTTATTAGTTTTTACATAAATTAGTTTTTATGTAAAATGTCATTCCCCGTGAAAGATTTTTACCATGTGATCTAAATATAATTATATTTTTCAGTACACTAAATATAAGTATATAGTACTCATTTAAGAAAAATGTTTTAAAATCTGACTGAATATTTGGCCCCAATTACTATTATTTAGTACTAATTTTAAATTTCAAACTCAAATTACAATTTTTTTTACAAATTTTAAAAACGGAAACACATTAACTTAAATTAAATATTGACTCCTTAATCTATAAGATGATCCTATAAATTAATTTATTTATTAAAAAAGTAAAAAAAATTATTTAATTATTGTGAATGAATTGACAAATGATTTAGTGTGAAAAAGAACGTATTTTGTATCTAAGCAAAATAGTTTAAAATCCGAGTGAAAATTTGGATCAAATTACAATTATTTAGTACTAATTTTAAATTTCAAACTTAAATTAAAAAATTATTTTTTACAATTTTAAAAATAATAAATGAATTAAGTTCGAAATTTATGTTCTTCCAAATTATTTTCATACAAAGTAAAACTTTTCACAGTAATTGTTTAGATTTTATTCGAATATACATTCCCTCATTTACCATTAAAACTTGGATTTTAAACCAAAAATAGGATTGGAAAAACTTGACTTTTCATAATTTGTTGTAATGATAATTAAAGGAATTAAAATTAATTTTCGTATACATAAAATTAGGATCGATCCATTGAATAAGCAAAGAACATGAGGTGTACCCATCTTGGGCAAGTTCAATAGTTATCATTTTATGTTTAATATCATGTTTCTCGAACTCTTGTTCTCCACTTGCTATAATGAGAATCCCAACTACATCTGGTGAAATACAGAAAAAAAATTGTAAGGAATGAGAGTTTAAACTAAAAAAACGGATTTTCTATTTAATGTAAAAAACGTTTAATGTATTTTCGTATCATGTAATATTCTAAATTATTTTAATTGCATTCAAAACCGTTATTTTCTTTTCAATTAAATTTATGTTAAATAAGGAAATCAGCGTTTTTTCTCTTTTTAATAGTAATTAGTATTAAATGTTGTATTATGATTTTTTAAACATGTAAAAGTATTAAATGTTTGAAATTGTCAATGATACATCATTAAAATTGTCAATGATACATATTAATGTGATTTTCATATCATGTTATTTTCGTATCATGTAAACATTAAATTATTTTAATTGCATTCATAACTATCATTTAATGAGGGACAAAAATACAAAATTATAGGAAAATCAATTAACTGTTTTTAATATGTGTGAGTCTCTCTGGCTGTGACAGTTGTCAGCCAGAGAGGGGGTGATAACTTTTATTCTTGTAATGCCATGTGTACAATGTTTTTGGATAATGATTTTCTTTTATATAGTATATAGATTTGTGCACTTATTAAATAGTTTTTTCATTAATTATAAAATGTTTAAATTATTGACGTAATTTGTATTCAAATCATAAAAGACATTAAATGTTATATACAATAAATGATACAGTCAATTTTTTTTTAAAAAACCTGCTGAATTAATAACTTACTTATTTTTTTTTTTTGTTACAAGAGGAAATCAATTAATTACTTCTTTAATTCATCTAATCATTTATTTAAAAAATTAAAATTCGAAATTAATTAATTATTTCCTTTAATTTCCTAATATAAAATATGAAATAAATTTTCCCGTTTTGTTTCTTTTTAAAATTTACGTGATTTGTGCACTTATTAAATAGTTTTTTCATTCTTTAAAAAATTCTTCAAATTAGCAATAACATTAAATGGGAAATATTTTCCTTTTATAAAATGAAAAACAAAAACGTTTTTTATAGTCAGCAATTAAGTGCATAATTACTCAATGGTAAAAGCAATTAATGACATTTTCCCGTTTTGTTTCTTTTTAAAATTTACGTGATTTGTGCACTTATTAAATAGGTTTTTCATTCAGTAAAAAATGCTTTAAATTATTGACGTAATTTGTAATCATATCATAAAAGACGTTCTCTCTTGTGGTGTTGTCTCATGGAGAAGTACTCTTTTTCCTTTGCTTGGGTTTTTTCCCACTGGGTTTTCCCTTGAGAGGTTTTAATGAGGTTTGTCCATGAGCTTTTTCTATTTTGCCCCTCCTCCCCAGAGATATTACCTACTATGAGAGGGTTGTTCTCTTAGATCACTCTTTATTTATCTTGGCAATAAATACTTTCTTTGTTCTCGAAAAATAATAAATGCTATAATCAAATTTTTTAAAAAGCCTGCCGAATTAATTACTTACTTAATTATTTTTTGGTTGTAAGAGGAAATCAATTAATTACTCATTTAATTCATCTAATTATTTCTTTAAAAAATTAAAATTCGAAATTAAATGCATAATTAGTCAATGGTAAAAGCAATTAATGACATTTAATATTCGAATACATATATTTAATTAGTCATTCGCTATTTTCGTAATTCATTCTAGAATTTTTTTTTCAAATTTATAAAAAAAACTTTAGTCAAATACCAAAAACACGTTTTTACCTTACCTTTTCTAAAATAAAAACAGTTTTTAATTACCTATTCAAAGTTAGTATGGTATCAATAACATTAACTGCTAAATAATTTCCTTTTATAAATTGAAAAAAAAAAACGTTTTCTTTAATGAGCAATTAAATGCATAATTAGTCAATGTTAAAAGAAATTAATTTTATTTTCCCGTTTTGTTTCCTTTTAAAATTTATGTAATTTGTGCACTTATTTAATAGTTTTTTCATTAATTATAAAATGATTTAAGTTTTTGACATAATTTGTATTCAAATCATAAAAGACATTAAATACTATGTACAATAAATGATACAGTCAATTTAAAAAAAAAAAACATGCCGAATTAATAACTTACTTAATTTTTTTTGTAACAAGAGGAAATCAATTAATTACTTCTATAATTCATCTAATCATTTATTTAAAAAATTAAAATTCGAAATTAATTAATTATTTCCTTTAATTTCCTTATATAAAAAATTAAATAAATTTTCCCGTTTTGTTTCTTTTTAAAATTTACGTGATTTGTGCACTTATTAAATAGTTTTTTAATTCTTTAAAAAATTATTCAAATTAGCAATAACATTAACTGGGAAATATTTTCCTTTTATAAAATGAAAAACAAAAACGTTTTTTATAGTCAGCAAATAAGTGCATAATTAGTCAATGGTAAAAGTAATTAATCACATTTTCCTGTTTTGTTTCTTTTTAAAATTTACGTGATTTGTGCACTTAGTAAATAGGTTTTTCATTCAATAAAAAATGCTTTAAATTATTGACGTAATTTGTAATCATATCATAAAAGACATTAAATGATATATATAATAAATGCTATAATCAAATTTTTAAAAAAAACCTACCGAATTAATTACTTACTTAATTGTTTTTTGGTTGTAAGAAAAAATCAATTAATTACTCATTTAATTCATCTAATTATTTCTTTAAAAAATTAAAATTCGAAATTAAATGCATAATTAGTCAATGGTAAAAACAATTAATGACATTTTTCGTTTTGTTTCTTTTTAAAATTTTTGTGATTTGTGCACTTATTAAATAGGTTTACCATTCATTTTAAAATGCTTTAAATTATTGACGTAATTTGGAATCAAATCCTAAAAGACATTAAATGTTATATACAATAAATGCTATAATAATTTTTTTTAAAAACCTGCCGAATTAATTACTAACTTAATTATTTTTGCTTATAAGTGGAAATCAATTAATTACTCATTTAATTCATCGGATTATTTATTTAAAAAATTAAAATTCGAAATTAATTAGTTATTTCCATTAATTTCCTTATATAAAAAATTAATTTTTCCGTTTAGTTTCTTTTTAAAATTTACGTGATTTGTGCACTTAATAAATAGTTTTTTCATTCTTTAAAAAATGCTTTAAATTTGCAATAGTATTAATTGCTAAATAATTTCCTTTTATAACTTGAAAAAAAAGTTTTTTATAATCAGAAATTAAAGACATTTTCCCATTTTGTTTCATTTTAAAATGTTTTAAATTATTGACGTAATTTGCAACCAAATCATAAAAGACATTAAATGCTATATACAATAAATGCTATAGTCAATTTTTTTTTTAAAAAAAATGCCGAGTCAACTAATTACTTTTTTTGTTACAAGTTCTTCTCCATGGTCCTTCGGATGGAAGACGGAGCAAAATCATTAAAGTTTGTAATGGGTCTCACTCCTACTTGCTTGCTGCTCCCTCTCTTCTGTCGGCGAGTTTGGGTTCAAGGAGTTTGGCAGGTCCGAGAACCTTCCCTCGCTTGTTTCCGTTTCCAGCGGGTGTGAGGTTTGAGTTTGGGCTTTCGGAGAGCGCAGGGTCTGTTGATTTGGTCACCTCAGTTAACGTTGCTGCTGCAGAACATGATCTTTCGCTTCAGCCGCTGTCTTTGACGGTGCCTCCTCTACCCCCAGGTTTGGTTGCTGGGGGGGCAGAGGACGTTGGTTCTGCGACTGAGGGGATTGATGTGATGGTTCCTGTTCTTCGAACCCGTCGGCGCGGGCGTCCTAAAAAGGATCCCCCTGCTTGCCGGAGGAACTATGCTAGGCCCTCGGTGTGTGAGGAGGTTCGGGGTGATCTTGAGGTAGCTCTCTCTTCTTCTCCCTTGTCGTTGTCGGGTGCGGATCATGGTAGTGGTGGGCGTTACTTCACGCGGTCGAAAAAGACGTGGCTAGTTGGAAAAGTCTTGGGGTTAGAATTTGAGGGAAGCGATTTTGAAGCTATTCGAGGGTTGGAGAAGGTTTATGAAGAACACTTTAAAACTTGATTTTTTGTTTGTGTCTCTCGGGTGTTGTTGGTTAGGCCTAGGGTGTCCTTGCTTTTGACTTGGATGGGGGTTTTTCGGCTTTTTGGGGTTTTTGTGTGCTTGTCGGGGTGCCTCGCTTTTTTTTGGGCTTCTCCTTGCTCCATAAGGGTTTGTCCTTATGGGTGTTTTTTGTGGATAATAATATACAATTCTTTATTTTTCAAAAAAAAAAAACAAGTTGAAATCAATTATTTACTTATTTAATTCAACTAAACATTTATTTAAGGAAATTAATATTCGAAATTATTTAATTATTTCCACAAATTAACTGCTGAAATCATTTCCTTTAATGAATATATATAAAACTAATTGCCGAATTCATTTCCTTTTATGAATTAAAGTAAAACGTTTTTAATAGGTGTTTTAGCCATTATTTCCAAAATTAATGTTAGTCAAATATCAATAACATTAACGGCTGAAATCATTTCCTTTTATAAATCAAAAGGAACACTACTGTTGTATATTTTGTTCCCTCTCTCTTTTGTTATTTTTCATTCTCTTTTTTGTATTAGGTTGAAGTAACCCTTGTACTTCTATTCAATATATTTCATGGCTTATCAAAAACAAAAAAAAAATTAAATCAAAAGAAAAAAGATTTTTAACCGTTTTAAAATAAATTCATAATTAGTCAATGGTAAAAACAATAACTACTATATCCCGTTTTATTATCTTTTTAAATTTTCGTGATTAGTCAATGGTAAAAACATTAAATACTAAAATCCTTTTTTAGAAAAATTTTTAATATGCCTATTTAATTGTTTTTAATTACATTAATTTTTGGACCATTATTATTAGACATTTAATGCATGCGTTCATAAGAAATGCTATATTTGAAACTCATTTAAAAATCCTATTGACTCAAACTATTTAATGATTATTTCAAAATTTGTATTATAGTCAAATATCTAAAACTAATAAATTCTGAATTAATTTCCTTTTATAAAAAAACTATTTTAAATACGACAAATTAATGATGCTTTAATACATTAATTTTTAATCAATTCATAAATTTCATAAATGATATATTCCTTTTATAAAAAATTATTTTTAAAATGCAAGTTTAACTGTGCATACTGTTTCAAATAGTTAACTTTGACAAACATCAATGGTAAATAAAAGTAAGAAGTTGAATTAAATAAAATACATAATATGTAAATTTTGACTTATTAATAAATTATATCTTTTATTTTACTAGATATTTTATTTTTTTAATTTGTTATTATAATAGTTTTTAATGCTAATTATTAAATTCTCAAATATTAATTTTAGTTAAACACATGAAAATATTTATACAAAAAGAACGGTTAGTTTCATCTAATAAACTCATGATGCAAAATGCATTAAAGTCTAGACGAAATTATGCTATATTTTAATTTTTCATTACTAATTTATTAATGCATTTATGTTTTTGTATTTAGTCATTGCTTTCACGTAATTAATATAATAATAAATAAATTAATTTATTACAGGTATGTATACAGTTGAGTTTCAAAAACGAGGGATACCTCATGCTCATATCTTGATTTGGTTGTCAGAGAGTGCAAAATTGATAACAGGGAGCGACATTGACAAAATTATATCAGCAGAGTTACCAGACCCTTCATTGTATCCTTCTTTATCAAATGTTGTTTCCAATTTCATGATGCACGGACCATGCGGTTTAGAAAACAAGTCTTCTCCATGTATGAAAGCTGGGCGTTGTGAGAAATGTTTCCCAAAGGATTATGAAGATTCAACAAGGATTGACGAGGAAGGGTGTCCAAAGTATAAGAGAAGGCCAACTGGAATAACTCTAAGCAAAAAAGGGGTCAATTTGGATAACAGATATGTGGTGCCTTACAACCCACAACTTCTTATAGGTATCAGGCTCATATCAACGTTGAATATGGCAATAAATCAAATGCAATAAAATATTTGTTCAAGTATGTGAACAAGGGTTCTGATCGAGTTTCAGTTGAAATTTCTAATCGTGGTAAAGACACAAACGAAGATGAAGTAGTAGATGAGATAAAACAGTATAATGACTGCGGGTACTTATCTCCATGTGAAGCAGCGTGGAGAATTTTCCAATTCTATATTCATGACAAGTGGCCCCCAGTTCATAGGCTAGCCTTCCATTTACCTAATGAGCAGTCAATTACGTTCAAGGATTACGAAAGAATTGATAGAGTAGTTGAAAGAAATAAAAATCTGGATACCATGTTCATGTTCTTAGCATGGTTTGAAGCAAACAAAAAACATCCAACTGGTCGAAATCTAACCTATGCAAAATTTCCTCAAATGTTCGTTTACAACCATGATGCAAGGTTATGGAAAGTCAGGAAACAAGGTTTCGCAATTGGACGGTTGACTTATATCCCTCCTGGTTGCGGAGAAATTTTCTACATGAGACTATTGATAGTGCACTATCCAGAAAGGATGTACGAGCTTTGATGATGTGAAGACAGTTCATGGAAAACTTTTTGAAACATTCCGAGATGCATGTTATGCTATGGGGTTGCTAGCTGATGACAAGGAGTTCATAGATGCAATTAAGGAATCAAGCGAACTAGGTTATGTTTTCAAAGTAGAAGGGAAGGATAGATGCGGATGGTGGTTTAAATCAGCATTTAACATCCTGAAAATTTGCAAGAACCCTCAAATAATTTCAAAATTCAAATCAAATGTATAATTTTAAACTCTTATTGCTAAATCATAGTTGTTTATATCTACATGATTTCTGATATTTTTGTTTCAAATGTAAAATCTCCAACTGAGGTGTTGGTTATAATTATTGTAATATAGGTTTGTTTAAGTCAGTGAACTACTCATTGAATCTTACTATAACTGATTGAATGCAAATACTAACAATTAAAAGGAATATCAATTCATACAAATATTTGCATTTGAATTAATACCAACAAATAATTACATTTTAAGAATAATTAACATTATGCATATTTAAAAAAAAAACTGCATGTCATTAATGTGATATAAAAAAAAATTCTTTAATGAATCATTATAAATTAGATCTTACAAATTGTAGTAATAAATTAATATTGAAAATGTTCAAATTTAAATTTTTGAATGAAGGTCGTTGAACATATCCAAAGAGATGGTCACTTAAGATTGCCTCAGATTCCCGGAACGAAAAACTCGCGAGGGATGCGATTGCAAACAACGTTTCTGATTCCAACAAACCCAATAAGCGTCGTTCCGACGAAGGTTCCATACCAGAAGATGTTGGAAATACAGATGCATAAATGTAATGTTGAAGAGGATGAAGGTGGAGAAGATTTAGTATCATTTCCTTAAGATTGCTTACAAATAAATAGCCTATGTGCTAAACTTTTCCTTATTCGTCTTTAGCAACATTGACAATTTTTTTTTTTTGGAATATTTACCTCGGTGGTCAATTTCAATAATTTAAACAAAAAATTTTTATTTCGTATATTGACCGTGACTATAAAATATTCAATAAATCGTTCCACGTTTGCAAATCTACGTGCATAAATCCATTTATATGTGCTTTACACCCTAAACCACATTGCTTTGCAAAAAAAAAAAAAACAACGCCGACAATGGTCTATTTTTTGGAACAATATTCTTTAGAACATGTGCAAAAAAAGAGACACACACAAATGTGCAAAAAAACATTAAAAAAAAATCCCATAACTCTAATTAATACAAAAAGTATGAAATATTTGTTCAAAAAAATTTGAACAAAAATTTGAAATTAAACTCCCTGTGCAAGGCACGGGTCATAAACTAGTGCTGTGACAAATTGCATTGCAAAGTTTGCGGCTCGCTCTTCTCTATGAGGTTTCAAATGCTAATATTTCATTTGGAGAGCCTCTTATGTTGAGAGACTTGATGTGTCAATTTTCAAGTGTACAAATTCGCTCGGGATTTTAATTATCGAACCACATGTATTATATTAGTATACTTCTAATGTTACTAATTAAGTTGCAAGGACGGAAAACAAAGATAAAAGTGGTCTTGATTAATTTTTGATTATCACAAAAAGAAATTATAAATAAATAAAAGGTTGTTGTTTTGACAAATGTTCGAGAAGCACTGCACTAGAGAATTAAATCTTTCACTCTCGCTATGCTTGTACCCGCTCTGATTAGATATGAATTTGACTAAACCTGTTCAAGGGGTTATATCCATGTGATTACTTGCTAATTCCTTAGTCAAATAGAAACCTGAACAGGATCTTAACGACTCCGAACTCCGCCTTAAATTGTGTCCCAATGTTTTCCAACTTGAAAGGTTAGGCTTTTTTTAATAATGCGACAAAGATCTATTTACCACAATAGGGTTGTTTTGGACAGCGTAACATGTGGGTTCGGTTTCGCGTGGGGTGATGCGAATTTAGTTAGTGATTTGCGTGGGTTGAGGCGAAATCAAATAAAAAAAAATTGTACCATTATGTGCTGACTTGATGGGAGACATGGGTTAGAGGCTGAGTGCGCATTGGTCGAGGCGAATCAAACATAATTCAACTAAAATGAGGTGAATTCAATGGAATCTTCATGAGAAGTGGAATCCTTTACAGGATTTTCTTGATCAGAAATTTCCTTAGACCCACAAATGCTTGGGTTGTGCCCGATGTTGAGACATCTGGGGCGATTTCACAGGAGAATCTTCATCATTGATTTCCTCTTCATCAGTAACATCCTCATAGAGAGGAACATTTGTGGGTTCTCTGTGTAAGATCAAGTTTTGATCGAGTAGTACAACTCTATGTTTTGATGATTACAAGTTAACATTTTAGTATGAACAATTATGGTACTCTAACGTGTTTTTCTGAGTGTGCTATTTACAGGCTCTGACCTCAATTCAATCTTACACAAATCAGAAGCACTATGCTAAAAGAGTGTCCCAAGCAACGCTTTCGCAATCTCTATGTTCACTCTGAACAGTAGAAAAGCTTCAGAAGATCTGAAGTCAAACAAGCTCTGATATGGACTCAGTCACTTGAAGTTCTGAAGATCCAGACGTTCTGACAACCCAGACACTCTGAAGGTTCAGATGTTCTGATGGTGTAGAAGACTCTGAAGATCCAGAAGCTGAAAAGTGGAGACTCTGAAGTCCAGAAGCAAGATGGCTCTAAAGACCAAGTACTTCCCTCTGAGTTCAGAATCAGAAGGTACAACGGTCAGAGGATCCATGCTTCCCTCTTACTCTGATCAACGAGCTTCACAAGTTCCAACACGAAGCCTTCCTCTGATCAGAAGTCTACTAGGTTAAAGGTCAAGTCACTATCCAAAGTACAAAAGCAAATGTACTATCCTGACGACCTACCTAACATTCTCAGCTACAGCAGAAGCTGGAATTTCCAGAACTGCCCTCCAACGGTAGCATTCCCATGCAGCGCTCAAACCCTAATCCTTGGAGTATAAATAGAGGCTGAAGATTGAAAGATGCGGTTGGAAGAATCTCACACGCGCAAGCTATATTCAAACCTTCTAAGCATTCTTTCATCTTGAATTCATTGTGTTTACTATAAGCTTTTTAGAAGTAATCTCTTTGTAAACATTCTTTCTTAAACAGTTGTTTAGTTACCTTTAGGAGATCAAGGTTGATCGGATCCTAGAGAAGACTAAGAGAGTGAATCTTAGTGTGAGCTAAGTCAGTGTATTGTTAGTCACTTGTAGGTTTCAAGTGCAGTTGTAACAATTACCTGATTAGTGGATTGCCTTCATTCTAAGAAGGAAGAAATCACCTTAACGGGTGGACTGGATTAGCTTGAGTGATTCATCAAGTGAACCAGGATAAAATCCTTGTGTGCTTTTCTATCTCTTATCTTAAGCACTTTATTTGTTCTCGAAAGATTTGCTAAAATCTTTAAGGTGGAAGTTTTATTTTGAAAACGTTATTCAAACCCCCCCCCCTTTCTACCGTTTTTCATACCTTCACTCTATTCTGAACCTTTGACATGTAGGTCTTACTTGTTGGGTTTCTTGGCCTCATCTTCCAGGGAGCTTTCTTTGACACAGAAGATGTTTGAGAAGAACCCCTCTTCAAACCCAAGCATTTGACTCCTTTAGCCGTTCTTTCAATCTTTGCCTTGACAGACACATTCTTTCCTGAACTTTGAGACATGATGAACTAAGAGCAAACACAAACAGAGCATAGAACAATGAAAGAGAATTGAAAATGGGAGATAATGAGTCTTGAAGAAAATAGATGCACAAGCGGTTGAGAGAACACAATTTTCCCGTTGGAGGTAGTTATAGGGCGAGTGAACCATAAAGCAACCTTCTCTCTACTGATTTCACAACGACTGTTAATGATGACAAAAAATAAACTAGCCGTTAACACAGTGGAGCTCGCTAATTGCTATGCATCAAAAAAGCAAATCCCTAGATTGCATCAAGGGGTTTTGTGAAAATATCAGCTAATTGCTTGTCAGTTGTAACATGCTCCAAATTGACAATTTTATCCTCCACCAAGTCTCTAATAAAATGATGTCTAATATCAATATGCTTGGTCCTGCTATGCTGTATGGGATTCTTGGAAATATTGATTGCACTAAGATTGTTGCAGTACAATGTCATGACATCCTGTTCAACATCATACTCCTTCAGCATTTGCTTCATCCACATGAGTAGAGTACAACTACTTCCTGCTGCAATATACTCTGCTTCAGCTGTACACAATGAGACACAATTCTGCTTCTTGCTAAACCATGAAATCAAATTATTCCCTAGGAAGAAACATCCACCAGATGTGCTCTTTCTATTATCTGCACTACCTGCCCAATCTGCATCACAAAATCCAACTAAAGAAGAATTTGTATCATGAGTATAGAGAATATCATAGTCACTTGTGCCATTGATGTACTTGATAATTCTCTGGACTTGTAGCAGATGACTTGCCTTAGGAGCTGCTTGATATCTTGCACATACACCAACAGCAAATGTGATGTCTGGTCTGCTAGCAGTAAGATACAACAAGCTTCCAATCATGCTTCTATAGAGACTTTGATCAACATCTTCTCCTTGCTCATCCTTGGACAGTTTGATGTGTGTAGTAGCAGGAGTTCTCTTGTGACCAGCCTTTTCAAGGCCAAACTTCTTGACTAATCCTTTAGCATACTTACTCTGTGAGATGAACATAGAATCCTCCATTTGTTTGACTTGTAGCCCTAGGAAATAGTTCAATTCACCAACTAAGCTCATCTCAAATTCAGATTTCATTTGTCGGACGAAATGCTCCACCATCGAGTTCGACATTCCTCCAAAAACAATGTCATCCACATAAATCTGTGTTATCATGAGCTTTCCTTTGTCATTCTTCACAAACAGAGTTTTATCAATTCCTCCCTTACAATAACCATTGCTTACAAGAAACTCAGTTAACCTTTCATACCAAGCCCTAGGTGCTTGCTTCAAACCATACAAGGCTTTCCTCAGTTTGTACGCATGGTCTGGATGATGTGGATCTATAAATCCTTTAGGTTGCTCAACATAAACTTCTCCACTCAAATAGCCATTCAGAAAAGCACTCTTCACATCCATCTGATAGAGTCTGAACTTCAAAAGACAAGCACCACCTAACAAGAGTCTGATAGATTCCAGTCTAGCTACTGGAGCAAAGGTCTCATCAAAATCAACCCCTTCTATCTGAGTATATCCTTGAGCAACTAGCCTTGCTTTATTCCTGACTGTTCTAGTTTCATCTGATTTGTTCTTGAAGATCCACTTAGTGCCAATGATGTTTACTTCTTCTGGTATAGGCACTAATTCCCACACTTCATTTATGCTGAACTGCTCTAGCTCCTCTTGCATTGAATTTATCCAGTATTCATCAGTGAGAGCTTCATTGACATTCTTGGGTTCAATCTTAGAGATGAAACAACCATGAGCAATAAGACTTCTTGATCTGGTAGTCACCCCTTCTTGAAGATTACCAATGATGTTTTCTTGAGGGTGATTCTTCTGAACCCTAATTGATGGAGCTTTATTTGATGGGATATCTTTGTCCTCTTTTTCATCAGCACTTGTCTCTGAATCATTGTCGAGGATGGTTGTTGGAGCATCGACTGGAAAATCTGCACCATCATCATCTTCATTCAAATTTGCTTCTTCCTTCTTGCTTGAGTCATCATCCACAGTCACATTCACAGATTCCATCATGGTCCTCGTGCGAGAATTAAAAACTCTATAAGTTTTGCTGTTCATAGAATACCCCATGAAAATCCCTTCATCACTTCTTGGATCAAGCTTCCTCCTAGGATCACGATCTGCAAGAATATAGCATTTACTTCCAAATATGTGAAAGTATTTTACAGAAGGCTTTCTTCCTTTCCATAGCTCATACTGAGTAGAAGATGTCCCTGCCCTGATGGTGACTCTATTGTGAATATAACAGGCAGTACTCATAGCTTCAGCCCAGAACTGGTGTGGAATCTTCTTAGCATGTAACATTACTCTTGCTGATTCCTGGAGAGTTCTATTTTTCTTTCAACAATTCCATTATGCTGTGGGGTGATGGGGGCAGAAAACTCATGACTAATACCTTCTGTTCCACAGAACTCCAAGAACATAGAATTCTCAAACTCCCTTCCATGATCACTTCTGATTCTCACAATCACACAGTCCTTCTCATTCTGAAGTCTCAAACATAGGTTCTTGAATATTTCAAAAGTCTATGATTTTTCTCTCATAAATTCAACCCATGTATACCTTGAAAAGTCATCTACACAGACAAACACATACCTTTTTCCTCCAAAGCTTTCAACCTGCATGGGACCCATGAGATCCATGTGAAGCAATTCCAGAACCTTTGTCGTGGTCTGATGCTGGAGCATCTTGTGTGACACTTTGGTTTGTTTACCAATCTGACATTCTCCACAAAGCTTTCCTTCTCCCAAGCTTAGATTGGGCAAGCCTCTTATTGCTTCATCAGCAATAACCTTTTGCATGCTCCTGTAGTTGAGATGTCCTAGTCTTTGATGCCATACATTTACCTCATCTTCTTTGGTTAACAAACATCTAGAAACATGAGCTTTTTCCTCTGATGTTCACATATAACAGTTGTCTTTTGATCTGACCCCTCTCATCACAACTTTGTCATCATCAGTGGTCACAACACATTCTATCTTATTGAACTTCACATCATACCTTTGATCACACAGTTGGCTTATGCTGATCAGGTTGGCAGTTAAACCATTGACAAGTAACACATTATTCAAGTTGGGAGATTCTGTGCTAACAAGCTTTCCTACTCCCTTGATTTTTCCTTTAGCTCCATCTCCAAAAGTAACATAGTTTGTCGAGTGACTTCTGATGTCTTGTAAAAAGCTCTTGTTCCCTGTCATGTGCTTTTAGCAGCCACTATCAAAATACCAGTCTTCCTTTGATGATGCTCTAAAAGATGTGTAGGCTACCTGACATTTGATTTCACCCTTGGGCTTCCATTGCTTCCTCATCTGAATAGGCTTTGAAGCCTTGATATTATCGTGCATTTGAGGATAGCCATATAACTTGAAACAGTAGGGCTTTATATGACCATTCCTACCACAGTAGTGACACTTCCAAGGTACAGTTTTGCCAAACTTAAGTTGGGGGTTCACATGCTGAGGCACATGTTGGGGCAATGGATCCGACAACTGATAATTCCTGGGCTTCTTGAATTCATTTTGTTTTGCAGCATGTTGGTAAATCCGCAAGTGTACGAATCCACCCGGTTTTAATTATCGAACCACAGGGATTGTGAGTGACTAAATTCGGTTTAAGCCTTTAGTATGAAGGTTTGTTTTATTGAATAAGAGATATGTCGAAGTAGCAAAGATAAAATAAATAAAAACTCAGAAAAGAACATGCTTTGGGTTCTTGCTCAACTAGTCAATTCAAGCACATCATTCTAAGCACATGTTCTCATGAATCTCTCCTTGATGCTATAGTCTAGTTACTCACTTATTGATTCCTCACATAAGAAATTCTCCCATACTAAAAGCTAAGCCCAATTCCTTGTGTACTTAGTCATTTATATGAGGTTTTAGATCATGCAAATTCAGGTCATCAAACCCCAACCCTTCCTCTATTCTTAGTAGCCAAGATAGAAGGGGTAATCCCAAATCGGTTCCCTAATCTATAACAAACTTACGTTCTGATTAAAGAAAAGCATAAAGCAAGCATGCATACAAGCTTAGATTGAAATTCAGAAAATGGGATTCAAGGAAAGAAGAAGATCATGTGGGAAAGAACTTAAGATTATAACTTAAATATGAAAAGTCTTACATGAAAACCAAAGCATTATAAGAGAGATAAGCCAAGCATGGCAAGAGTCATGCTTGGCTAAGAACCTGAATTACAAGCTTGGAATCCTTCTCTCACTCTCCTAGATGTTCCTCTCCTTCTAAACTTATGTAAAAATGGAATGGGGTATCAAGGATTACAAAAGAAAACCACTAAAAACTTATTTATAGGCAAAATGGGCGTTTTTCTGCTGTGTCGGGCGCTCAAGCGCTCTCCTGGGGCGCTCAAGCGCCAGCATCAAAATCTGACAGCCACACCTACTGGTTAACTGGTGCTCAGGCGCCAGACAGGGGCGCTCTGGCGCCTGAGCGCCCGTACTCGCCCAAAAACTCATTAAACTTCATTTTAAGTCCACTTTATTGCCTCCTTCAAGTCTCCAAGTCTCTAGACCTTCCCTCTTCAGCTGTTACAACCTGAAAACTTGATGACAAATCTAGAGAAAATATCAAGAAACTTAAAGGCCAGTTTTGCACAAAGGCTCCAAAACAAGTGGAAATTGCCTAAGACTCCTAAACTCTAATAAAATGCAACTAAAGCCCTTATAAAACTACAAAATTACTTAACTAATGCAAATGCACAAATAAAAGTAAAAATGCATGAGAATGCATGAAACACTACATGAGACACACGAAAAAGACTCAAAACTAGCAAAGAAATGACCCTAAATACACTACTAAATCCGGGTCATCACACCACTATACTCAACGACAGCTCGCCCTCGAGCGTCACTAAGATTAGCTTGCCCTCAAGGACAAAGAATTACTCCCAACACACATGCCAAAAGAAGGATACATTTTCAAAAAACCGGGGGATGAAGTAAATGCAGTTATTTCCAAGAGAAATATTCAACAATCAACCTTGTGCAACTCTTAGACAAAGAAGAACTAGAGTCCACTATCAGAAGCATTTAGAGCTAACATCCTAGCATGTGAAAATTATTTTTATTTAGTGCACTGAGCACACAAGCAAGTTCATAAGTTATGGGAATCATTAACTCAAGAGCAACTAAAGTCGAACATGCATTATTCATTGAGACTTCCAAAGGGTTGTAATGTTGGCTAGGTAAAGCACATGGTAGGTGGTCCCTAAGGACGACTAAGGTTGCTGCACAAAGTTGAGTGTGGTCCTATTTGAAATTCCGGAGCTTTCAAGCTATTGATACTTAGCACACGAGTCTCTTAACCCCTTGTTATTTCAGAACTTTTTTCCTTTTTTTTTTGGAACTCCATCTGTACCATGGAGTTCATTTTCTCATTTTCTCTTTTCAATTTTTTTTTTCAATTTTTTTTCTTTGGGGCAAGAGACAATTGCACTTTTCATAAACTAGCTCCATTAAGATTTAAGGACCAAAACTCCCCATTTAATCCAACCAATCATCCAGCCCAATAAACAAGGTAACAATAGAATCTCCATAAGGCTCAAAGGGTCGACTAGGGACAAAGATGTTATAAAACAAATTCTGAAGTCCAAGAAAACCTACCAGTCTCAAAAAATGCAAGTCTCCTAAAGCTACTCACGAGGGTGGGAGAAATGAAACACAGAACAATGAAGTGCAAGTGAGTCAGGATCCTCCAGGGAAATTATATAGTGAAGGGTCAAAGATGGACCCTTGTGGACTCACATCAACTCTATCCTCAAGACAATACTTAGAAGACCGAAGTCTCTCTCTCTTTCCCAAACATACAAGCACTCCCCATAAGAAAGCACAAAGTATCCACTTAAAAACATTTTTAAAACCAGCATCATGTGAGTGGGCAAGACTTGGGAACAGTCATTTGAGTAAAGGGCATAAAGACCAAGGTATAAAAGACTCTATATAACAATGCAAGATCGAAAAGGATAAACAAAATCTATAAAAGATAAATATATCCTAAAAATGCATGGACTAAAACTCAGAGTAAGAAAAGAACCTCCTTTCAAGTGATTGAGTGCTTCCAAGTGTTCTCCACTTTTATTTCCTGAAAAACAAACAAAAGAAAAAAAAACGTAAATCCGAAAAAAAAAACATGGGTTGTCTCCCATTCAGCCCTAAGTTATAGTCTTAGGTAGACTATACTTCAAACTCGTAACTCAAACCAAAAACCACAAACAATCCCCGGCAACGGCGCCAAAAACTTGCTGGTAAATCCGCAAGTGTACGAATCCACCCGGTTTTAATTATCGAACCACATGGATTGTGAGTGACTAAATTCGGTTTAAGCCTTGAGTATGAAGGTTTGTTTTATTGAATAAGAGATATGTCGAAGTAGCAAAGATAAAATAAACAAAAACTCAGAAAAGAACATGCTTTGGGTTCTTGCTCAACTAGTCAATTCAAGCACATCATTCTAAGCACATGTTCTCATGAATCTCTCATTGATGCTATAGCCTAGTTACTCACTTATTGATTCCTCACATAAGCAATTCTCCCATACTAAAAGCTAAGCCCAATTCCTTGTGTACTTAGTCATTTATATGAGGCTTTAGATCATGCAAATTCAGACCATCAAACCCCAACCCTTCCTCTATTTCTAGTAGCCAAGTTAGAAGGGGTAATCCTAAATCGGTTCCCTAATCTATAACAAACTTACGTTCTGATTAAAGAAAAGCATAAAGCAAGCATGCATACAAGCTTAGATTGAAATTCAGAAAATGGGATTCAAGGAAAGAAGAAGATCATGTGGGAAAGAACTTAAGAATATAACTCAAATATGAAAAGTCTTACATGAAAACCAAAGCATAAGAAGAGAGATTTGCCAAGCATGGCTCATGCTTGGCTAAGAACCTGAATTACAAGCTTGGAAGCCTTCTCTCACTCTCCTAGATGTTCCTCTCCTTCTAAACTTATGTAAAAATGGAATGGGGTATCAAGGATTACAAAAGAAAACCACTAAAAACTTATTTATAGGAAAAATGGGCGTTTTTCTGCTGTGTCGGGCGCTCAAGCGCTCTCCTGGGGCGCTCAAGCCCCCGCATCAAAATCTGACAGCCACACCTACTGGTTAACTGGCGCTCAGGCGCCATACAAGGGGCGCCTGAGCGCCCGTACTCGCCCAAAAACGCATTAAACTTCATTTTAAGTCCACTTTATTGCCTCCTTCAAGTCTCCAAGCCTCTAGACCTTCCCTCTTCAGCTGTTACAACCTGAAAACTTGATGACAAAGCTAGAGAAAATATCAAGAAACTTAAAGGCCAATTTTGCACAATGGCTCCAAAACAAGTGGAAATAGCCTAAGACTCCTAAACTCTAATAAAATGCAACTAAAGCCATTATAAAACTACAAAATTACTAAACTAATGCAAATGCACAAATAAAAGTAAAAATGCATGAGAATGCATGAAACACTACATGAGACACACGAAATAGACTCAAAACTAACAAAGAAATGACCCTAAATACACTACTAAATCCGGGTCATCACACCAGACACAAATTTCTTTGATCCTTTATGGTCTTCTTTGTTTGATGTCTGTTAGTCAAAGCCAATTCCCTTCAAACTCCCACCTTGCTTGCTGGTTTCTTTCAGAATTTCATCAAGCATATCAGAACCACTGTTTAACATTCTAACAGTTTTGTGAGTGGCTTCAAGCTTTCTTGTCACAGTAGCCACTTCCTCTTGAAGTCCTGCATTAATCAACATTAGGTTAGCCTTTTCCATAACATCAACATTTTTAAACTTACTTTGCCATTCCTCCAGATCTTCCTTCAGCTTTGTGCTGAGCTCTTTCATCCTTTCATTCTGAGAAACAAGTTGTTCTATCTCACTTTTCTTTTCTCTCACAAGTTTACATGCTTCTTCCCACTTGTTATGTAGCAGCTTGTAAGTCTCAGCCAGTTCCTCATCTGAGATGTCCTCATCACTTGACTCAGACTCATAGATGGTTCTAGAGAAAGCATTGACTTTGTTTGCAGATATCTCCTCCTCATCTTCAATGTCTTCATCTGACCAAGTTACCATCATACCTTTCTTCTGCTTCTTTAGATAGGTGGCACACTCAGACCTGATGTGACCATATCCTTCACATTCATGACATTACACTCCTTTGTTCTGCCCAGATCTTCTTCTTCCTTAGTCTTCCTCTGTGAATTAGAAAACTTGGGTTTGTTGTCGAACTTCATGTCCTGGACATTAGGCCTGGTTCTTTTGTCAATCTTTCTCAAAGCTCTGTTGAATTTTTTTGCTAGCATAGCCAGAGCCTCAGAGAGGTTTTCACCTTCACAATCTTCATTATCACCTTCATCAGTGTTAGACACAAAAGCAATACTCTTATTCTTCTTTTCAGACTTCACACTCAGTTTCAACTCAAATGTCTGTAAAGAGCCAATAAGTTCATCAACCTTCATGTTCTCAATGTCTTGAGCCTCCTCAATTGCTGTGACTTTCATAGCAAATTTCTGGGGAAGAGATCTCAAGATCTTCCTTACAAGCTTCTCATCTGACATAAGTTCTCCCAAAGCAAATGAAGCATTAGACAAATCACGGACACGCATGTGGAATTCTGAGATAGTCTCTTCTTCAGTCATCATCAAATTTTCAAATTGAGCAGTAAGCATCTGAAGTCTTGAAATCCTTACTCGAGTAGTTCCTTCATGTGCAGTCTTCAGAATTTCCCCAGCATCCTTTGCCACAGTACACGTATTGATCAGCCTAAACATATTCTTGTCAACTCCATTAAAGATAGCATTTAGAGCCTTTGAGTTTCCAAGAGCAGCTTCATCTTCAACACTAGTCCATTCCTCTTCTGGTTTCTCCACAACAGAGGCAGAGGTGCCTTCAACCTGAGGCTTAGTTGGATGCTTCCAACCCTTGACAATAGCTTTCCAAGTCTTGTTGTCAATTGACTTGAGAAAGGCTGTCATGCAAACCTTCCAGTAGTCATAGTTAGTACCATCCAGAATGGGTGGCCTGTTGACTGATCATCCCTCTTTTTTATCCATGAGAGCTTGAATCAAACCCCCTGAAGCTCACCCAACCAGAACAGGGTGCCTGCTCTGATGCTAATTGTAATTCAGGTTCCCTGTAGTACGAATGTCCTGCACGATGCTGGGACAATAGGTTCGACAATCGCTTAACAGTAAAACAGAACTTAAACCAGAAACAACAAAACACAAGAATTGTTAACCCAGTTCAGTGAAAAACTTTCACCTACGTCTGGAGGGTTTGCACCCAAAGAAATGAATCCACTATCTCAAGATTCAGGAATTACGGACACTCATGAACGCAACAGTTCATAGTTCACTTCCTAATCTACGCAGTGTATTTCTACTTAGAATCTCAACCTAAGTATGAGAGCCCCTCTCACTTTCTCTCAATCACTGCCACAGTGATTGGTGAAGACAATAAACAATCAGAGTTTGAATGTAATCAAACACACAAAACCCTTCTTTGCTTTATAGAATCAGTGAGCAAAGAGGATTCACAATTAACAAAGGACAAAGCACAATCACAAATCCTAAAACACTTGATCTCTCTCTATAGCTTCGGTGGTTCTTCATGTTTTAGGTCTTCATCCTTTTATAGACTTCAGCAGCGGTAGCATGGGCTCTAGGGTTAGCATGGGCAGAAGTAACAGATTGCAGCAACAACAATTCAAAACGCAATCTTGATAGATTTTGTTTACTTATTGCACAAGTAAATATAGAATCCAATCTTTTAACAAAGATTGTTTCAACAAATAACAACCCATAAATAAAACCCTTCTGGAATAGCTACTTGTTCCTCAAGTAACACGAAAACATATCTTCAACTAATCTTCAAAGGGCCCACAACAGAAATTCAAGGGCTGATGCCCTGTCTTCACAGAATCAGATGCCACGGCATCTGCTTCGACAATCGGTTGTTTTAACAAAATGCAAGACAAAATGTACCAACAAATATGATTTTTGATGCATGACTATATGAGATTATGAGATTGGTGTTATGAATGCATGCCATAGATTTTTGAGAATCACATGATGATTGATGATATGATTACATGCTTTGAGTTAAATGAATAATATGATGATATTGTGATGATCACATGAGTTGTATATTGTTCTTCCATGTTAGCTATGTTATCAACTGTGTTCGAATGTGGAAGTTGTTTTGACAAAGCTGGCGTTGCGACGAGTAGCTCTAGATACCAAAGAGTTGGTGATCTTGACCACTCATGAATAGTGATGAAAGGGATTTTGATGAAAAGAAGGTTAGTTCCACTAACTATTATCAAATCTCTTTCAAGACTCAATTATAGTATAGTATCGGGTTATGTCGTCTCCACAAGGATCGTGTAGCTACGTACTAACCTTACTAACTAGACATTCGATGAGCAATTCAAAGATGATAATTATTTAAATGAGAAAGATAATAAAGATAACGAGAAAAAAACATGATAGATGTGAAAGAAGAAAGCATGCCTAGAAAGTGATTTCACTTGATGCACAACTTGTTCTCAACCTTTATACTTATTCAAGATGGACTTAACTTTCAGGATACCGATAAGAGCTATTCACCCACTAATTCCTTAGCTAGGTAAATGTTGGTCAATTCGCAAGTGTACGAATACCTCCGGGTTTTAAAATATCGAACCACAGGGATTGTGAGTGAGAATTGTTGATTTAAGCCTAAAGTTTGCAAGTTTCTAAAGCGATAAAATTCAGAAATTGGTTTTGGTTGTTTGTGGCAAAAGTTTTGCAAAAGAGCAATGTTGAAAATGTTGTAAATAACAATTGATGGAAAATTGCCTTGGGTTGTTGATCATCTAATCCACTTTAGTCCACCTATCCTATGCATGTGACACCTTGATTTATCTCTTGTTGCTATAGCCTATGTACTTACTAGTTGATTCCTCACAAAATTAATTCTCTCAAACTGAAAGTTAAGCCCAATTCCTTGTGTACTTAAACATTCATAAGAGGTTTATAAGCATGTATATTCAGGCCAACAAAACCCTCCCCTCACTCTATGCCTAGAAGCAAGTATAGAAGGATCTATTTCAATTCATGTCCCTAAATCATAACAAACTTCCATTTGATTATAATCTAGCCTATAGCAAAGGTGCACCAAAGCTAAACATGCATAAAGGAATTGAAATACAAAATTAAATCAAGAACTCATGCATAGAGATAGGATTTAACAAACTAAAACTTCATAGAATCTCTTAACCCAAAGCAAAAAAGGAAACTAGCCACTCATGGCTAGTGAATTCATACAGAAAATGTAATGAAAACCTGAGAAAAATACAAGTTGGAAGCCTTCCTACAGCCCCAAGGTTCTCCTCAGCTCTCAAACTTGGTCCAAAATGAGTAGAAATGTCTAATCCCCCAAAGAAATTGGCCTAAGCCTTATTTATAGCCACAAAATACAAGTCTGGGCGCTCAGGCGCCAATTCAGAGCGCCTGAGCGCCAATTGCATGCCCAAAACATGCTCTCTGGAACTAATTGGCGCCTAGGCGCCAATTCCCAGCGCCTGGGCGCCAATTCAAAGGCCCTCTGAAAAATGCACTAGCGCCTAGGCGCCAATTCCCAGCGCCTAGGCGCTCAAGCTCGCTTGGAAAAGACTTTTTGGCTTCTGTAACTCCTCCTTCAATCCTCTTTAAGTCCTCCTTCAATTCCATGCTTCTTGGCCTTCTATTACCATCAGTTTCTGCTCTCCAAACCTAACCAACAAGTCAAGGAAGAATCTAGAAGCTCAAAGAGCTCATTAGCACAAGAGGTCCTTCATTTAACACAACAAAACCATGCAAGTCCTAAACTTACTTAAAATGCAAGAAAAGTCCCTATAAAACTACAAAATTACCAGAACAAAGTAAAGACTCAAGGAAAGATAAAAATGCATGATAATGCATGAAACACTTCATGAGACTCAACAAAAAGACTCAAAACAAAGAAAGAAATGACCCTAAAAACACTACTAAAATAGGGTCATCAGTAAACCTACCCATTTAAACCTTAGTCTTAATTCCTTAAGTTCTAGCAATCACAAAGAGAGCATTATAGACCAAACCTACTCGATGAGACATACCTCAAGCTTTGTTCCTATCTAAAGAAGTTAATGTTTAGGTGGAAGGAATCTAAGGCTGTCACTCAAAAGATCCCTTTAGCTCCTAACTAGATAATCATATCTTAGCGGTGAGTATCCCGGCTGTCACTCGGTTAAGACCTCATTCCCAACTCATGATGTTATTACCTAAGGGTATTAGTCTTCCATTGTAACATTGAAAACCTCAACCCGACCCAAATACAAACATTTCCTCGGATGACTAATGCAAAGGGCGGTTCCTCTCATTTACTAGACTCACACCAACTTTCCAATTGTCATGTAAGCCATGGAAATCATCTAAGGGGCAATTGATACAAGAAGCACAAAGGAAATCAACAGACTAAGACATAGGTGTCTCTCCCCTTTTTATGAACTAAGCAAACAATAACCCATATCAATCTTCGAATCTGTTTATGAAACATTGAAACTCTTATAACACCAATTGACCAAAAGAAGCTCTCCAAATTAACAATGAAAAATCCATAATTATAATTTTATAAGCATATGTTGAACAAGAGTGAATGAAGTTAAGGAAAAATCTACATTAAAGGGAGGAGAGGAAAGAATAAACTCAAGGAAGATTGCATACATGGCCTTCTGGAGGAGTTGTCACCTTCCTCAAGAAGGGTGTGTCTATCTTGAGAACTAAAATTGTACATTGTGAAGGTCACTTCGTCTTCTTATTCCGAAGGTAGACCATCCTTCTATAGTCAAGGAATTCCGCCGGATCAACTTGTGTAATGTCACCTACAAATTGATCACAAAGGTGCTGGTGAATAGGCTGCGACCGTTTTTTTCAATAATTTGATTGGTCCTATGCAGAATAGTTTCATCCCAGGTAGAGGGACCATGGATAATGCGTTCCTCGCCCAATCGATCATTCACCACATGCATCGTTCTTCTGCCCAGAAAGGTTCCCTGTCATTTAAAATCGACTTGAAGAAGGCGTATGACAGCATCTCTTGAGATTTTCTAAAGCAGACTCTAGAATACTTTGGCTTCCCATATCAGAAAATTCGCCTCATAATGTGCTATGTTTCCTCATTCCACATCTCAATTCTTTGGAATGGGTCCAGGCTACCCAGGTTCAAACCAGGAAGAGGGCTCAGGCAAGAAGATCCTCTCTCCCATTAACTGTTTGTGATGTGCACGAAACAATTGTATGTTTCTATCCAACACCATGTAGATGCAGGTGATTGGCAACTGACGAAGATTTCTACAAATGCCCTCCATTCTTTCATCTGTTTTTTTGCGGAAGATGTGCTCTTATTTTGCCGGGCATCAATATCTCAGGTTAACCTTCTTGCAGCAACCATGGAAACCTTCTGTGATAGTTCGAGGCTCAAGATTAATTTGAATGAATCAAAAGCTGTCACCTTCAAGCGAGTTAGTGCTGAAGTGAAGAATAAAATTTCTAGCATTGCTCTTATACACTCTCTCAGAGACCTAGGAAAGTATTTGGGGTTCCCACTCAAGGGAGGGTGTCTTCATAGAATGAATTTTGATTTCCTTATTGAGAATATACAACAGAAACTTGGCACTTGGCGAATGAACATGTTAAACCTAGCATGGAGAGTTTGTCTGGCTTAGTCGGTAATTTCATCCATCCCAACTTACACCATGCAAGTCTTTTATCTTCCCCGCAGGGTAAATAATCGAATTAGTAAGATTATGCAGGCTTTCATCTGGGCTAGCAATAGAGGTTCGAGAGGATGGCATTTGGTGAGCTGGGAGAAGGTGTCAGGCCCAAAGGAGAAAGTAGATTTGGTCGTGCGCGACATGAACCTAGCGAACACGACTCTCCTTGGAAAAATAATATGGAGTATTGAAAGTCTGATCCACGCACAGAACATATGTTCCACACAATGTCTAGGACATTCACGCACAAGACATATGTTCTACTCAATGTCCAGGACAACGTGTATAACATACAGAAGATATATCACAAGTGCAACACAGTATTAAAACAACAAAACAATAAAGAAGAACATAGAGGAATTGGTAATCCAGTTCGGTGCAACATCACCTACATCTAGAGGGTATCAGCCCAAGAAAGATAATCCACTATTCGAGAGAATCAAGAACACAAGATCTTAGATGAACAACCTAGGTTCAAGGCCCTTCTTACCTATTCCTACCACTGCCACAATGATTGAATATACAAAACAATATAAAGATGAAGAAATTACAACTCAACTAAAACAAATGAACTCTATGCCTTATGATGATCAATGATGACAGTAGAGTGATGTACAAATAATAGTGGACTCACAGAGAAACAAACCTGAAAACACACGCTCTTGCTCAAGCAACACAACATGCAATCCACCCTTGAGCAGCTAGGGTTAGGTCTTTTGAAATAGCAATTCTTCAGCGGCCTTTGATCTGCAATGGGCTTTCGCGAAAATAGAGTCCACAAAACATATGTGGAACAAATCTTTTGTCAAAGATTTGATCACATACGTATTTTCTCCACAAACTAAAACCAGAAGCAAATATTCCTTCTTAGATTTGTTCACATAATAAAACAATCACCAGATATTTAATATGGAGAAAATCTGGTTGTCAATCTTTTAAACCAGTAACAAATGTTAACAAGTCTTATCAAATAAGATTTCAACACAAGAAGATATAATCTTCTACAATTTAAACCAAATAAAATCTAGATTACATTTGATTTATTTCCAGATATACACGCGAAAGCTTCTTCAACAACCCTAACTTGTTGATCACACCAATCAATCCAAAGATTCTAGCATAAACACAGCAGCTACGCAGGGGCAAATGTTGCACCAGATGCTGGAACATTTGGTCGCACATCTTGACAGATAAAACATCTTAGCTAAAATGTAGACAACTAAGAACATAGGAACAACAAGTTTTATCCATAAACCTCAGAAGTTATGGGTGCAGTAAATGAAACATAAATATTTGGCTTCTTCCTTTGTTTTACAGGTTCAAGCGAAGGTGAAAGACTCCTTAAATCTCGAGATTTTCTCAGACATAATGGATTGGGCGAGACCCCTTGGAGCCCTCGCCCAGGGACGTTTGCCTCAGGGCGACGCGCGAGCCGGGGAGTTGGGCCTCCCCCGAGAGGCCCAACTGGTCCACTAAGGACGGTTAGGAACGCTAGGCCCAACCCCTAGCCTATAAATAGGGGCGGTTACCAGTTGTAAGGGACTCCTAGCTCATTTGATAAATAACAAACTTGAAATTCAGTTACACTTTCTCTCTAAGCAGTTACACGCTCTCTCTCTACATTCTCTTATTGCAATCCTCTCACTCTAGGTACTATACCTTCTTTCTATGTTCTTGGCTGGAACATTTGGCGCCGTCTGTGGGGATCGGTAGATTTCGATTCTCGGACTACGTGGGTTGTAATTTTGGTTGAGCAAAGTTGGAAATTCTGTACAATTTTACCTGATTTACGAGTTTTTGGTTGAATTTCTGGTTTGTGGTTGAAATCCGATGGAAACTCGCCGTCGTCGACACAGCGAAACGCTGGAGCAGAGGCGCGGTTCTCCACCACGCCGCGTCAGGGGAAGGCCGCGCCGTGAGGAGGTTCGTTGCGAAAAACCTAGCAACCGACTCCTCCTCCGCCTCCACCACCTCCTCCTTCTCCTTCTCCGACGCCTCTGTTGCCTTCTCCACTATCCTCACCTTCGCAGCAAGGATCTCCAGCACGCTCGCCGAAGGCCTCTGGAGGTGGATCGTCGTTGCCTGAAGCTCCGATCACTCACAGAGATTGGAGACGTTTGATCCGCAACGTTGACAACATACGACAGCGGAATGATTACTTGCAGGAGCAGTTGGATTACTATCGCCTTGAGCAGTAGGACGAAGGAGAGCAGGAGGCGGAGGTTGTAGCGGAGTTTGAGCCATTCTCGACGGCGGTAAGGGAGGTAGCCATACCTGACAACATGAAGAATCTTGTTCTGGAGACGTATAGTGGAAAGACCGATCCGAAGGATCATCTGCTTTATTTCAACACGAAGATGGTGATAAGCGCAGCGATGGCTTGGTTCACGACTTTGCCTCGTGAATACATTACGAATTTTCGCGATTTCTCGTCAAAGTTCCTTGTTCAGTTCTCCGCGAGCAAGATCAAGCAGGTAACGATTGATGATCTGTACAACGTTCGCCAGTCAAAAGGCGAAACTATGAAGCAGTATGTGAGGCGGTACAGTGCGGCATCTGTAAAAATCGAGGAGTCGGAACCGCAAGTCTGTGCGTGCGCATTCAAGAATGGATTGCTACTGGGGAAGCTGACCAACAAGCTCAGCCAGACACCGGAGACTGCTTTACATTGAAAAATGAGATCGAAAGGTTGATTAGGGCGAGACGCTCACAATTGAATGATCGTGGCGGTCGCTGGCAGGGCGACCGCCAATAAGGGAGTCGTTGCAAGGGAAACCGCCAGCAGGATGATCGCAGGCGGGATGGCCATCGTCAGACGCCAACAGCGGACAAAAAGGAGACGTTGGTGACGAGAAAGAAAGGAGCTGAAGAAACCTTCAACAAGGACCTCGAACCGTCGGTTGGGACGATCAACACAATTGCAGGCGGCTTCGGCGGAGGCGGTGACACACCGGCGGCGAGACACAAGCATGTGAGGGCGGCGAGTTCAATACAAGAGTTTTCAACTCCATTTGGTTTTCAGCACCCAGACATAGTGATATCATTGGCAGACTTTGAGGGGATTAAAACACATAAGGATGATCCCGTTGTAGTAATAGTAAGGATTAATAGTTTCAATGTGCGAAGAGTGCTCTTAGATCAGGGTAGCTCTACGGATATCATCAATGGCGATGCATTTGACCAGTTAGGGTTGACAGACAAAGACCTGATGCCATACTCCAGGAATTTAGTAGGCTTCTCGGGGGAACAGGTCTGGGTGCGTTGCTACTTGGATTTGGACACAATCTCTAGTGTGGACGAAAACACAAAGCTTTTGCGCGTAAGATATATGGTTTTGCAGGTAGTGGCGTCGTACAATGTCATCATTGGTCGGAACACGCTGAATCGCCTCTGCGCAGTGATATCATCGACTCACTTTGCGGTGAAGTACCCGCTGATCTGCGGTAAAGTAGGAAAGATCGCGGTAGATCAGCGGCGGGCGAGGGAATGCTACAACAACTGCCTTAGTTTGTATGGGAAGAAGGGAATTAGCGATGGGCACATATGTCATGAGATTGAGATCTTGGAAGACGATCAAGGTCAGCGGGGCATACAGGGCTAGGGTCAACGCGGCGCGGGAAGGCAGGAGGGAGTTGGATTATTGAAGGGTATGGAGGGCCGAGGAGCAACCAGAATCAAGAAAGGACAGATGGTAGGACGGGGAGAGATGGGTAATTCACTTATGCTCATGCGGAGGAGCGTTGGGCGAACGTAATCGTGGACTTGGAAATGTACAAATTCGGTAGAGGAGTACTGGCGATTGAGCCCACACTCACAATTAGTCAGGAAAGGCGCCTGGAGAAGTTGGTGGAGGACAATTTTGACCTCTTTAATTGGAGTCAAAAGGACACGGCATTCTGGGGATTACCCAGGTTCAGGAAGCCAACTCTTTTGAGCACGAGACAAGAGGGGAGTGGAGAAAAGGAGGCAGTGATGCAAGGTGCGGTTTGGCTAAACTTACAGCAGGGCGGCGACGAATGAAGCGAACGGGAAAAATTTGAGCAACCTTGGGGCGAGCCGAAGAAAGTAGGGAAACAGAGCTATGCGCATCGCCGCAGGAGCAAAGGAAAAGAGAAGGCGGGGTATTGGAAACCAGTAGGGACTGCGATTTTTAAGCCTTCAGGGGCGGCTCGGCACGACAAGCAAGAAAACAAGTTAGATAAGAATCCTTTCTACCGTGGGGCGGCCAGGCGAGAAGACCGGTCTTACAGGGGTAAAGAGTGGGAGGCGAGCAAAGGACAAAAATAAAGAGATGTGGAGCAGATGCGGAGCAGGAGCAATGGTGTGAGAGGAAGGAGCGTAGCAAAGGACAAAAATAAAGATGTACTCTTTTTCTCCATCACGGGAGTTTTTTAATGATGCATCCCTCAATAAATGTAAAATATTTTTTACAATCAAATACAAAAGGATATTCTCAGCAATACTCCTAACTCACAACTGAATTGTGAAGGTTGCCCCGTGGGAAAAATTCACTGAAGGTGGCGATCCCAACACGACCTTGATGTCTGGGGATTGCTCCGGAAAGTCCGGCGTGACCGCTCCTACTCGTTGGCGACGTGTGCGGATAAGCTTCTTATCCCAAAAGCCTCCCTGAAATATGGGCGAGCATTCCTAACTTGGCTAAGCCTCGGGCAACACACATGGCCATTGGGACCCCAGCCACCGTAAGTCCTCGCCTGGAAAACACTGGCAAGGCCACACCTGATCTTACGGGAAAAGCAAGTAAACAAAGCCTCAGTTCAAAACTGAGCAAAAGTCCTAGTTAAAACCCGGCACACACTCAAAGTCGTAAAACGTAATTCAAACTTAAATTGTGAGACTCGGATTTTTAAAGCTTAGAATAAATTAATTAATTTCCTGTTCACAATTAGGATTTAATACAACGTGAAAGGAATTTACATAAGTGGTTGCTGTTTAAAAATAATTTAATGAAGAAGAAAATTCATGGATTAATTAATTCTATCCCTGTAGTCAATTTAGTCGATAACTTGACTCATTTACATGACTTTCTTAGAACGAGAGCGTTTATATAGAGCCAAAGTACTCTTAAAACACTGTAGAAACTAAGTCATAAGAATTCTAGAGATATACAAAATTGCTCGTATACCTTCCTACGACAAGCAGATTAATACGAAACCCTGGAATTTACGAACACTCATTTCCGATACCGGGAGGTTTGCCGAAACTAAAACCCTGATAGTTCAAGAAACCTAGAACGAACGGTTGATGAAGACTTTTTCTGTTCGGAGCTTCAAATAAAGATTTCATCCGCCTACGCTCACTCTAATCGACGTTCCAAATCTTTCTTTAGAACGAAGTTTCTGCATCCGAGGTCAAAACCATAAAGTGCATTTTAAGCCGGTAAACATTAAAAACAAGCCTCGAAAACCAAAAATCATGCTGATATTTCTTTGAAGAATTAGAAGATTCAGCGGGGAGAATATCGTGTCTAAAATACGTTGGAATCAGTAGGAAGAAATCGGAATCACTCATATTTTTATCTTAACTCTATGAGTTAAATCCTCCGATATCTAAACAAATATGTACCGGTTTACAAAATATCTTCTCAAAATATCTATCCATCCTTATCCCTCCACCAAGTCATCCTTATCTAATCTTTACAAAATATCTTCCATTTCATTCACTATATATAGGTTGTAGCTTGAAGAATGAAAAAACAAAAAAATCTCACCAAAAACCCACCCAAACCCGCGGCCAAGGAGGAAGGAGGAGGAGAAGAGTTTTCGCTGATTCTTGCCTGATCGTTCCATAGTTCGTTGCTACGCGTAGGCCTCAAGGTACTGATGCTAATCCTTTCTTCTGATCGTAAATTCTGTCGCTTTTCTCTATGTTTTTCTATGCTCTAAGTTTTGAGCTTTTTGGCAAAACTATCCAAATAACTTCATCTTTTTATCTAAACTTATTCCCTGCGTGCCCCTGAGCATGTGTAGCGGATTACATTTCGCCTATTCTCGCCGAATTGCCGCCGAGTTTCAATTCTGCTCATAATACCCATTTTTGGCTAAAGTCCCAACCTTTGGGCTTAAAACCCTCGACTGAGCTTCGCGTTAGTAAGATTAGTCGTCATAATCGTCGTTGGTATCAACCCCATCTAATTTGTTTTTCAAAATTCTGATTTTGAGTTTCTGAGCTAAAAATATTGACCAAAATACCCCTGCGACAGTTTTCGATTCGATAATTTTTCTGAGGGTTTCCTTGGCCTAGATATCGCCTAAGAATACCTAGGAATCGATTTAGATCGAAGAAAAAGTTCGGAAACCCTATTTTACATAGTGGCCGAAACCTATTGCTTAGGGTACCGTGTCCAAAAATAATTTTTGGGTCTCTATGACCTGAGCCATTGCGTAGCTCTTTCAATTGTCGAAATTTTGGCGCTGGTTTCGTGTCATTCCGAGTTCTGTAGCTCGAGTTATGCTCGTTTTAGCGAACGAGGTTCTGTCGTCTATCCATGCTTAAATATTGTACTTTGAAGCTTCTTAAGCTTTGTCTAACGCTAGTTAGTATTGTTTTGACCGAATTGACTTGTTTTGATTGACTTTCGCTTCGTTTGCTCAAAGATTCGTTTGGAGGAACACCTGGAGCAGGAAAAGAGGATTGTGAAGGAGCCTTGCTTGAACACACTGGACGAGTTCGAGGTTAGGGCAACTTACTTACTAGCTATTTTTGTGTGTAGGCGTCGATAAATTCGACTTGAATATATTGTGATAGTGAGTGGCAACTCACCGTTATTAGCTAATGATCTAGAGTCGACTTGTTCGACTTATTTGTTAAATTCTGCACAAATATTGCATGAACTGTTCTGGAAAATGTTTTCTGGAGGCTTCGGCCGAGTGAACTGATTGAGACGTATGTCTCCGTTTTCTGGGCTTCGGCCGACATGGGAGATTAGGATTTATCGCATTGATATGTTGATAATTGACTCGCATGCTTAATTGTTAAATGGTTAACTATAGGCTATGTGATTATTTGTTCACATGATATTTGAATTACATATGGGATTACTTGTTCACATGATATTTGGATTATATTGATTATATTGTGTCTTTCTATTACGCACTTGAATTGCTGACTATATTGAATATACCGTGCAATTGTGCGAATGAGTGAGGAACGTCAAGATAGTGGATAACGAGTAGTTATGCCAGACTCCTGACGAGTTTTTGGATAAAGTTTGATGGGACGGACCGAGGTTCGTACCCTATTATTGTTTTATGGATCGAGACCTTCTCAAAGGAAAATTGAGTTTCAAAATGATATTGGGAAAAACCCCATTTGAATTCACGTAAGAACTTGAGTTGTTCTGTCTAAGGCAAGAAGGGCTTTTAATGAGGCATTGTGCCCGGCCAGCTTACCTGGGAACTTCTCGGGCCATTACTTGGGTGATGATGGACCTTTTGTTTTGAGACCTTCTCCAGGGAATCATTGGAATTATGGGATCTTTGAAACTAATAGGATTAGAGACGAAACTTAAACAATTTCATAATGAACCTCCATAATGCATTAAACAACCTCAAAACCCTTAATATAATGATAAAAGACTCAGACGAAAGTTTAGGGCTTGAACATTAAGTTTTGAAAATGAGAAGTGTCGCCGGATCCAGGTTTCTAGGGAAACCATTGTGCGTTGGCACTTTGCTCGATGAGCAAGTTTTTTTGGTTGGCCAATCCAAGGGATAAGCCGGGGAACTAATCAGTTCTGAGTATGTTGATACTCTTTTGCTCGTTGAGCAGTTTGTTTGGCCATCGAGATGGTGAGCCATGGTAAGTTGAAAGGTCACTGAGTGCGAGCTGCATTCTTTTGCTCGTTGAGCAGTTTGGTTGGCCATCGAGACGGTGAGCCCAAGTGACTAGGAAAGTTACCAAATTCGATTAGCACTTCTTTGTTTACCTTAGGGTATTGTAGAGACAATGTACTCTAGCTAGACACGCGTACCTTGGTGAGGACGTTTCGTTGTTTGGCTAACCATATTGCATTCATGCATACATTTCTTGGAAAGTGTGCTTCTTTCCGAAGGACGATCTCAGATCGGACTTCATCGGAGCGAGATGCTTCATAAAAGCGAGATGCTTTATAAAAGCGAGATGCTTTACAGGAGCGAGATGCTTCATAAAAGCGAGATGCTTTACAGAAGCGAGATGCTTCATAAGAGCGAGATGCTTTAGCGGAGCGAGATGCTTGGCTTGTCCCATCCATCGAGATGGTGACATTTTATCCGGATCATCTTTTGAGCATGACATTGCATTGGCACACCATGCACTTAACTATATTCGTTGATATATTGCTTATCGAGTTTTCGAGATATAACTTATTGAATTGTTGAGATATTGAATATTGAATTGTTATTAGAAATCTGATAACATGTTATGTATATACCTTAGGGTAGACGATACAGAACTTATATGTATATATACAACCTATATATATATATATACCCCTTTATTCATCACATGTTGCTTGTATTATATATTATATTCTGTGAGTTGACCCTAGCGCCTTGGCTTTGTGTGTATGGTTGTGTTTGGGCGGTCGGCCTGCTGCCAGACGTCCAACAGCTGATTCAAGATGGTTCGTCGTTCGGGGAGGATCCTGAGCGCAATGACTACTACTGAGCCTTCGACGTGGGCTCGGACTTCATGCATGATCGGATGAGGGTCGATGTTAGGAGTGTATTATATGGGGGATTGTTTTCACAGCTCTGATTGTCATTTCTCATTTTGGGGCAGGGTAGGTCCCCGACTATTAGCTTTTGTGTGGTTCTCTTCCGGGAGGATCACAGGCAGTTTGTCGGGCATAGGAAGTCTTTCGAAGGCCGTTTGGGGCTGATTTATCTTCTTGAAAACTGTATTCATAAAACTCATGGCTCTGACCATGGGATGTACTTATTCGCCTGCGGGCACTATCTCCAATTACTTTATGTTTTTTATCTTTGGGTTGAGTCTTCATTATGTTAAGTATTCTATTTGAAAAGAAAACGAAAAAAATATTTACGCATTTTCCGCACTATTGATTTAAAGTCACTAAAGTGGCACCACCGAAATCGGGGTGTTACATAAATCGTAAAACAAACGCAAAGGCAAAACGTGGCAAAGCGATGAGCAGAGGAAGACAGAAAGAGTTGCAACAAACTTTTATTAACGATTAGCCTCACTGGGCGATAATAATTACAAATACAAATAGTCAGCCTGAATTAATATGTTCTTTCTCATTTTCAACAGCCTGGAATTGCTACGCGTTGAAGCCTGGTTGATCATTCGGGCCGACCAAACCCTCAGGGGTGATTCTCTTGAAGGCCCCCATCTCGCTAAGATATAGCCCTTCGTAAAGATGCTGGACCTAGGCTTTAGTGGACTGGGCGAGACCCCAGGAGACCTCGCCCAGGAGTGTTGGCCTGAGGCGATGAGCAGACCATGGACTTGGGCCTTCATCCCGGAGGCCCAATTGGCCCATTAGGATGATTTAGAGGCGCTAAGCCCAACTCCCCCAACTATAAATAAGGGAGGCGTACCAATTGTAAGGGACTCTTGGCACATTTGAGAAATAACAAGCTTGAAATTCAGTTACTTTCTCTCTCTAAGCGGTTACGCTCTCATTCTCTCTAGGAATCTCACATCACGTTCCTTACACTCTAGGTACTATACCTCATTTTAAATGTTCATGATGGAACATTTGGCGCCGTCTGTGGGAAACGGTAGATTTCGATTCCCGGACTACGTGGAGCATGGTTTAGCTGAGTGAAGTTCATTTTTTCGTGCAATTCTCTTCGGTTTTCGATTTCTTAGTCAAATTCTTGATTTGTTGGTGGCACTTGATGGAAGCGCAACGTCGACAAAGCGAACGAAGGATGAAACACACGCGCGATCCGCATCAAGCATATAGAAGGCGACGCGAGAAGGAGGCGGAATCTTCAGTCTCCTTGTTGAAATCCTCAGAAGGAAAACCGCTGTCGCCTTGGACGGTGGACACTCTCAAAGATTGGAGGTGGCTGATTCGCGACATAAGTCGTGGTTTGGAGCAGCAGGATACGGAGGCCCGGGAAGCAAATACCACGGCGGAGCCTCGGATGTTGCAAAGGGAAAGCTATTGGAAATCCTCAAAGGAATGGAGAAACTCATCTCCAAAAGGAAAGCTGGCGTGCCTGGACAAACCGTCTACATCGGAAATCCTCCAAGAACCGTTAACGACGCGAATAAGCGATGAGTCGGGTGGTGATCGGTGCGTTTATCACCATGCCATGGGCCACATCACAGAGGAGTGCTGCACGTTGCAGCGTGAAGTTGGAAAACTGATAGCGGCAGGAAGACCTACTAGAGTACAGGGCGGTAGAGCTCTAATACCCAAATGAGTACACACGATCGCCGGAGGGTTTGGAGGAGGAGGAATCACCAGTGTAGCTAGAAAGCGGTATGCTAGGGCAGTGAACATAGTAACAGAAGTTCCTTTCGGTTTTTCACATCTAGACATTACCTTTTCGTCCGATGACTTCGTTGGAATAAAGCCACATCTGGACAATCCGATTGTAATCCTCCTTCACATCAACCAACTTAATGTACAACGAGTACTTTTGGATCAACGACGGGGTATTTGATCGGCTCAGGTTTGAATGAGGCAGATCTCACTCCTTATTCAGGGACTCAAGTGGGGTTTGCGGGCGAGCAAGTATGGGTGAGAGGTTTCCTTGACCTTGATACCACATTCGGCGAGCGAGAGAACGCTAGGACGCTGAGGGTGAAATACTTAATCCTAGGAACGGAGGGATCGTACAACATGATAATTGGCAGAAACACCTTGAACCGGCTGTGCGCTGTGATTTCGACGGCACACTTGGCGGTTAAATATCCTTTGCCGAATGGACAAGTTGGAAGAGTGGCTGTGGACCAGAAAACGGCGAGGGAGTGCTACTGCAACGCGGTAGAGCGGTATGGGAATAGGCACGCCTCGGTGGGACACCGGTGCAACGAGGTCGATGCGCCGGAAGAGAACCTAGATCCAAGGGGCGAGGGAAGAATCAACAGGCCCACGTCGATCGAGGAGACCAAGGAACTGAAATTTGGCGAGAAGATACTCAAAATAGGGACCTGACTGATTGAGGCCCAGGAACAGAGATTATCAAAACTATTGGGCGAGAACTTGGATCTCTTTGCTTGGAGTCACAAGGACATGCCAGGAATAGACCCGAACTTCATTTGCCACAGGCTGGCGCTAAATCCCGGAATTAAACTGGTGACCCAAACACGCCGGCGAATGGGCGATGAAAAGGAGAAGGCAATCCAGCAATTGGTGAACAAATTACTGGCGACAGACTTCATCCGGGAAATTAAGTATCCTACTTGGCTGGCAAATGTGGTGATGGTAAAGAAGGCGAACGGAAAATGGCGCGGATGTGTGTAGACTACACAGACCTGAACAAGGCATGTCCAAAAGATTTTTATCCATTACCGAGCATAGACAAGCTAGTGGATGGAGCGTCGGGAAATGAGCTGCTGAGTCTGATGGATGCCTATTCGGGATATCACCAAATCAAGATGCACCCGTCGGATGAAGACAAAATGACCTTCATGACCGCGAGGGTAAACTACTGTTATCAAACTATGCCCTTTGGGCTGAAGAATGCGGGGGCGACGTATCAGCGGTTGATGGATAGGGTATTTGAGGGCCAAGTAGGAAAGAACATGGAAGTATATGTCGATGATATGATCGTGAAATCGGTTTTAGGATCAAGAAATCATGAGGATTTGACGGAAGCTTTTGGCAGGCTCCGAAAAGATAATATGAGGCTTCATGATTACGTCAAGAGGGATTGAGATCAATCCAGATAAGTGTAAAGCAATCCAATAAATGAAAAGCCCCAGCAGTGTAAAAGAGGTGCAGCGCCTGACAGGGCGGATTGCAGCCCTGTCTAGGTTTCTCCCTTATTCGGGCGACAAGTCGGCCCCATTCTTCAAGTGCCTAATGAAGAATAAGGCGTTTGAGTGGAGTTCAAAATGCGAGCCTTTCAACGCCTCAAAGAGATGTTGTCCGCGCCACCCGTGTTGTCAAAATCTGCCCAAGGCCTCCCTTAACACTTGTATATTTCTGTCAGCGATCATGCAATCAGCTCCGTCATTCTTCAAGAGGTAAACGGAGAGCAAACAATAGTTTACTTCGTGAGCCATACACTTCAAGGGGCGGAAATTAGGTATCAGAAGATAGAAAAGGCGGCGCTCGCCGTCCTCATTACCGCCATACGCCTAAGACCTTACTTTCAAAGCTTTCAGGTAAAAGTAAGAACTGATCTTTCTTTGAGATAGGTGTTGCAGAAGCCAGATTTGTCAGGGAGACTTGTCGTATTGTCGGTTGAATTGTCAGAATATGGTTTACAATACGACAAAAGGGGGAAGGTCGGTCCGCAGACTTTGGCTGATTTTGTGGTGGAGTTGACGCCGGAAGATGGTGAGAAGGTGAGCACGCAATGGATATTGTTCGTCGATGGGTCATCAAATGACAACGGAAGTGGAGCAGGGGTCACGCTACAAGGGCCTAGGGTGTTGGTATTAGAGCAGTTCCTCAGATTCCAGTTCAAAGCCAGCAACAACCAGGCAGAATATGAGGCCCTGATCGCCGGGCTAAAGCTAGCAATTGAGGTACAGATTGATAGTTTGCTGATTAGAACAGACTCGTTGCTAGTGGCAAACCAGATAAAAGGGGAATTCCAGGTAAAGGAGCCGGCCTTGATAAAATATCTAGAGCGCGTATGACTGCTAATGGGTCGACTGCAGGAGGTGGTAGTTGAATTCGTGCCAAGGGCGCAGAACCAGAGGGCGGACGCCCTGGCGAGATTAGCCAGCACTCGAAAACCTAGGAACAATCGAAGCATGATCCAAGAGACGCTCGCCAATCCTAGCATTGAAGGAGAGTTGGTAGCCTCGGTTGACCGCCAAGGAACTTGGATGGACCCCATCGTAGACATCTTGGAGAGAGGCATGACACTACACTTTACTCGATGGGATACTCTTTCGACGAGGATTTAGTTCGCCATTCCTGAGATGTGTCCCACCTGGGAAAAACGAGGTCGTCATGGCAGAGGTTCACGGGGGGGTTTGGGCTAGTCACATCGGAGGAAGGTCTCTGGCTCGCAAAGTCCTCAGAGCAGGTTTTTACTGGCCCACAATAAGAAAAGACTGTGCGAAATTCGTGAAAAAATGCGAAAAATGTCAAGTATTTGCAGACTTGCCCACGGCCCCAGCAGAACAGTTGGCCACGATTAGCTCCCCATGGCCCTTCGCCATGTGGGGAGTTGACCTCGTCTGGCCTTTCCCCACCGCCAGGTCACAAATGAAGTTCATCCTCGAAGCGGTGGGCTAGTCACATCGGAGGAAGGTCTCTGGCTCGCAAAGTCCTCAGAGCAGGTTTTTACTGGCCCACAATAAGAAAAGACTGTGCGAAATTCGTGAAAAAATGCGAAAAATGTCAAGTATTTGCAGACTTGCCCAGGGCCCCAGCAGAACAGTTGGCCACGATTAGCTCCCCATGGCCCTTCGCCATGTGGGGAGTTGACCTCGTCGGGCCTTTCCCCACCGCCAGGTCACAAATGAAGTTCATCCTCGAAGCGGTGGATTACTTCACCAAATGGGTGGAAGCCGAGCCCCTCGCAAGCATTACTGCAGCCAAGATCGTAAGTTTTTACTGGAAAATAATTGTATGCCGATTCGGGGTACCAAGGGTGATCGTTTCGGATAACGGGACGCAGTTTGCAAGTAACCAAACAAGAGAATTCTGCGAAGAAATGGGAATTCAGAGAAGGTTCTCTTCAGTGGAGCATCCTCAAACTAACGGGCAAGCGGAGTCGGTGAATAAGGTAATCTTGCGGGGGTTGAAGCGCCGGCTCTCGAAGGCGAAGGGAGCCTGGTTGGATGAACTCCCGGTTGTAATCTGGTCCTACAACACAACGCATCACTCAACCACTGGGGAAACTCCATTCAGGATGGTCTATGGGGCGGACGCCATGTTGCCCGTAGAAATAGACAATAGTTCTTAGCGAACAGCGCCATGATTTGAGGGCGAGAATTCTTCCAACATGGCGGTAGAATTAGATTTGTTGTCGGAAACACACGACGAGGCTCGCATCAGAGAGGCTGCGATGAAGCAGCGAGCTGCGGCGAGGTATGACTCGAAAGTGCGACCGAGGGCGATGCAGGAGGGGGACCTGGTGCTAAAGAAACGAACCGGGAGCACTGGGAATAAGTTGAGTCCAATCTGGGAAGGTCCCTACAGAATTTTGAAGGCCTTAGGGAAGGGGGCTTATCACTTGGAAAGCTTGGACGGAAGGCAAGTGCCACGTTCCTGGAACGCGGCGAGCCTAAAATACTATTACAACTAAAGGATTGACAAGGAGCTGGTTTCGGCGCGAGGATGATCAGCTAGGCGCGTCTCGCGAAGATTGAAGGTGTAAAAACAAAGGCATGTTCTTGTTCTCCATTTCGAGAGTTTGTTGGCCAAAGCGCCTAAATGGTAAAAACAAAGACACGTTCTTGTTCTCCATCTCGGGAGTTTGTTGACTATCACGTCTGATTGAAAATACAAAAATTGTATCCAACAATTTCAATCACACTGAATTGCGGCGAGAGCTAGGTGGGAAAAATTCCCTGAAGGTGGCGATCCCAACACGACCTTGAAGTCTGGGGATCGCTCCGGAAAAGCCGACGCAGCTCGTCGTCACTCGTCGACGATGTGTGCGGATAAGCTTCTTATCCCAAAAACCCCCCCGAAATATGGGCGCGCGAACATAACTAGGAATAAGTCTGGGTAAATCTATATGGCCATGGGGTCCCTAGCAACAATAAGTCCTCGCCGGGGCAAAATCGGCGAGGCCACACCTGCTCTTACGGGAAATATTGGTGTGACGAAAGCCTCAGTTCAAAAATCGAGCAGAAGTCCTAGTTAAACAAGGCACACCATCAATGTCGTTGGACGTAATTTAGAAACAGGGAAACTATGGGGGGCGTTGAGAGAAAAGAAAAACTCTGGAAAAGCGCTAAAACAAACATAAAACGTAAAGAAATAAAGCGGAATCGATCAAACTTGAAAGTAAAATACAGACAAAGAGTTTAAATGAAATTAAGAAGTGCAAAGCGTTACAATAACTTCAAACAAGTTAACATTACATTTTACTCTCCTATTCCACAGCGTCTTCGAGGTCAACGTGAGCAACTTCCGGCGGATCTTCCCGACCCACCAGTCCGGTAGGGGTGACCCTCTTGAAAACTCCCAAGGGTTCAAGGTCGACATTTGGATGGAGGTGCTTGACCTGAGCTTTGCAAATTAAGAAGCCGCGGATACGTTCGTTGGCTGTCGCGAAAGCAGCTTCTCTCCTTATCTGCTCTTCCAAGGCGATGGCCTGGGCATCCTTCTCGGCCAAGAGTTTGCATTTCGATTCCAAATCTGACCGGGCCTCAGCAAGTAACTCACCTTTGGCCGCTAGCCCTTCGCGCAGATCGGCAATCTCCTTATCTTTAGCAGCAAGGTTTTCCTCCTGAGAAGCAATAGTGGCCTCCTTGGCACTAAGGTCCTTGCGGAGTCCCTCAACCGGGTTCTCAAGTTCCCTTTCCTTCTCGTCCGCCGCAGCCTTTGCAATTGTCGCTTCCGTGAGTATTTTCTACATCTTCTTTGTCCTATCCACCTCAGTGGCTAACTGGGCAGACAACTTGGAGCAAGTCTCGTTGGCTTGAAGGTTGATGGAATGCAGCTTTTCCACCTCTTGACGGATCCCCGCAATTCCGGTGAGGGGCCGAGCCTGCCAAGCCACCTTGGCGAACAGACAGCCGGCGCGAAGAAGACTTGACACGGCTTCTTGAGCAACCTCCTGCGGGTTTTGGCTGGGTACTTCCCTCAATTTCTCAAGGTAAGGATGAGAGAGTAAGAAGGAGAAGGGATCGGCAGAAGAGCTGTTAGAGGGGTCCTTTGGGTGGTCCGAGGGAAGTTCTTCTTCCTCGCCGCCAACCCTAGTAGAGGTAGGTGGAGGTGAATCATAAGTAGTCTGGACGGGCGGAGGAGACGGCGGGCGGTCAAAGGACGGAGGCTGCTAGCCCGCCATTGAGGCCAAGGGGCAAGAGATATCCATAGCAGGGGAAGTGTCCGCCTCGCCATGATGATCAGGCACCAAGGAGTCACGTGTGCTATCCGAGACAGCCGGGGCGAACGCGATGGATCCCTCGCCCGTAACAGTCAAAGGTGCAACTCGGGAGCCTGTCTCTGAAAACCCTCGCCCATCGGCGAGCTTTGCCTTTTCTCTCCAACTTGGGCTGGAGAGGGTGCTTTAACGTTCCCGGAGAGGAAGGCCTCCAGCAATTTGGAAGTAGAAAACTTCATGTTCCCTGAAAAGCAAAGGAAAGAGTCATCAGAAGCGAAGATATTAAGAGGAAGGTGTGAAGAAGGCGGTAAAAGGGAAACCTAATCGAGGAAACAGTTTGGATCCTGGGGGAACGCCAAGCAGATCAGTGCAACTGAAAAGAGGAAGTTGGGATAAGACACCAATGGCGAAATTCTCTCTAGAGGAAGAACGTGTTTCCGGGGTATTAGATGTGGTTTTGGGACACTGTGTCCAATAAAAAGGGAAAAGGGCTTTCCCATCCTTCTGTGTAAACGACGAGGGGTAGGCAGGGTGGACGATGACCCGGAAGTACCGGCGGGACAGGCGAGATTTGGAGCCAACCAGGTAAGGGGCAAACCGTTCGCGGCCCGGTCGGGGCACCAGAATGACCCAGCTATGGGTCTCCAGAGATCGGGGGTCTGCTTCGAAGAAAAAGGAAAAGAGGGCAGGGGAAGGAACCACATCAACGCTGCGACAAAGAATTTCAAAGCACTTCAGATAGGCCCAGGAGCAAGGGTGAAGTTGGCAAGGAGAAACCTTATGGTCACAGAGCACTTGGGTGAGAAAGGGTGAAAAGGGAAGTTTAACACCAAGATCAAGAAACAAATATTCATATACAAAGAAGAACTGGGAATACTTGGGGTCATTAAACACACGGTGTTGCCAAGGGCGATCTTGCTCTTGGCAGCCGACAGTGCGAAGGAGGCCCTCTAATAGCGGGGAACAGCAAAGCCCACCAGCCCTGTGGGCAAGGTCTGAAAGGGATCCGCTGGTAGAGAGCTCTGATGGTTGGTCAAGAACTCCCTGATCAGGAGCCTCGTAGAGAGGGGAAGGGAGAGTGGCAAAGGTTGCCAAGCGATGGGCTTTGATCTCCTCCACAGAGGAAGGGGCCTCTGCGGAAGGCATCGTAAAAATAGAAGGAGAAAGAGAGGATAAGAAACTAACCAGGAAGGGACTATGAGAAGAGGAGCAAGAGGGGCCAGAGCTTTAAGTTCGCAAAATCGGCAAGGGGAACCAGTGTGTGTGTGAGTCAGGAAAAAATATGGGAACAGTTGACGGAAATAGGTAAATAATGGAAGGGGAAAAGATTTAAAGGCCAGGGAGAGAAGCGGTTGGGGAATCGTGCCTTGACGTGGCAGGATAAAATGGTTACTCAAGGGAGTGTGGCGTGAGTTTCGGGGGAAGGGAAACAACGCATTAAACGAAAGGTTACAACAGTTGAAGCTTATTGGTTTGAATTCAAATTGTCAGGCTTTACTGTGATTCGAAAGGTTTTCCAGAGATAGCGGTTGAGATTCCTTGGATTCGCTGCCTTTTGTATCACTTCAGGGCGCAACACGTGACAAAGGTTAGACACATGTCAAGGGGTCACGATTCAGGACACATGCATGGCTATGGCAGGGCGGGCGGACCGAGTGTCACCGCCACAAACTTGCTTGTGGACTGGGTCCGCCAAGGGAGCGTGATAAGATATCTGAAATGCAAATTTTTAAGCTTTAAATTACCAAGCCATGTTGGCAACTGCTCTTTGTTTTCAGACCCTACTTTTTAGCACTAGTTAGCTTCTTGTGGCCATCGCCTTGTCTTTTCTGTTTAAAGACACGCTTAGCTCTTTGGCTTCGAGCTCGGTGTCTTGTGGACTTGTGGATTGGGCGAGACGCCAGGGGACCTCGCCCAGGAGCGCTGGACTGAGGCGATGAGCGGACCAAGGACTTGGGCCTTCATCCCGGAGGCCCAATTGGTCCATTAGGATGATTTAGAGGCGCTAAGCCCAACTCCCCCAACTGTAAATAAGGGAGGGGTACCAATTGTAAGGGACTCTTGGCTCATTTGAGAAATAACAAGCTTGAAATTCAGTTACTTTCTCTCTCTAAGCGGTTGCACTCTCATTCTCTCTAGGAATCTCACATAACGTTCCTTACACTCTAGGTAATATACCTCATCTCAATGTTCATGATGGAACATTTAGCAAGAAAGAAACTGCGGTCGCGCTCTTCCACAACCTCAGCAACAGCTTCAATCTCCAGTTTCGTTCTAAGGGCTTTGGCATCGGAGGACGCCCGGGCCTCCGCCTCCGCGATAGCTCTATCCTTTGCTTCCAGCAGGGCTGTCGCCGCGTCAAAGGCCTCTCTCGACGACGCTAATTCGCTGCGTAGGGACACAAGCTCCTTATCCTTGGCGACGCAAGCTTCCCTACCCGCAGCGATCGCCTGAGCCCTCGCGTCCAGTTCCGTTTGCATATCGTCAAGTTCGTCTTCCAACTCTTCAACTCTCCCCTCGGAAACGGACAGGCCGGACTCTCGTTCACACATTTCGATGCCCAATCTGTTTAGCCTGATCACCTTGTCCGCCACCTGGGCGAACAGCCTGTCGCGCTCGCCATACGCCGCAAGCGTGGCAGTGCGGTACCCCTCTGCTTTCTGGCGAAGCTCTTCAACTTCAGCGGCGGTGGTCGAATCTTTGGAGAACTTAGCAAATAGGCATCCAGCGCGTAGAAGGCTCAAGACGGCTTCTTGAGCCACGACATCAAGATCGGGACCCTCTGCCTCCTCTGAACTCCTAAAGAAAGGATCGATCAACATAAAGTTGACAAGGGTAAGTTGGTGGTTCGAAGGGGAGCTCTCTTTTCCTACGGTGTCCAAACAGTCGGGAGCGGGAGAAGAGTGATGAGGTGATGGCGGGATGATAGGAACCTGATCCTCATCGTTGCAACTCAGTGGACGAACAGGGGAGGCCCGGGGTGAGCTCACCTCGACTTGTTTAGTCGAATGATCAGAAGAAGGGACTGGCTGAGGGGCGACGGAAGCGGTGCCCTCGGGCCCAGCCTGGCTGTTGAGGGTCTCCTTAGGGGCGGACGGTGTTCTCGCCCGCATTCTGGATTTGGGTAGCTTTCGGAAAACGGGCCTTGGCGGGAGACGACGGTCTCGCCAGTTTTGAGCTTCTTGAATTTCTTCTTTTTCTTTTTTAACAAAGGGGCGGCGATTTTGTCCTCTCCATCCAACGATGGCTCGTCAGTTTCAGCTTCTTTGGATTTATGAGATTTCTTCTTTGGAGGAGGAAGAACAACATCGTCGGCGGCACTCAGCTGATGTGGCTCCCTCACACGCGTCTCACGTGACTTTCTTCAGAGAGCTTGATGACTGGACAAGTCACATGCTTCTCACGTAACTCTGAAAGGCTCCAACGGTCATCTCCCTCCTCCATCGTCTTCTTCACCATGGAACCCTTTTAGAGTCGCGTGAGAAGCATGTGACTTGTCCAGTCATCAAGCTCTCGAAAGAAAGTCACGTAATTCCAATTATAATTGTGATTTCATTAAACTCACTACTGGTATGATTTGTCCCCGAATGATAGCTCAAGTGGGAGCTAGGGACATAAGGGTTGGGTGGGATAAAGGGTGAAGGGTCCTGGGTCCGAACCCGGAGGAGGGACTAATTTACTAACATTTCTAACAACTAACATTTGCCTATAAAAAATAAAAAACTATTGATATGATTTGATATATATACCATATAAGTTTCAAATAAAAAAGTGTTATGAATAGGATGACCATTGGGCCAAGCCCATGTACTCTATACTTGGCCCATTGTCTAATGCTATAAATATAGAGGAGGTTGCATGAAGCAACTATCCCCTTTCACACTATTCTGATTATTCTCTCTTCTTTTGCTCTCTTCTCTCTTTACTTGCTTCTCCTTTATTTGCTTATGTTAGTTCCTCCATTTATTCATAACACGTTATCAGCACGAAGTCGCTCATCGATCTCCTCAAGAATCAAGCAATTCTCATCTCTTCAAGAATCAAAGTAATATTATACTCCTTCTAATCATCTTCTCCAAGTTTTATTTTTGAACGCTACCAGTCCAGAAGAACTTGTAGAGCAATTTTTTTTATAAATCCTGAAGATTCATCAAGATCTAGGATATTTATTTTATGAATCCTGAAGATTCATTAGAAGATCTAGAAGAATTTTTTTTTTTTTTTATGAATCCATAAGATTCATCAAAAGGTCTGAATCTTGAAGACAAAATTTCTTATGAATCCTGAAGATTCATCAGAAAATTCATAGCATAATATAAACTCTTAATCCAAAAGAAGCATAATATGATATACTTCAGCTGTGAATCCAGAAGATTCAAGCACAAATAAACATAGAACATGAGTCCAACGTATGATGCACTCTAAACTTTGAATCCTGAAGATTCAAGCATAAATAAACATAGAACATGAGTCCAACGTATGATGCACTCTAAACTTTGAATCCAGAAAATTCATAGTACAAATCAAAGCGAAATACAAATCCAGAAGAGTCATAGTATAATATACTTAAAATATGAATCCTGAAGATTCATAGCATGAACAATAAGTTCAAGGTTCAAAGGATTGATGCTTTGGACGTGATTAACAGATTATTTTTTTTCCAGATTTGAAAGGAAAACCCTTGTATGGGGATCTTTCATACCTTGACCGTGTCGAGCAATAAAATCTGGCAATCAATGCTATAATTATTATTTATTTTACATTAGTAACATTGATTATCACCTTTTCTTATGTTTATCACATTACTTGGTCAATGAATCTGTTTAATATTATGCTCAATAGCAATCCGTTTATTTTAACAAAAAAAAATACATGTCATTCATTAGGAATAATTTCGTCTTTATAATATTAAGTATGATTTAATTGCATTCATTTCAATTAGCCGTTAATGATAACACTTAGAATCATTTTGACTTTTTATTTATGAGATTGATGGAATATCATCTATATATATATATGTAAAGCACACTTGAACTTTTGCATTGATTACTTTACCTTTGTATTAAATACATTTTATAATTAAATACAAAACTAAAAAAAAAAAAACATCTACTTTATTATTCATTATATTAATTAATAATTGTTAAACTTTTCAATTTCCCATATTTTAATTATAACTTGAGGATGAAATTTTAATAATATTAATAATTTAAATTGACTACCTTTAGATTAATAAAAATTTATAGTAAAAATAACTTAGTCATTTATAACAAATTGTAAAAAATTTCAAATTCTTATATGTTAAAATTAAAATTATTATTTTAATTTTAATTATTAATCATAAGTTGATGAATTTTAAAAATTAACCAATAAAACTTATTACTACTTTTTATGTATAAATGACAAATTAAATACTAAAGTTTTTTTTAATGTAAATACTAAAGTTAGATATCATGTTAATAAGTTATATATATATATATATATATATAACATAATATTTGACTTGTGGCAAGATTAATTAATTTTCATTTTCATTTCAATTAATTGTCAACCTAAGGTTGAAAAAAAATAAAATATACAAAAATTGCACAAACTGATATCTTTTAAATAAGATAAACATGTTAGATATTGAAATTAGTTAATGGTTGAATGCTTTTTGTAAATATATATTTTGAAATTTACTTTTAAAATATGAAATGATTTTGTATGTTGTTTAAATTAACTATAATGTGGTTACGTGTTATTTTAAAAAATATGTTTCGTTCAATTTTTTTTTTAATTTACTTGTGATTTTTCTTAAAATGATAATAATAAATTATTGATGAATATTTTATGTTATTAACTTTATTAACTATTAATTGTCAACTTTTCAGTTTTTTATACAAAAGAATAATTTATTAAGTAGTTTTTAACAATAGTTTGAATATTAGCTATCAATCATAAATTGAGGGAAGAATAAAGAAATATATTTATATGTAGAAAATACTAATAATTTAAATTAAATAATAGTCTAGATAAAATGAACACTCGATAAAAATAGTTTAAAAATTAAATAAATGTCTCTATAAGATATTTACTATTAAATATATCGCATGCGTGTATTATTTGAAAAATACTTTCAAATGTGTTTTTTGACCTATTATATAGTAGAAAAAATATTTTCTCAAGTTTTCTTATGTTATTAAAAATATTTTCCTTTTCAAAACAATTTAGGGTTAATTGTCAAATTAGTCCCTGAGTTTGTAAGCGTGTTTAATTTTAGTCCCTCTGATGATAAATGACGTTTAGTGGCAATCAAAAACTGCCAGTGATTGTAAAAATGACAACAACTAAACGTAATTTTTCTTCAAAGGGACTAAAATCAAACTCGCTTACCAACTCAGTGACTAATTTGATCATTAACCCAAAAATTTATTAAATTTGAGTAATATCATTTATTTACATAAGAGAACAATAATACAAGAATTTTAATGCATAAAAAACTCTAATACTCTCTATTTATATGTCTAAACACGATATTTTTTTTCTATTATATTTATATTTAAGAAATATTTTAATATTTGTTATTTATAATTTTATATAATTACTCTATAGTAATTTTCATATAATATTAAAAAATATTGTAAATAAACCCGTGCAACGCACGGGTATAATATCTAGTTGATAGATATTTCCCGGTTTATATTTTTTTTATTCTGGTTTATATTACCATTGATAGCCATCTATCTATCTATCTATCTATCTATCTATAAACTATATAAAGGGAGAGTTTGTGCGCCTTGGAGCAATTTAGTCATTCAACAATACATTACACATCAAATTGATTTTTAACATGGGTATTTTAGTAAAGATACACATTATTATCTAGGGATTAAATCTTGACCGTTCATTATTTTGTTGCAATGCCTCAGATTTTCTTCCACTGTTTTGTCTCCTGGCTTTCTCATTTTGCAACGCTTCCGGCTTGAATGCTTGATGCTTTTCTTTCTTCCACCGTTTGGCTTTTTTCCGTTTCTTATTTTCCAAAGTATAGCAAAGCTTAAAAATCAAATGGATCCCCGTGCAAGAGAAATTTCATTGCCTCTTCCTCCCCCCTTAACCTAGCAGCGCCGCTGCTCACATGAGAGAGAGAATTGAACACGATGGTGTCTCTGCGGTTCGAGGCGGCGAACACGGAGACTGGGGAGCTCTGATCTTCAATCAGGTAAGAACAACCTTCTCCTTACCTTTTTCCCACCTTCTCCTTTCAACCCCTTTTCATCTGCCCTTCCCCTTCACAAACCCCTCATTTCGATCACTGATTGTGATTATTTTTTGTTTAATCTGAAACAGTTTCACCACCATATCTCTCCATCTGCGACTACAAGGTAAGTTCTTTAACCCTCTTCCACTCTCCATTCACAGATTCTTCAACTTAAATCCTTACTGATTTTTATTAGATTTCTTTTGGATATGAATCAGCTCCAGCGCAAAGTTGTTCATCAGAAGGTAAGAGCTTTTACCTTCTTCCAATTTAAGTTCTTTTTGGTTTTCTTTGACCAATTATGTTATTTGGATTTTAAAAAATGTGAATCTGAGATTATTAAATGGGTTTTGGTTTTCTGTATATGTTCGTGGAATTCGGGCAACCGTATGGTTACTCCTTTTATTTTTGTCTTTCACAATTTTGCTTGAAATCAATAATGATACTGTTTCTGCAGCAGTTCCTTTATGTCATGTTTGTTTTTGTTTTCACCCAGGGAATTTGCTTTAGCAATACTGAGAGGCTTGGCTTGGAGGGTTTACCTGTTGTCATCTCTTTTTGGTCTTCTCGCACAGGTTCAATCTTCAATCTCAATGTATTTTCTGACAGATAATGAAGATGGGTTCGAATGCTATTCTTACTTTCCATGCTTAAGTCTTCACTTTTATTTGGGGAAAATTCAGAAGGGCTTTTTCTGTTACTATAAATTTAATGGAGGTTTCAACAAAAAAATCTTAATAGATTTCGTTCATCTTTGCCTGGAAAAAAAGGAGAGAAATTGATAACAGGAAATTCTAATCGCTAAAGTATATGATTGGTTGTGTTTCGTATAAATGATTATCTTTACAAAGTCCACCTGCACTAACAAGTGAGACTGATACTTCTGCACTCATGTTTCTTCATTGCTGAAAAATTCTTTTCTTCATTTGGTTGAATTAAGCAGCAAAATGTTGATGTGGCTGCTGAAAAGCTCAAGGCTCGGGAAAAAGGAATTTAAGTCTTGGTGGATGTTTGCCATGTTTTTATTGCTCAACAAAAGGAAGATTTTGATTAAAATGGCTGTTTTGTGAGGTTTTCTCTCAGATAAACTATGAAATTTATATAACAACATGATTTGTTATTAGTTCTTCAGATAAACTAGGCTGAAAAATGTGATTTATGTCTGTTTCTTTTATTCAATCTTTTGATTCTAGGTTTCTTCTGTTCAACTTACTTCACTTATTATGGTTTCCACTTTTATTTTAATTTGTATTTCTCTTTTGATTTTGGACTAGAAGGTGGAAGATTGAAAGAGAAGGAAAGGGAACAGAGTGTTTGTTGAGAGGCGTTCATCAAAATCCTCATCTTCAACACCGGTATAAAATCTTCTTTTATTTTGCTTCTTTCTGACATTTCCTCATCCTTTTCTGTTTGTGCACGTCAAACTCTACACTTAAGCCATTCCTTGAGGCATTATTTCATCAATTACTCCTAGCAAACTTGAAACTCTACACATTCTGCAATATAATGACTATGAAGTCTCCAAGCCAAAATTTACAACTGATCAACATTGTATTTACATTATAAAGCATGACCATAAGTTCTGGAGATTGTATATCACTCAAATTTCTCTTCTCCATGTCCAAACTTGCAAAAAACACTCCTAAAACTTGACATCATTTGATAATTTTACTGAACATGAAAAAATCTGTTTTGCTGTTGTAAATTGATGTCTCAGGGAGCAGCCATTATTCAGGAACCAAAGGACTCATTAGTAATAAGTTCTAAATTGGGAACAACACCATTTTGATTGTTTGCCTCTTTCACCTATGCTTACTGATAGTTTCACCGTAGTAAGTTTAAATTTGTCACTTATATTGAATTTTTATGTTATTTTCTTTCATAATAAAAGTGTTTCATGCCTCATATAGCTCCCTAATTACTAAATGTGGCATGTTATTGAGATTTGGTTGTACACTGGTGGGTTGCATGAAGCAGTTCAATAGTTGAGCAGTTCCTCATGATCAATGAGTTATCGATAAAAAAATTAAAACTAATTGTGTCTTGATAGACATATGGATATTGTTCTGGAAAAAATACTTTTTTTATGCAGATTTTTTTAAACACATGAATCAGGACACATGGTAATTTGCTGCTCTACCATTTTAGTTCGAGTATTATCTCTGTTTCTATCTCAAATATACCTTTTATATTCTAGCAACTTATAAATTTCTCTGAATAGTGCGCTATTGAAACTGCTTACTTACAAAAAGAAAGTTGACATTTACTTTTAGTTGAGTGAACTTGGAAGGCATGAAACACACATTTTAGCTTTACATTTGTCCAAGAAAGTTGCTGATGTCTAAAGTAAGCACACTTATGCATGCATCATTCATGCGAAGAAAACCCAGTGCAGCAATATTCACTTCTATAACTGCTTTTTTCTCCACTACTTAGCAAGACTTATAGTGTGTATCAATATTCAATTTTATTTCAATTTTTGATTGTTATTTCTTTCTTATTGTTCATGCAACATTGTGTAATTTTTTTCTTTTCACCTCTTTTACTATCATTCACATGTGTCATATTCTCTTATTCGTTTTCTTCTATGGGAATGAATTTATGCTTCATTTCTTATTTTCTTATTATTAGTTCACTTGCTTTTATGGTTCTATTTTAATGTTAATTTCCTTCTATGGCAGGAAAATGACATGCTAGATTACCTTTTCTCTAGATAGTTAGGTTGGGAACTTGGGATTCTATATCTGGAGAAGACCATTCTATTTCACTGGAGGGGAAAGTTTTTTTCAAGCCTTGGCGCTACCTTTGATCTTGATATAACTCAGGGATAAGCATTAAGTCCCTTGCAAAAGTAGTTGGATAACAGAAATACTTATGTGCTTTCATCCAACAGTAGAAGGGTAACGGTAAACATATTTTTGTCAAAAGTACCGTGACATTTCGTTGACCTAACTATCTTTTTAGATGTACAGTTGCAAAATGCATTTGAAGCTGTAATGTAGATGTGATGATGAATACTACCACAAATAGAAGAATTGGAGTGAAGTCATTGTTGAGTTCCTATAGGAGTACTGATGTATTATAGGAAAGGAAGATATGATACTAGCGCATTTGATTGTGCTTTATAGTGAATATGAAGTAAAAAGATGGAAGACTTTTACACTAGCATTTCTGTATCTGACTTTTACACTATTTGGCTTTTACTTTTACTCCTTTCATCATTAGATGCGTTTGAGTTTTTCTTGGCTTTTACTTTCACCATTTATTCTCTATTAGTGCATGGTATGTTTTCGTGGTATGAGTTTTTCTTCATAAACTTTTCAGATGCGTTTTAGTTTTTCATGCCATGTTCAGAACAATATCCGTCTTTCCCAAGCTCATATTGTTTGCAGAAGACTGTTATATTTTAGAAACTTTCTATTTAAGTTCATCATGGTAGAGATGAATTTATCCCATGCTTACATCCTCATTGATTTTAATTTGATTAAGTAATCTAGAATGCGATTAAGGATGGACAATTTAGCTTTGATTATCTTCTTTACTATGAAATTAGTTTATTAGTTATTACTACAATGGAATTAATGCATTTATATTCAACTAAATCTTTTCTTCACTGTTAGGAATCGATAAGGTTGCGACGATGATGATGGCCACAAATATATAGTTTGCAAGTTTATAAAGGTAGCACATATATGTATAGTTTGCAAGATCATCTATGTAAGACCAAAAACTTGGGATCACCACAAATATATAGTTTGCAAGATCATTTGTGTAAGACCAAAAACTTGGGATGTTGATGATGAAGTTTGAGATTGGGTACACAGTTGAAAGGAACCATGTTTGATGGAAGCATACTAGGAATTGAGCGTTAAGTAGCTTATGTGTAAGTTCTGAAGACCTTGCAACATAGAGCAATTTAAGGTGCAATGATGAAAACACCAAGTACAACAAATTTGTTCTAGGTAAGCTCTTCTTTTCTATGTGAGATTCATATACATACTCCATAGTAAAGTTATCTGGATATCTAAGTAAAAACTTTTTCTTGGCTTAAAAAAATGCAAAACAAATCCGCCATAACTTCAAGATGCATAAACTCTCAAATCAGGCATGACATCACCAGTGTGAAGCAGATTCAACAATTCCTATATTTAAAATGAATTTTATTCTTTTAATTCATGATTCTTCTTTTCGTAAATCTATAAAAATAACTAAGAATATGAAAAAATACACATTATAAACAATAATGAATATCTCCGTGTATTTCACGGGTCACAATACTAGGATTTGAATTAAAACTTCCTGAGTCAAAATATGTTTATGTTTCCATTTTTTTATGTTTTTGTGCTCAATCAACAATTATTATATATGAAAACTATTGTTACCTCAAAAAAAAATGAAAATTACTTTCTTTTTGGGTAAGACGTCTTTCTTTGAAGGAAATCATGTTCGAGTAGAGAACATTCATATCATGTGAGGTTATCTCTCATATGGGAAAGTTACTTCCATTCCACATGAAACAAAAAATAAAAATCTATATGAAAATTACCTAAATGCACATCAAATTTACCTCACATAATTTTCCTAGCTTAATACTCTCATGTATTTTCATTTTTTCTCTCCTTTTTTTTACTCCCTTTTATTTCTTAGATTTCTTTTTATATGTTTATAAAATAGTTTTTTTTTGCAAGACAAAAACAAACACATTTATCATGATAAAAATACTTACAAACTAATATTTTCTTATATCTAAAATTAAATTTTATCCTTTATTAATCCATAAATTATCTTTGGCCATTGTTAAAAATACTACACACACCCTTATTAACACCGACCACCCTAATGTGTAGCGGTAGTGAGAATGTAACACACTGTAAAGTGTGTACACATTGGGGGATGATAATGATAGGTGTGTGTGATATTAATATTAATGTCCATTATCTTTTAATACATATAACAACAATAACACATATTTTAAAATTTTACGCAATAAAAAAATGAATATCCCCCGTGCATCGAACGGGTAAAAAATACTAGTTATAGTATAATGAATACAAAAAAATATTATGTATTAATGATAGCCGTTATTTTATAACCTTTGATTCCTCATATATGTATCTTTGATAACCGTTGTTGTATTACAATTAGTTAGTCTTTATATTTTTTCCATTTGTTACGTCTTGTTTTCCTATTTAATTTACTATCATTTTTAATTGGTTTTAATATTATTTAATGTATTTAATTGGTTTTCATAGCATTTTTTTTCTTATTGGTAAATGGTGTCATAAGCACTAGATCAATTTTATGTTTTATTATGAATTTTCAAAAAAAAAAAGTTATCATTATTGTGATTGAGATATTTCCTGAAGCAAATATTTCATCTAAAATAACAAATGTTGTTATATGTTATGAAAGCATATTAATTGTCCCTGAAGGACATATAACAGTATATATAGTATTATGTATTATGATTGAAATATTTCCAGAAGTAAATATTTCGTTTAACATGATAAAAAGTTGTAATTCTTTATTAAAGAATTACTCATTGTACCTGAAGGACATGTAATTATATATGATATTGTATGGTGACTCTATAAGAGGTTATGAAATCGCATGGCAATATGGTGGTGACTCACACTTGAGGGGGAGAACATTGAGAATTCAAGTGTGATTTAGAGACTCCTATTTTGAGCTCTCCAATTTCCCGAATTAGTGATATCAAAGTACGAAGATAAAAAATGTGAAAATCCTTGTTTAAAATGCGAGAAAATATTCTTTGAAATATTGAAGCATTATTTTGATTAGCGAAGTCCTTCATATGAAACAAGTGATTGTGATTGGTATATGACCGGCTAAACCATCCCGAGTCTTATGATGCGAAAGTCTATTTTCCATATATTGTTCTCAAAGCCAAAAATTAAAATAGTGGCAAAGTAAGGGGAATTCCCTATGATTCTTGAATATATTTGATGTGATACATGTGCACATATTCCATGTTTATCGATGCATCAACCTTGATAGAGTAAAATTTTCAACCTTGATCAAGTTGGTATTTTACATGATTTTGAATGTCGAGTTGCACATGTTCATATTTAAAATGATCTGGCAAAGATATTTAGCTAAATGCTTCTTATTTATAACTAGACAATCATTAAGAGAACAAATGTCCTTAAATTTTGGACATGTGATGTTGCTAGTAGCAACATCTATATGCATCAAGCCAATGAGTCATTATAATTCTCTCCATTGCAATTGGTTCATTGTCAAGAACCTAATATTTCTCATCTAAGAACTTTTTATGCTATGTGTTCTTCGTTGTCCAGCAAACAACACTTAGATGAGATTAAAAGGAAGCTGAAATTATGCTATGAATTTGAGCTATTGCCAGAAGATATTGCATATCTTACTTATCATTATTTCTCGGCAACAGGGGGAGAGAAAAACTAAGCAGCTCTGAAAATTTGTGTAGAATGCATATATATACTTCTCACAATAATGTGAACCTAAAGTTCAAAAACAAAAATGCATTCTCTAACCTAAAAGGGATTTCTAAATTCCTTTATGCTGCAAATGTCCTTCTCTATTGAAATTTTATTAGGCTAAGACATGTCTAAACTTGGTTCCAAAGATAAATCTTAGAGAAGGAAGATGGTCTTGTTATGAGGAAAATTATCATGAAAAGTGTAGTGATTACGAAAATTATTTAAACCTCATGAAGAGGTTCAGGTACCTGTTATTATTGATACAAAGAGATCTCAATCGATTATATCTCTACAAGTTGAAACAAGGAACCAAGAACTTGAAAAATTGTCGACAGATGACGTAGCGCTCAATATTATAAGTACGAGAATATTGAACCCATAATAAAGGGTGGGGTTGGCCAACATATAAAGAAGCAATTCATTTGCAAAAATATAAGATTCTTTGGACTTAAAGTCTATACCCCAAAGATGTAAAAGGATATTGCATAGTTGTTTGGTTATAAATTGGTCATTGATTGACAAAATGGAATATGTTTTTAACCCGTTCCGGTTTCATTGTCCAAATCTGAATATGAGAAATTCTACATCGAAAATGGAATATGCTCTCTTCTCTCTTTACTTGCTTCTCCTTTATTTGCTTATGTTAGTTCCTCCCTTTATTCATAATAAAAAGAAGATAAATATACCATTTGATTCTGTAATCTTTTACAGCGTCAAATTCGTTACCTATTACTTTCAAAAAAAATATTCGTTACCTATTAATCTTCAATTTAATCGATTGACAAAAACAATGTCACAAAAAACAATCAATAACAATAACAATGACACTTCAAAAAAAAATGACGTGCAAACACAAAACCAAAAGTGAAATTTTTTGATTGGAAGAATAACAAAATAATATATCTCAATCAACTTTTTAGATTAAATTGTACCAGATACAGTAACCAAAAAAGAAATTGTATTAGATTCGATTTAAATTTCAATACGTTAAAAAAATTTTTAAATTTCAATAAAAACTGATGGTGCTAGGAAATTTTTTCACTTCAAAACCTATTTATTCAACAATGTTAATCACCCCTCTGTCATTCTAAAAGTCAAATCCTGATAATGGCGGCTTCAGCCACAAGCATGGTTAACAAAGGTTTTCAGCAGGGATTACTATTCCCAAATCAAGGTTTCAGAGTTCCTCGCGATCGTAATTGTAGCACCATAAATTTCCGTCCACGAACATCTAGAGTTTCCATCTGGTCACAACAACAGCCACAATTTGAAACATTGACAAGTAGCCACACTGATTGTGCGCTAAGCGTCGTAAATAATTTACTCTTGAATAAGGACAAGAACGTGGTGTTTTCACCCTTCTCGCTTTACACTGTGCTTAGCGCCCTCACCGTGGGTTCAGATGACACCACGCTTCATGAGTTTCTCACTCCTCCAAGCCAAATCCTCGGATGACCTAAACTCCTTCGCATCTCAACTCGCCTCCTTCATGCTCCGCGATGCTGCTCCTGTTGGCAGCCCTCACCTCCGTTTCGCCAATGGTTTGTGGGTTGATGAATCATTTTCTCTTCACCCTTCCTTCAAACAACTTGTGACCACGGATTACAAGGCCACTTTATCCTCGGTTGATTTCCGGAACAAGGTGAGTGACTTGCATTTTTTATTTTGGGACTTCATAACCTAATTTGTTTTTTTTTATAAGGCAATGGATGTATTAAAAGGAGTACTACATACTCATACCCTAATTTGATAAGCCCAATTGAGATGGATTATTGACTCATTGTATGTTTTATTTTGGGACTTCCTAACATCCTTTGGTTTTCTGGTAAACATGTGAAAATACGATTAGTAAAAAAATAAAACTATTCTATTGAAATACTTATATATACGATTTAAAAAAAAATTCAACGAATCGTATTTGCATAACTGATTTCAAATTTGATGGTGGTTTTGAAGCTTGCTGAAGTGAGGAATGAAGTTAATTTATGGGCTGAAAGAAAGACAAATGACCTTATCAAGGACCTTCTTCCTTGTGGCTCAGTTAACAGCTTCACAAGACTGATCTTAGCAAATGCACTGTATTTCAAAGGTACATGGAGAGAGATGTTCGATGCTTCAATCACAAACGACTATGATTTTCATCTTCTTAATGACACCCTAATCAAGGTTTCCTTCATGACGAGCATGAAGGACCAGTGTATTGGTGTTTTTAATGGTTTTAAAGTACTTAGTCTTCCTTATAAGTATGGCCGAGATAACCACCATTTCTCTATGTGTATTTTCCTTCCGGATGCCAATGATGGGCTGCCAGCTTTGGTCGAGCAAGTTACTTCTGAATCTGGTTTCTTGGAACGTCATCTTCCTCATAAAATAGTGGAAGTAGGTGACTTCATGATTCCAAGATTCAAGTTTTCTTTCGAACTCGGCTTTTCTGATGTGCTGAAAAGGATGGGATTGGTTTTGCCTTTCTCTGAATATGCAGATTTTACAAAAATGGTGGACCCTCTTATGTCTCTAGAAAAACTAAATGTTTCACAAAAGTCTTTCATTGAAGTAAATGAAGTAGGCACCGAAGCTGCAGCAGCCACTGCTACTATGACGGAAGGCTGTGGAATGCATTTTTATTCAAAAAAGATAGATTTTGTAGCCGACCACCCTTTTCTCTTCTTTATTAGAGAAAATTTGACGGGAACCATCCTCTTTATTGGACAGGTGCTCTATCCTCTTCATGAGTGAAATGATACCGGTGGCCATCTTCTTTATTTTGTTACGTTATTTTTCATATGATTTTAGTTACTTTGAATTTGATGAAAGCTAAGACAGGTTTTTTTGTTTTGGAATAGAATCTAAGGCAAGTTTAATTATGAACTTATTATAAGCTTCAATATTTTATTGTCTCCTTTTAGTTAATTTCAACACGATCTTAAAAAATTAGAATGTGCATTGTGTAAGATCAAGATTTGATCATGTAGTACAACTCTATGTTTTGATGATTACATGTTAATTATTGTGTATGAACAATTATGGTACTCTAACGTTGTCCAAAGTGATTGTCCAAAGCTGAAAAAGGACAAGAAGCCAAAGAAGCATCTCAAAGCTAAGAAAGTTTTGATGGTGACTTTTGATGACTTAAAGTCAGAAGAAGTTGACTCTGATGGAGAAGTTGTTGAAGGACTCATGGCTATTGTCAAGAACAAAGAAGTAGAGTCAAAAGATGCAACCTACTCTGAACCTGCATCAGAGGAAGATCTAAACTCTGAGAATGAAAATGAGGTATTCGCTTCTTTCTCAACCTCTGAACTTAAAGATGCTTTGTCTGAAATTATGGATAAATATAACTCTCTCTTGACTAAGCATAAAAAGTTGAAAAAGGATTTCTCTGCTGTTTCTAAGACTTCTACTGAACATGAGAAAAGTATTTCTGAATTAAAAGTAAGTAATCATGCTTTAGTAAACTCTAACTCTGTGCTAAAAAATCAGATTGTTAAGTTAGAAGAAGTTATTGCTTGTGATGCCTCTGATAGTAAGAATGAATCTAAATATGAAAAATCCGTTCAAAGATTCCTGGCTAAAAGCGTAGACAAAAGCTTAATGGCTTCAATGATCTATGGCGTAAGCAGAAATGAAATGTATGGCATTGGCTATTCTATACCCAGTAGAAATGAGCCTCCTATGCCTAAGGCAAAATCCTTGTATGAACATTTTCTACCCTCTGGTACTATATTGCCTGAACCATTGCCTGATAAAGTTACTGACCTCCCTCTCAAAAATGGAACCTTCTCCATGTCTAAATATCATGCTCAAATTCCTTTACGTTATCATGTTGAGAAACCCAAGGTTGTCAGAACCTCTGAGGTAACTAACAAGAAAGGACCCAGAAAGTGGGTACCTAAGGATAAGATTATCTATGTTGCAGATATCCTTGATTTCTCCACTGAAACACCAATCAAGGTATCTGGACAGTGGATGCTCGCGACACATGACGGGAGAAAGGCGTATGTTCCAAGAGCTAAAACTTAAGCCTGGAGGCGAAGTTGGCTTTGGTGGCAATGAGAAGGGTAAAATTGTTGGTTCCGGTACTATTGGTATTGATAATAGTCCATGCATTGATAATGTTCTGTTGGTAGATGGTTTAAATCATAACTTATTGTCAATAAGTCAATTAGCTGACAAGGGTTATGATATTATTTTTAACAGCAAGAGGCGGAATAACACTTATAAGATCAGATTATCTGAGTTGGAAACTCAGAAAGTAAAGTGTCTTCTTTCTGTTAATGAGGAGCAATGGCTATGACATAGACGGTTAGGGCATGCCAGTATGAGAAAGATTTCTCAGCTGAGTAAGCTTGACCTTGTCAGGGGCTTATCCACTATGAAGTTTTCTTCAGACGCTCTTTGTGAAGCATGTGAGAAAGGAAAATTTACAAAAGTCCCGTTTAAGGCAAAGAATGTTGTTTCCACCTCAAAGCCGTTGGAACTTCTGCATATCGACCTGTTTGGACCAGTGAAAACTGAGTCTATAGGTGGCAAGAGATATGGGATGGTCATTGTTGACGACTATAGCCGTTGGACATGGGTAAAATTCTTATCTCGCAAGGATGAGTCTCATTCTGTGTTCTCTACCTTTGTTGCCCAAGTGTAAAATGAGAAGGGTTGCAGGATTGTGCGTGTCAGAAGTGATCATGGTGGAGAGTTTGAGAATGACAAGTTTGAGAGTCTGTTTGATTCCTACGGGATATCACATGATTTCTCTTGTCCTATAACTCCTCAACAAAATGGTGTTGTTGAGAGGAAGAATAGAACTCTCCAAGAGATGGCTAGAACCATGCTTCAAGAAACTGACATGACAAAGCACTTCTGGGCCGAGGCAGTAAACACATCATGTTACATTCAGAACAAAATCTCTATCAGACCAATTCTGAATAAGACTCCTTATGAATTGTGAAAGAATATAAAGCCCAACATTTATTATTTCCATCCTTTTGGTTGTGTTTGCTATGTTCTGAATACTAAGGATAGATTGCATAAATTTGACTCTAAATCTTCTAAATTTCTATTACTTGGTTACTCTGATCGTTCTAAAGGTTTTAGAATTTATAATACTGATGCTAAAACTATTGAGGAATCTATTCATGTTAGATTTGATGATAAGCTTGACTCTGACAAGACAAAGCTAGCTGATAAGTTTGCAGATATGAGCATAACTGTTTCTGATAAAGGCAAAGCTCCAGAGCAAGCTGAGCCAGAGGCAGATGATCCAGAGGAAGCTGGTCCCTCTGATCAACAGCTTCAGAAGAAGAGCAGAATCATTGCCTCACATCCTAAAGAGTTGATTCTGGGGAATGTAACGCCCCGATTTTCAGGAGGGTCACTTTAGTAACCTTTCCAAAAAATGTGGGTGAATTTTGCCGAATTAAAAAAACTGACAACTGAAGGAGTAAATGGACTGGATAATTCCATTTTATTAATAAAATCTTGATTACAAATGACTCCTTCAATTTGAAAGACATAAGGGTAAACTAATGCTCGACCACTCATGAGCCAATACAAAAAGGTCTTTAGGTTAGGTTTGAACCCTACAAGAAAACTCGGCTCACCCCCAAGTATTAACCCAAAACCATAATACCACTATGACACATACATAGTTCTATGCCTGACATCCGCCTATCCCTTGAACACGTCCTCAATCATATAGTACTTTCTCGGCGCGGTCTATCATTCTCTAGCGTTAGGCGCCCATGCAGCACATAGTCAAATAAGCAAGGGTCAACTCCCAAACAACGCATATAACATGTAACAGGATTGCCATAACATCACAGTAATAAGGTCGTCAATTCTAATACATCATTTGCAATCTCAGGCTCATGTTATATAGGTAAACAACTAGCATATAGAGTAATAAAGCCAAAAGCATAAACAAGTCCACCTAGAGTCCAGTTAGACTACATGCTCATGCATATGCTAATTTTAATGCCAGCAACGACTTAAAAGAAGGTGGGACAAAATACGACTCCACAATTGGGGTTAGTCTACACTAACGCACCGTCGTCGAATCACTCGCACGACTCCACAATTGGGGTTAATCTTAATAACGCACCGTCGCTTTTATTTTGTCACTTCTTCGGAAATGTCGTTATACCTTGGCAGAGTTTCATATTGTGGTTCAACCTAACCGGTTCCGAACCACAACAAAACATGCATAATGCCATGCGGTTAGTCAACACAACATCGGAACCGTCATCCTCACAGTCCGAACTTATAAAAAATAACTCCTTATTGAGTATCCGGTTGACCACTGGCAAAGCCATCTCTTGCCAACGCTCACATCTCAAATTTTTCATAAATCACAATATTTAATTCATACGCCAAAGCATAATAATATGATTTCAAGTGTAATACATCATATAGAAATACTTGCATCATCAAGTTTTAACCAACAAACATAATATAAACAAGAATTATATAGCACAATCACATGCAGACAAGTCTAGACCGAGTGCCCTTACCTTAAAAAATTTAATCTCTTTCGTAAATGATAAGCTTCAAGATCCTAGCCCTGCTGCCAAAAGCTCCATAATTTATACCAAAAACTGACTCTCTCAAATAGCATTGACTCACATAGATAATCCTATTGTGGATATTGTCTGCGAGTATGGCTTTGTGTGTGTGTTGCACTGATAGAAAAAATTTCAGTACGTGCCTTGCCTTTTATAGGCTTCCAAAGAAAATAAAATAATCAAACTTCTTGGTGAAGAAATCAGAAATGTGGATAAATATGAGGGAAAAGTGAATGCGTGAGCTATGTGGTTCATGAGAGCTAGAGTTGGAGGTGCAAGTTGTGATAGATGGTAGAGTATGTGCTCTCAAGAGAATGAAAAATGATTCAGCAATTGAATTCATGTGTCATGCTTAAGGATTGATGGACAACGTGGTTATCTGCCACGCAAGGAAAAAAAATCTGAAGATGCTGAAGTTATATAATATTTTTATGAGATGATTTTGGTAGTATAAGATTTAACTCATAGAGCTATAGAAAAAATATGAGGAAGATAAATCACTACCCTAAAAATTATGAGGAACTCTATAATGTATTTTAAGATCACTTTGAGCAAGTTTAAGTGATCAAATGTAGAAGTGTTAACAAAATATATTACTTATGTTCTAGTCACTTACGTGACTATCCTCCTCACACATTTTTCCTTTTATTTTAGTCATCTTCGTGACTTTCCATTCTTTCAACTTTTTCTCTTTTTTTTTTTTTTTGGTGATATAATAATATTAATAACAAAATCATAATTATATAAACACACAAGACACAATAAATAGCGCTCATCGCCCTTAAGCCGATAAATAACTAGTTAATTAAACGCTTAATTTATTTGGATCTTACATTACTACCCCCCTTAAAATAGTTTCGCCCTCGAAACTATAAGTCAGAGAAAGCATAGGGATACCATCCCATCACATTATCTTCCAACTTACTAGTAGCATCAGCACGCATCCCAAAACATGAGAGACATTAAGTAAATTCACCTCAAAGGTGACATACAAGACAAAAAATAACACTTAAATATCTATCAATCATCCTCAAATAGACCTAGATATCACGCTCATTCTAGTTCTATAGGCGCCATGATCCACAACCTAACTGAATCGCCATCATGCACGACCTTACAGGTATCGGCATGCTCTCACATCAACAACTCAACCATAACACACACGTCCATCTACCGTCATGTTAATATCATTCAATTCTCATCACATGGCTTCGTCAGCCAACAATCTCACCTCCAACATCCATCAATCAACAACTTAAAAGAAGATTATCATCTTGAAATCTATTAATCCATTAACGTCATCTCCATTTTTGAAACGATCCTCATACTGACCATTAATTAATCTTCCACTTAGTTACAAATCGAATCACAGACTTATCTCAAGTCCTAACACTCTGCACAACTCCGAATTCATTTACTTTAAGACCACTCTTATACTATACCTCAAGGAACTTAACTTGACATTTCATCCTCAGATCTTTAATCTTCAAAGATTCAACTCTAATCGCCACAACTACAACCACAAAATCTCTTATTCGAACACGATTCTCAACTCACAAGGTCAATCTTAACCCTATGATTCCAATTCAACTTAGTAAATCTCACTTTCTAACCTTAGCATGTTTCCTCCAAAAGCCATCTCAGGGATTCATTCCGACTTAGGCTCTCGATTAAAACCTCACATATTATGCAGGACATATCCCGAACCCTTGGGAAGCGACATAGTAACTTTCACCTCATTGGTATCTTATAAAACTAATATCACAACTTAACTCGACAGACCTATTCCCCGACAAGCTCTGGTACTCGCAACCAAAGCTCTGATACCACAATGTAACGCCCCGATTTTCACGAGGGTCACTTTAGTAACCTTTCCAAAAAATATGGGTGAATTTTGCCGAATTAAAAAAACTGACAACTGAAGGAGTAAATGGACTGGATAATTCCATTTTATTAATAAAATCTTGATTACAAATGACTCCTTCAATTTGAAAGACATAAGGGTAAACTAATGCTCGACCACTCCTGAGCCAATACAAAAAGAAGGTCTCTAGGTTAGGTTCAAACCCTACAAGAAAACTCGGCTCACCCCCAAGTATTAACCCAAAACCATAATACCACTAAGACACATACATAGTTCTATGCCTGACATCCACCTTTCCCTTGAACACGTCCTCAATCATATAGTACTTTCTCGGCGCGGTCTATCATTCTCTGGCGTTAGGCGCCCATGAAGCACATAGTCAAATAAGCAAGGGTCAACTCCCAAACAACGCATATAACATGTAACATGATTGCCATAACATCACAGTAATAAGGTCGTCAATTCTAATACATCATTTGCAGTCTTAGGCTCATGTTATATAGGTAAACAACTAGCAGATAGAGTAATAAAGCCAAAAGCATAAACAAGTCCAACTAGAGTCCAGTTAGACTACATGCTCATGCATATGCTAATTTTCATTCCAGCAACGACTTAAAATGTAAGACCCTAGACTTACTTATGTAATGCTTAAGTGATAGATTGAATAAAATAAGACTTTTGGCTAAGTTTGAGTTTTGACAGATTACAACTGTCAACTTGTGTGAATTTTTAGAGGGTCTTAACGACCTCATTTGGGAAAACGTCCTTCATAACAGTTGTAGCTCTTTACGTGTAGAAAATTCCCGAAGTGGAATCAGGTCATTCCGACCCCTATAGCTCGAGATATTCGAATTTTACCGAGTGTGGTTCTGGCAGTAAAGTGCCAGCGAATTAATTTGTGCATTTTTATTTTAATTCCGAATTTGGTTAGGTTATTTAATTAAAAAGAGTAAGTTTTTAATTAAATAAGACCTGGTTAGAGTTTTTAAATAATTCGGTCAAAGGTGATGAGATTTGGGCTTGAAAAGGGAAAACCAAACCCTAGCCCACTTGTGGTTTGCATGGGATTAAGGGGAAAACCCTATTTTCTTTCCCTCATTCTGAACAAGAACAGAAACCATATAGCTCCACGTGAAAACCTGAGAGACAGCAAGAGAGAGACGACGCCGATCAAGCCGCCACCACCGCCAGTGACGCACGCGCGAGAGGGAGAACCTTGCGAGAGAGAGAGAGAGAGCTGCGAGGGAGAGTGAGGGGACGTGGACAGCAGCGTTCTTGGACCTTTTCTTCACCAAAACCTTTTCCTTTTCACCAAGTTAGCCAAGGTAAGGGCTGGTCCTAGGAGTTGGGTAGCATGTCTATGCCATATTGCCATGCTTTGACATGATTTTATGTATGAACTTGATTGATGTGCTTGAGGTTTTGAATATGCGATGTGTGCTGGACTTTTTCCATGTCATATTGGGTTACACTGTGAACATGTTACTATATTTGATGCTGGAAGATGACTTAGAACCCTTAGAATAGAATGGCTAAAACGAAATTGATGGCAAATGCATTCTCTGTCAGATTTCTGTGCTGGACAGTAAACTTCAGGTCCTATTTTCACTTGTTTCTGGTCGTCAAATAAAGAAATGATTAACATACAAATTGTATATCTTCGAAAGATCTTTCCAGGCATACAAAGATCATAAATTTTGGTCTAGTATTGTGTGTTGTAGGTCGTTTTGGGTAACTGTCATACCTGCTGTTTTTCCCTGTGTCGGACAGAAACTTTAAAGCCTAATATCACCTAATTATGGGACTCAAATGAACGAGTGTTTAACTAGAGAGTTGTAGATATTTAAAATAGCTTTCCAGAAAGGTATGATACGTGATTTTTGGTTGAAAGATACATTATGTGAGTCTGTTTTTGTGAAAGTTGTTTCTGCTGTCAATATGTTGAGTTGCGAAAATGTGTTGAAGTTTTGTTTAGGAACATGTGTTTAGGAGATGCTGTGAGTTATATGCTGTTAAGCTTGATTTCATGAGCCTTGGTACTTGCCTTGTGGTGTTGTTGTGACATAATATGCATGTTTTTATGTATATGGCTATTCTTAAAAGATTTCACACTGTTTAATTGGTTATTTGTACAAAAGGGTCGCTCACCTAGCCGTAATTCCCTTTTGTGCACTGTGAATGTTGTGTTGCTATCTTTAGTGTTGTGAAGAGAATAAAAGACTCTAGGAAGACTTGACTTAGAGCCTCAATATAAGAGAAAGAGAAATAACTCGCTTGCAAGTAAAACGTGAAAATGTGATTAATGGAACATAGGTCGGTGTAGACTATGGTCCATGAGAACGATGGGCTTGCACGCGAGGGAGAATTTTGTGGATCATTGCGGCTCCACGTGATTTGGTTGACTGCGGTCACCATGAGATTTTGTGAAGTATTGCAGCTTCACGTAATTTGTACATCTGCGGATGATCGATATTGGCCAAGGAAGGTTTGGTGGGTTGTGTGATGTGAGGATGCGCTAGTCTAACTGACTAATTGTCATAAAACTTAATTTCATAAGCAAATGATTATTGTCCTTTATGATATGCTTATGATTATCTTGTTTGCGACCTGACCCTTGCGCTACTTGTTTATTTGTTATTTGTGGGGGGGTAGATGGTCGTGAAGATAACGGCGACGACCCATTCTTGGGAGCTGATACTCCGTGACGAGCCACTACCGGATGACGACTACACTCCTGATGAAGAGGAAGAAGATAAAGAGGAAGAGGCCAAGGAATAGGTTTGGGTTGAGAGACATCCATTTTCTCTTTGGGTTGGGAGTACCGAGTTCGGGAAGCATTGAACAATTATTTTGCTTTCATTTGGATAAATAAAGTTGATGTAATCTACTTTGGTTTTAGATGTATATTTCATACTTATTTTATTTAATTCAAAAGTTTTGGGATGATGTTTACTTCCGCGAGATTTGTAAAGGTTAATCTTTCAAGAGTTTCGCAATTAATGAACCTTTGTCATTAATCAAAGATTAATAATTGAACGACGAAAATTCTTTATGAAAATACACGTGATTGGTTACTGTGTGACACTCGAGAAATTGGGGCGTTACATTGTGGTCCCATCTATAGTGTAGCCGCAAGTTGATTGGGGTGAAGGGGGGGAGGAAACCCTTATTTCGTTCTCATGCAGAAATAGAAGTGCACCCATACACCACTCACGTAAGAAAAAAACAGAAGAGAGAAAGAGAGGAAGAAGAGGGAGCCGTCGCCGCTGCACCATTGCTTGCCGCCGCCGACCACCGTGCGAGAGAGGGAGAGATCGATTAGGGGAGGTGAAGAGGGACCTTGGACAGCAGCCTTTGCTCACCTTTCATATCCAAAAACCTCTGTTTTTCATCAACTTTGACAAAGGTAAGGGCTGGTCTAGGTTGGGTAGTTTGCTTAGGATATTTGCCAAGTTTTGCCATGAGAAAAACCATGATCTTGATCTCTTTTGCATAAGTTTTATGATCATGGTGCTTGCTGGACTTTTGCTTGAAAATACCATGCTTTCTAATCTATATTTGTTGCCATTGCCATGGATCTATCATCTTATGTGGAATTCATAAGATAACTTGCTAATTTGAATTGTTTTCCACTTATTGCAACATGGTTAGTGATGTTTGTTGATGATGGTTCAAATCTGGAAATTTTGGGTGTTTGGATTGATGGTTGGGGCTGTACTAAGGCTTATGTGAATGAAGGGAAAGAAAAGAAAAAGTTTTGTATAACCCTAGAGCCATTTTGATGGTTCGGCCGAACCTAGATTTGAGGTTTCGGGCCATTCTTTTCTTTCGTTTTCTTGCACAAGTTGTTAGACGCCTCGATTGATTTATTTGCCATGATTATGTGTTTGAAAGACATGCAAATTATGACTATGGGTATGCATATGCGTTGTATTATGCTTATTAGAGAATTCGTTACAAAGGGTCGCTCACCTAGTTGTAATTCCCGATGTGACTGTGATTGTTCTATCGTTATATTTATTCGATGCATGTGTAAGACTCTAGGATAATGTTAGAGCCTTACCCAAGAGAATGAGATTAATCGCTTGCAAGTAAACGAGAAATAATGGAACATAGGTCTAGGTGAGACTATGTACCATGAGAACGATGGTGTTGTTAGAGACAAACGGTAGCTTGCACGCGAGGGAGATTTTGTGGATCATTGCGGCTCCACGTGATTTGGTTGACTGCGGTCACCGTGAGACTTGTGTTTGTGGATCATTGCGAATCCACGTGATTTATACATCTGCGGATGTATGTGATTGGCCAAAGGAGTTTTGGTGGGTTGTGCGATGTGAGGATGCGTTAGTTTAACTGACTAACTGTTATAAAAATTAATTCCATAAGCGAATGATTAATGTGTATTATGATATGTTTGTGATTATGTTGTTTTTGCGACCTGACCCTTGCACTATTTGTTTATTTGTTAATTGTTGGGGAGGGGGGTAGATGGTCGTGAAGATAACGGCGACGACCCATTCTTGGGAGCTGATACTCCGTGACGAGCCACTTCCGGATGACGACTACACTCCTGATGAAGAGGAAGAAGATAAAGAGGAAGAGGCCGAGGAATAGGTTTGGGTTGAGAGACATCCATTTTCTCTTTGGGTTGAGAGTATTGAGTTCGGGAAGCACTGAACAATTATTTTGCTTTCATTTGGATAAATAAAGTTGATGTAATTTACTTTGGTTTTAGATGTATATTTCATACTTATTTTATTTAATCAAAAGTTTTGGGATGATGTTTACTTCCGCGAGATTTGTAAAGGTTAATCTTTCAAGAGTTTCGCAATTAATGAACCTTTGTCATTAATCAAAGATTAATAATTGAATCGACGAAAATTCTTTACAAAAATTGGATTAATTGGTTACTGTGTGACACTCGAGAAATCGGGGCATTACATTGTGGTATCAGAGCTCCGGTTGATAAACTAGAGCACTAAGGGTTTTGGGCTTACGAGTTTCCGAACTCGTTGGTGTTTTTGTTTTTGATAAAGATGTTTTCAAAGCTTCGCGGTGAGATTGGGTAGACTTGTGTGCTAAGATGTTTGCTTGGCTGTGATTGTCTAAATAGTATCATTGCCGTGATACTTGAGATATATTATTTATTGTATAACTTAGATATTACTTTTAATTGAGGGCACTGACATTGGGTTGTGGTTCTATTTCCAAGCAGGATTTTCATCATGCCTCCGAGACAGGACCCAACCAATGCTCAGCTTGCTCAAGCAATGGCACAGCTGGCTCAGGTGATGACCCAGCAGGCTGCCACTGCTGCTGCCCAAGCCGCAGCACAGCTTCAGCGGGAAGCTGAAGAGAACACCAGGAGGGCTGAAGAGGATGTTAGAAGGGCACAGAGGGCTGAGAGGGAGCTGGCACAGGACCAGATCCGTATGAGGACTGACTTCAACCGCCATGGACCACCCAAGTTCCAAGGCGAAGTTGAACTCGAGAAAGCTGATCTGTGGATTCAGGAGATGGAGAAAATCTTTGAGGCTCTCCACACTCCTGATGCTGAGAAGGTGAAATTGGCGACCTTTATGCTGAAGGGTGACGCTGAGTACTGGTGGAGGAGTGCCAGACAGTTGATGACCGCCAACAATGTGGCCATCACTTGGGAGTCTTTCAAAAGGGCTTTCATGGAGAAGTACTTCCCAGAGACTGCCAGGGAAGACATGGAGAATCAATTCCTCAACCTGAGACAGGGGTTGATGACTGTAGGGGAATATGCTGCAAGACTGGAGACCCTGTCCAAACACTTTCGCTTTTTCCAAGTGCAAGTGGATGAGTCGTACCTATGCAACCGATTCATGAGGGGTTTGAGGAATGACATAGAAGAGTCTGTGAGGCCATTGGGAATCAGAGTTTTCCAACAGTTGGTAGAGAAAGCTCGTGAAGTGGAGTCGATGAAGAATCGCCAGAGAGGCAAGTCCGACAGCGGGGGGCCAATCAGGACAAGCCGTCAAGATCATGCAGGACATAGAAAAGGGAAACAATCTCAGGAGAAGCCTTACGATTACCAGCAAGGCAACAATCGAGTTACGGGCCAGAACACACCAAATGGTGCAACCTATGAAGGTCAGGGTAACCAAGCCCAAGGGAAGGAGGTGACTTGCTTTAAGTGCGGAAAAGTAGGCCACTACGCTAATGTCTGCAAGGAAGACCATAGAGTGTGCTTTAACTGCAATAAGCCAGGGCACGTGGCAAGGGATTGCAAGGCACCAAGGGTTGAAGCAGGAGCGACCGTTAATGCTGCAGGAGGAAAGCGTCCGATTGAATGCTGACGAAGTTGAGAACACCGAGGAGCTAGCTCGGGAATGGGCTAGTTTTGTTAGTGACCTTGTCACCGCTTTATTTTGAACTCGAGGCTTTGTTTATTTTTTTTTATTGGAATTGTATTCCACTTATCCATGTTGTAGCGGTCGCTACCTTTTGTTTTAATTCCAAAATCAAGGATGTAACTTCTTGATGATATTCAATAAGAGATTTCCTTGCAACCCAAGTCTTTGCTAGAATTTTGTTTAGCTATGTGTGTGATGTGATTTGGTGTGCTGAAGGCTCATTATTGAGTCATAGAGGCGGGGAAGAACATTGACCGAGTCAATGTCTTCCTTATGTTTTTGTGGTGTTTTGTGTGACTATGTTACACTCTCGATTTTGTTTTTCCTTACTTGGCAAAGATGGTGGATGGAACCATTGGCTAAGAAAGGATGGCGGATGGAGAGAGTGAACAGAGTGCGTCGATCAAGATGGTGAATGGAACCATCTAGGTCGATGAGATGGCGGATGGAGCCAGTGAACGGAGTGCGTCGATCAAGATGGTGGATGGAACCATCAAGGTCGATGAGATGGTGGATGGAACCATCGGTGAAGTAGGAATGGTGGATGGAACCATTGGTCAGACCGAGATGGTGGATGGAACCATCAAAAAACGGGATTGGTGGATGGAACCGACGATCATATATGGTGGATGGAACCATAGATCGGACAAACCAGATGATGAATGGAACCGTCGAATCGACTAGGTGGTGGATGGAATGACGAACGCACTGTCGCGGGTGCGTGCCAAAGTATTCTGCTTTGAATGCAGTACAAGGTGTTGAACACCAGGATCGATCTCACAAGGACTCGGTGAAGTATTAATTGATAATAGAGTAAAACAAAGCAATTAAAAAGGGGGTTTGATTGATATGATTGTAAAGTAACAAACAAAACTTAAAAGAGATTTAATCAGATAAAAGAAAGTGTTAGTCATCGGATTATAACATTCAAGTGCAACAAACCTTCATTGGTTACAAAAGATTAATTCTTCCTTATTGTTTCCCTAATTCGTGAGAGTTGATTAACTAAGCGAAAATCAATTCACAGTTTCCTAAACTAAGCGATTAAGAAACAGCTACGAACTAACATGAACTAAGCGAACATGCATCAACTTTTATTTCTAAAACTACGGAATTAAGCAAACCCTAGATCAGAAATAGAGATGAAGAGAATTAATAAAGAAGAAATTTGCATTAAGAACAGAACCTCAAGTTTGCAAACACAAGAATATTAAAAATCCTAAGACTAACTATGTAGTTTAGCAACTCATACTAAAAAAGATGGAGAGAGATATTAGGAGAAGGTGGAGGAGGTGATGGTGAGATGTGGTGAGGTGGTGGTGAAGTCTAACAAAAGTCTAAACTCACTTATTTATACTAATAAATAAACTTGTTCATCAAGTAACAATCTTTGTTATCTAAATCTTTTCTAAATCTTCACAAAATCGGGCCCACATAAAGGAGTAAGTTGCTGAACAATCAGGCATTCGCGGGTCCCACAAGAAGTCTGATTCTTCAACTGAGGTAACATAAGAGTTGTAGCTCTTTAAGTCAGCTTCGCGGGCCTTCAATCGGATCCTAATTCGGAGTTCTGTAGCCCAAGATATGATCATTTTAGTGCAGACTGTTCCAGACTCGCAGGATTAGCGACAGCAACTTTGCAAGGCCATTTTGACCATGTTAGAGGCTTGTTATTCAATTGTAATGAACATGAAAGTTGTAGGGCTTCGAGTTAGCTTTCCAACGACGTATTATTCGCCCTATTTGGATATTTGTAGCTCCAGGTTCAACCTGTTCTAGCAAAACATTCACAGAAACTAAAAGTGTAGAATTAAGCACTTTTCCATGAATAATCCAAATAAGCACTAATGGTCAAAACATGGCTAAGTCATAACAATTAAGCACAAAAATGTATATAATGAAGCTTAGAAAGACACACGTAAAGTGTATCAATTACACGCTTATCAAATACCCCCACACTTAACCTTTTGCACTCCTGGGCAAAACTTAACTTCAAAGAACATTCAGAAAATCAATTATGATAACAAGTACTTCCTAAAACATAAAAACTCAGCTCACACTTATCTTTGGGAAGTAGAAATTCAGATTTATGAGCAAGAAAACAACCACTTCATTTTCCACAAAGATTAGACAAATTAGATTCCATCACCTACATTCCCAGCCAACAAGAAATCGCAAATTGAACATCAAAGTTGGATGCAAGTGTTATACTCTCTACTCTCAAGTGTTTGGGCTTGTGTTTAATCATGCTTAAGCAACTCTCATCATCTCATGAAAACATGCATCTATCATAGGCTTGACAAGATTCTAACACACCAATTAAATTGAACAAATGCATACAAAGATCAAAGGACTTTTGAAGGTTGTAATGAGGCTAAGGTCAATGAAGGATTTATGAAAGATATTCAGAGTTAAAACCTTAGGAAAAATAAGAGCAATGGGGAAAAATTCAAATTAAACTTACTCACAACCCCAAGAATTAACACATTCTTCCTTTTACAACTTCATTTTTTCAACTTCCACTTCCTTTTCTTTCTTTAGTATCTTCCTTCACTTTGTAACTTCTCTTTTTTTCTTTCTTTTTCTTTTTTGACATTTGCATATTTTTCTTTTTTTTTTCTTTCAACTTCTTTTCAGCTTGCTTACAATTTATCCTCAAGGAAGGCACCTCTTTTGAGCAACTTAGACAATGCATTCAAATAAATCACCCCCTCACTTGTTGAATACTCATTCCCAAGTCAATTCCAAAGCTCTTACATTTCCTAAGGTAAGGTATCATCATTGTTTTTCACTTAGGCTTGTAATGAGCTACAAAAGAGTAGAGATATTAGGCTCAAAGGGGTTAAAACAAAGGTTAAAACATGCAAGGTAAGCTTTTTAGGCCAATAGCTTATTGAAAAAAAATGCCTTATCACATCAAAGTATGAAAATGAACAACAATTTTAGTCAGAATCAAGTCAAGTTCTACAGTGCATATAAACATGAGGAAATCACACAAGAAAGAAGAGAATCATGGCAAAGATATTACCATTCAAGTGTTTGATCCAAAATCTCACAAGGTAGTCTCACATGGCAAGCATATAACACAATGAATCCAACAAATCAGTTTCAATGCAATCATGATGAACTCAAAATGCAAGCAACTTCATCCATGAGAGACATGAAACTTAACAAAAAAAAATGGTTATATTGCCCACAAACTCAGCATCTCTAAAACTCAATGAAAAAGTGTGAACTATTTTATTGAAAAGAATAAAAACAAAGCAAATAAATTAAAATAAAATTGCAAACTATCCTAACTGAGGTTCTACTACTCCTAAATAATATTCTCACCCCCACACTTAAATCACACATTGTCCTCAATGTGAGGCACAAATCATCAAATAAATTAGACAAGTGTAAGAAAAGAGAAGGGATAGGAAAAACCAGGGATCAATGGAGCTGGCGAGGCATGAAACCTGGTAATGCTCTGAATCTACTATCACCTGGGTCCGGTGGAGGCCTTGCATTCACCGGAAGCTCATAGTCTTGAGGCACAACAACAACAATCCACAAGTCGGGTGGTTTTGGAGGGATCTCATCTGCAACAATCTTAACAAACTCAAACGGTTCTCTAGCACCTTCAGCATGACTCATGATAATGTTCAGTTTGAGTGAAAACTTTTTCCAAGCATGTGTACCACCTGAAATAAGAGTAAATGAAAAATCAGTACATTCAACAATCAACTCTTTGTCTGGAGGCTTCGGTAGAGGTTTCAAAACATATTCCTCCATGGAAATTGATTGCTTGCAATCAACAGAGTCTCCAATAAGCACGACTTTTTTAAAAATGTCTAGATTAATTAAAAGCGGCTTATGTGGAAAAATTGCTAATTTAGAACCACATTCTACATCCATCTTCTTAACTTCATCCCCTGCAAAACACTTCTTGAAATCATCCAACAACTTATTTTCTTCTTCACTAGGATAAATCTTCTCACTCTCATAAGTTCTATGTGGAAGAGGGAGATATATTTCTTGTTTGTTGTCCTCATCATTAGAATTAGCATCAGAAGCAACATCGACTTCAAACTCATTAACATCACTAGAACCATCAGTGCTAGCATCAAGATGAGTATCAACACAAGGATTAACTTCATCATCAATCTCTGCATCAGCTTCATGTTGCAATGTGGGAGCGTGTGCAACTAGCTCGTTAACTGGAGCTTGTAAATTCGCAGTATCTTGCAGGTGTTGATTAGCATTTGCATTGAGATTTGCAGACATTTGGTTCAACATGTCTTGAATTTCTTGCAATATGGAAGGTTCCTCGTGTCGAGATTGTTGAAACTGGGCTTGGTTGGCTTCATATTGCTTTGAAAGGTCTTCCAAAAATTGGGGTGGATCATTCCAAGGTTGATGGAATTCCTCTTGTGAATGATGTGGATCATGAAAAAGGATATTGAAATTCCTCTTGCAGGTAGTAGCATGGTGGTGCATAAATAGGCTGTTGGAATTGCCCTTGTGGATGATAGTAAGGTGGGTCACACCAAATATTTTCAAAATTCTCTTGTGGATAACATTGAGGTGACTCAAACTGTTGTTGATAGCTCTTGAGCAACATTTGTGTAACAGAAAATTGTATCTCGTCGAGTTTGGCTTCAAGCTTATCAAGTTTAGCTTCCATCACTGCAAAAACTCCACAAACTAACACTTGTGATCCAATATTATCTTTTTTTTTCACCACAAAAAAAAAAAGAAAGAAAAAAAAAACACGTTAGTCAAAAAAACAAGAAAAAGAGTTCAACGTTAGTAAAATAAAACAAGAAAGAAATAAAGAAAACAAAAAAAAAAAATTGAACGAGACCTGAAACAATAAAAGGAAAAAAAAAAGGGTTAGTAAAAGAAACAAATCTAGTGATAATAATAAGAATAATAACTATGAAGGGAAAGAAGACAGAAAAGATAGCAAAATAAAATAAAAGAGAGAAAAGATCGAGAAATAAGAAAGAGATAGTGATATAAAAATAAAAGATAGGAAAGAGAATTAGGAGATATCAGATATGAATAAAAGATGTGATAGATATAAAAGATATGGATATAAAATAAAAACACAATCTAGAATCTAATAATTAAAAAAAAAAAATCAAGTGTGACTATAACCGCTGGTTCCTCTTTTTTTTTGTTTTTTTTGTATTTATTTTAATAAAACGAAAATAAATTAAACAAAAATGGGAAAAAAATATTCTAAAAACAATTAATAATCACCAAAGTCCCCGGCAACGGCGCCAATTTGAAGAACGCACTGTCGCGGGTGCGTGCCAAAGTATTCTGCTTTGAATGCAGTACAAGGTGTTGGACACCAGGATCGATCTCACAAGGACTCGGTGAAGTATTAATTGATAATAGAGTAAAACAAAGCAATTAAAAAGGGGGTTAGATTGATTTGATTGTAAAGTAACAAACAAAACTTAAAAGAGATTTAATCAGATAAAAGAAAGTGTTAGTCATCGGATTATAACATTCAAGTGCAACAAACCTTCATTGGTTACAAAAGATTAATTCTTCCTTATTGTTTCCCTAATTCGTGAGAGTTGATAAACTAAGCGAAAATCAATTCACAGTTTCCTAAACTAAGCGATTAAGAAAAAGCTACGAACTAACATGAACTAAGCGAACATGCATCAACTTTTATTTCTAAAACTACGGAATTAAGCAAACCCTAGATCAGAAATAGAGATGAAGAGAATTAATAAAGAAGAAATTTGCATTAAGAACAGAACCTCAAGTTTGCAAACACAAGAATATTAAAAATCCTAAGACTAACTATGGAGTTTAGCAACTCATACTAGAAAAGATGGAGAGAGATATTAGGAGAAGGTGGAGGAGGTGATGGTGAGATGTGGTGAGGTGGTGGTGAAGTCTAACAAAAGCCTAAACTCACTTATTTATACTAATAAATAAACTTGTTCATCAAGTAACAATCTTTGTTATCTAAATCTTTTCTAAATCTTCACAAAATCGGGCCCACATAAAGGAGTAAGCTGCTGAACAATCAGGCATTCGCGGGTCCCACAAGAAGTCTGAATCTTCAACTGAGGTAACATGAGAGTTGTAGCTCTTTAAGTCAGCTTCGCGGGCCTTCAATCGGATCCTAATTCAGAGTTCTGTAGCCCAAGATATGATCATTTTAGTGCAGACTGTTCCAGACTCGCAGGATTAGCGACAGCAACTTTGCAAGGCCATTTTGACCATGTTAGAGGCTTGTTCTTCAATTGTGATGAACATGAAAGTTGTAGGGCTTCAAGTTAGATTTCCAACGACGTATTATTCGCCCTATTTGGATATTTGTAGCTCCAGGTTCAACCTGTTCTAGCAAAACAGTCACAGAAACTAAAAGTGTAGAATTAAGCACTTTTCCATGAATAATCCAAATAAGCACTAATGGTCAAAACATGGCTAAGTCATAACAATTAAGCACAAAAATGTATATAATGAAGCTTAGAAAGACACACGTAAAGTTTATCAATTACACGCTTATCATGGAACTACCGAACGAGTGAATTGGTGGATGGAACCTTTGAGCTCGGTGTCCGGAAAGTTTGTTTTCCTGTGTCTGAGCTGTTGATGTTGCATCCGGATCACTTGGGCGGGACGCCGACCAGCGTGTATCGGCATGAGCATAACACCTGTTTGACTTAAACTTTTGTTGTTTTGTGTGACTGCAGTGAGGCAGTTTGGGTCGTGTTCTAACGGGAGAGTTCCGTGAGGTTCTACGACGGGTGTCTAGGTTATAGACAGTGAAATGAGAGTGACTTGAACATCCCTACCAAATATTTTTCCTGATTGCAATCTTTTGGATATTGAGCCTGATCAACTTGATATTGGAAAATTGTGATCGGAATGATAGTTGGTGTTGGACTATGAAAGGAACGTTAAGGAGAGACAGATTCCCTTTGTGAGAATGATGTGGAACTAGACCACTAGAGATGTCACGTGAAGACCAGAAAGATGAGACTAAGGACAATAACCTATGCGTCGAGACGACTGAGAAATTTGTGGAGAGTATCAGAGTGCGCAATAGAAGCGTGGTGTGTCTTCCTATAGTAGTTTTGAGGACGAAACTATTTTAAGGAGGGTGGTATTGTAAGACCCTAACCTTACTTAAGTATTACTTAAACGATTTATTGCTAATCTACCTGTTACTTTGTATGAATTTTTGAGAGGTCTTAAAGACATTTTCTGGGAAAGCTTCCTTCATGCGAGTTGTAGCCCTTTAAGTTAAGAAAATTCTCCAAGTGGTTTCAGGTCATTCCGATCTCGGTAGCTCGAGATATCCTCGCTTTAGTGACTGTGGTTAGGGTTGTACAGTGCCAGCGGATTAATTGATATTTTTTTCTTTTAATTCCGAGTTTGCTCTTATTTTTAATAAAAAGGGATTAAGTTTTCATTAGGTTCAGACCTGATTGTGTGTGTAATTAGTGGGTCTAGGGTTTGCTTTGAGTTGGGCTTAAAAAGAAAAAAAAAAAAACAACAAAACCCTAGCCCATCTATAGTGTAGCCGCAAGTTGATTGGGGAGAAGGGGGGGAGGAAACCCTTATTTCGTTCTCATGCAGAAATAGAAGTGCACCCATACACCACTCACGTAAGAAAAAAACAGAAGAGAGAAATAGAGGAAGAAGAGGGAGCCGTCGCCGCTGCACCCTTGCTTGCCGCCGCCGACCACCGTGCGAGAGAGGGAGAAATCGATTAGGGGAGGTATAGAGGGACCTTGGACAGCAGCCTTTGCTCACCTTTCATCTCCAAAAACCTCTGTTTTTCATCAACTTTGACAAAGGTAAGGGCTGGTCTAGGTTGGGTAGTTTGCTTAAGATATTTGCCAAGTTTTGCCATGAGAAAAACCATGATCTTGATCTCTTTTGCATAAGTTTTATGATCATGGTGCTTGCTGGACTTTTGCTTGAAAATACCATGCTTTCTAATCTATATTTGTTGCAATTGCCATGGATCTATCATCTTATGAGGAATTCATATGATAACTTGCTAAATTTGAATTGTTTTCCACTTATTGCAACATGGTTAGTGATGTTTGTTGATGATGGTTCAAATCTGGAAATTTTGGGTGTTTAGATTGATGGTTGGGGCTGTACTAAGGCTTATGTGAATGAAGGGAAAGAAAAGAAAAAGTTTTGTATAACCCTAGAGCCATTTTGATGGTTCGGCCGAACCTAGATTTGAGGTTTCGGGCCATTCTTTTCTTTCGTTTTCTTGCACAAGTTGTTAGACGCCTCGATTGATTTATTTGCCATGATTATGTGTTTGAAAGACATGCAAATTATGACTATGGGTATGCATATGCGTTGTATTATGCTTATTAGAGAATTCGTTACAAAGGGTCGCTCACCTAGTTGTAATTCCCGATGTGACTGTGATTGTTCTATCGTTATATTTATTCGATGCATGTGTAAGACTCTAGGATAATGTTAGAGCCTTACCCAAGAGAATGAGATTAATCGCTTGCAAGTAAACGAGAAATAATGGAACATAGGTCTAGGTGAGACTATGTACCATGAGAACGATGGTGTTGTTAGAGACAAACGGTAGCTTGCACGCGAGGGAGATTTTGTGGATCATTGCGGCTCCACGTGATTTGGTTGACTGCGGTCACCGTGAGACTTGTGTTTGTGGATCATTGCGAATCCACGTGATTTATACATCTGCGGATGTATGTGATTGGCCAAAGGAGTTTTGGTGGGTTGTGCGATGTGAGGATGCGTTAGTTTAACTGACTAACTGTTATAAAAATTAATTCCATAAGCGAATGATTAATGTGTATTATGATATGTTTGTGATTATGTTGTTTTTGCGACCTGACACTTGCACTACTTGTTTATTTGTTAATTGTTGGGGAGGGGGGTAGATGGTCGTGAAGATAACGGCGACGACCCATTCTTGGGAGCTGATACTCCGTGACGAGGCACTTCCGGATGACGACTACACTCCTGATGAAGAGGAAGAAGATAAAGAGGAAGAGGCCAAGGAATAGGTTTGGGTTGAGAGACATCCATTTTCTCTTTGGGTTGAGAGTACCGAGTTCGGGAAGCACTGAACAATTATTTTGCTTTCATTTGGATAAATAAAGTTGATGTAATTTACTTTGGTTTTAGATGTATATTTCATACTTATTTTATTTAATCAAAAGTTTTGGGATGATGTTTACTTCCGCGAGATTTGTAAAGGTTAATCTTTCAAGAGTTTCGCAATTAATGAACCTTTGTCATTAATCAAAGATTAATAATTGAATCGACGAAAATTCTTTACAAAAATTAGATTAATTGGTTACTGTGTGACACTCGAGAAATTGGTTCTGGCAGTAAAGTGCCAGCGAATTAATTTGTGCATTTTTATTTTAATTCCGAATTTGGTTAGGTTTTTTAATTAAAAAGAGTAAGTTTTTAATTAAATAAGACCTGGTTAGAATTTTTAAATAATTGGGTCAAAGGTGATGAGATTTGGGCTTGAAAAGGGAAAACCAAACCCTAGCCCACTTGTGGTTTGCATGGGATTAAGGGGAAAACCCTATTTTCTTTCCCTCATTCTGAACAAGAACAGAAACCATACAGCTCCACGTGAAAACCTGAGAGAGAGCAAGAGAGAGACGCCGCCGATCAAGCCGCCACCACCGCTAGTGACGCACGCGCGAGAGGGAGAACCTTGCGAGAGAGAGAGAGCTGCGAGGGAGAGTGAGGGGACGTGGACAGCAGCGTTCTTGGACCTTTTCTTCACCAAAACCTTTTCCTTTTCACCAAGTTAGCCAAGGTAAGGGCTGGTCCATATTCAGATTTTTCAGTATGAAATTAAATCTATCCTCTGCTAAGGACTTTGTAAAGATATTCGCCCATTAATGGTCAGTATCAACAAACTTCAGAAGAAGTACGCCCTTCTGAACATAATCTCTAATAAAATGATACTTTACCTCAATGTGCTTTGCCCTTGAATGTAAGATTGGATTCTTACTGAGTGAGATAGCAGTAACATTTCAGACATCATTCTTGGAGAATTGATTCAGCTCTTCTTGCATAGCCAGAATCCAGTCATTGTCTTGAAGAGCCTCATCAACAGACTTTGGTTCAATCAGAGACACCAATCCTTTCAGACTTAGTAGAGTCTCTTCAGAGGGTCTGAATGCAGATCTGGTTCTGACTGATTCATCTTTGTTCCCTGTAAGATCCAAATAAATTAAGCGTTGAATTAACTAGTTATTTATCGGCTTAAGGGAGATGAGCGTGATTTATTGTGTCTTGTGTGTTTATATAATTATGATTTTGTTATTAATATTATTATATCACCAAAAAAAAAGAGAAAAAGTTGCAAGAATGGAAAGTCACGTAGATGACTGAAATAAAAGGAAAAATATGTGAGGAGGATAGTCACGTAAGTGACTAGAACATAAGTATTATATATGTAGATATATTTTGTTAACACTTCTACACTTGATCACTTAAACTTTCTCAAAGTGATCTTAAAATACATTATAGAGTTCCTCATAATTTTTAGGGTAGTGATTGATCTTCCTCATATTTTTTCTATAGCTCTATGAGTTAAATCTTATACTACCAAAATCATCTCATAAAAATATTATATAACTTCAGCTTCTTCAGATTTTTTTTCCTTGCGTGGCAGAGAACCACGTTGTCCATGAATCCTTAAGCATGACACATGAATTCAATTGCTGAATCATTTTTCATTCTCTTGACAACACATACTCTACCATCTATCACAACTTGACAGCTCCAACTCTAGCTCTCATGAACCACATAGCTCACACATTCACTTTTCCCTCATATTTATCCACATTTCTGATTTCTTCACCAAGAAGTTTGATTATTTTATTATCTTTGGAAGCCTATAAAAGGCTACTGAAATTTTTTCTATCAGTGCAACACACACACAAAGCCATACTCTCAGACAATATCCACAATAGGATTATCTATGTGAGTCAATGCTATTTGAGAGAGTCAGTTTTTGGTATAAATTATGGAGCTTTTGGGAGCAGGCTAGGATCTTGAAGCTTAGCATTTACGAAAGAGATTAAATTTTTTAAGGTAAGGGCACTCGGTCTAGATTTGTCTGCATGTGATTGTGCTATATGATTCTTGTTTATATGATGTTTGTTGGTTAAAACTTGATGATGCAAGTATTTCTATATGCTGTATTACACTTGAAATCATATTATTATGCTTTGGCGTATGAATTGAATAGTGTGATTTATGAAAAATTTGAGACGTGAGCGGTTGCAAGAGATGGCTTTGCCAGTGGTCAACCGGATACTCAATAAGGAGTTATTTTTTATAAGTTCGGACTGTGAGGATGACGGTTCCGATGTTGTGTTGACTAACCGCATGGCATTATGCATGTTTTGTTGTGGTTCGGAACCGGTTAGGTTGAACCATGATATGAAATTCTGTCAGGGCATAACAACATTTCCGAAGAAGTGACAAAATAAAAGCGACGGTGCGTTATTAAGATTAACCCCAATTGTGGAGTCGTACGAGTGATTCGACGACGGTGCGTTAGTGTAGACTAACCCCAATTGTGGAGTCGTATTTTGTCCCGCCTTCTTTTATGTAACACCTCAATTTCTCGAGTGTCACACAGTAACCAATCACGTGTATTTTCACAAAGAATTTTCGTTGTTCAATTATTAATCTTTGATTAATGACAAAGGTTCATTAATTGCGAAACTCTTGAAAGATTAACCTTTACAAATCTCGCGGAAGTAAACATCATTCCACAACTTTTGAATTAAATAAAATAAGTATGAAATATACATCTAAAACCAAAGTAGATTACATCAACTTTATTTATCCAAATGAAAGCAAAATAATTGTTCAATGCTTCCCGAACTCGGTACTCCCAACCCAAAGAGAAAATGGATGTCTCTCAACCCAAACCTATTCCTTGGCCTCTTCCTCTTTATCTTCTTCCTCTTCATCAGGAGTGTAGTCGTCATCCGGTAGTGGCTCGTCACGGAGTATCAGCTCCCAAGAATGGGTTGTCGCCGTTATCTTCACGACCATCTACCCCCCCACAAATAACAAATAAACAAGTAGCGCAAGGGTCAGATCGCAAACAAGATAATCATAAGCATATCATAAAGCACAATAATCATTTGCTTATGAAATTAAGTTTTATGACAATTAGTCAGTTAGACTAGCGCATCCTCACATCACACAACCCACCAAACCTTCCTTGGCCAAAATCGATCATCCGCAGATGTACAAATCACGTGAAGCTGCAATACTTCACAAAATCTCATGGTGACCGCAGTCAACCAAATCACGTGAAGCCGCAATGATCCACAAAATTCTCCCTCGCGTGCAAGCTCATCGTTCTCATGGACCATAGTCTACACCGACCTATGTTCCATTAATCACATTTTCACTTTTTACTTGCAAGCGAGTTATTTCTCTTTCTCTTATATTGAGGCTCTAAGTCAAGTCTTCCTAGAGTCTTTTATTCTCTTCAAAACACTAAAGATAGCAACACAACATTCACAGTGCACAAAAGGGAATTACGGCTAGGTGAGAGACCCTTTTGTACAAATAACCAATTAAACAGTGTGAAATCTTTTAAGAATAGCCATATACATAAAAACATGCATATTATGTCACAACAACACCACAAGGCAAGTACCAAGGCTCATGAATTCAAGCTTAACAGCATATAACTCACAGCATCTCCTAAACACATGTTCCTAAACAAAACTTCAAAACATTTTCGCAACTCAACATATTGACAGCAGAAACAACTTTCACAAAAACAGAGTCACATAATGTATCTTTCAACCAAAAATCACGTATGATACCTTTCTGGAAAGCTATTTTAAATATCTACAACTCTCTAGTTAAACACTCGTTCATTTGAGTCCCATAATTAGGTGATATTAGGCCTTAAAGTTTCTGTCCGACACAGGGAAAAACAACAGGTATGACAGATACCCAAAACGACCTACAACACACAATACTAGACCAAAATTTATGATCTTTATATGCCTGGAAAGATCTTTCGAAGATCTACAATTTGTATGTTATTCATTTCTTTATTTGGCGACCAGAAACAAGTGAAAATAGGACATGAAGTTTACTGTCCAGCACAGAAATCTGACAAAGAATGCATTTGCCATCAATTTCATTTTAACCATTCTATTCTAAGGGTTCTAAGTCATTTACCAGCATCAAATATAGTAACATGTTCACAGTGTAACCCAATATGACATGGAAAAAGTCCAGCACACATCGCATATTCAAAACCTCAAGCACATCAATCAAGTTCATACATAAAATCATGTCAAAGCATGGCAATATGGCCTAGACATGCTACCCAACTCCTAGGACCAGCCCTTACCTTGGCTAACTTGGTGAAAAGGAAAAGGTTTTGGTGAAGAAAAGGTCCAAGAACGCTGCTGTCCACGTCCCCTCACTCTCCCTCGCAGCTCTCTCTCTCTCTCGCAAGGTTCTCCCTCTCGCGCGTGCGTCACTAGCGGTGGTGGCGACTTGATCGGCGGCGTCTCTCTCTTGCTCTCTCTCAGGTTTTCACGTGGAGCTGTATGGTTTCTGTTCTTGTTCAGAATGAGGGAAAGAAAATAGGGTTTTCCCCTTAATCCCATGCAAACCACAAGTGGGCTAGGGTTTGGTTTTCCCTTTTCAAGCCCAAATCTCATCACCTTTGACCCAATTATTTAAAAATTCTAACCAGGTCTTATTTAATTAAAAACTTACTCTTTTTAATTAAATAACCTAACCAAATTCGGAATTAAATAACTTATTCTCCACCGTGTGTTTTGTGTATTAACTGTTCATAATCATGTCTTTAATTTCTAACCGTTGATTTTACTTTTGCTTTACAACCACCAACGGTTACTTTCAAAACCACTACGCACACACGTTCTCCACCACTCTCTATTTTCGCGTCTCTCTCTTATTTGCAAAAACCTAAAACTCCCTTTTTCCATTCTATCTTCTCTCTTTCGTTCATCCCTCTTTCTACCCAAACCTTCATCACCATGGATAGATCAGAAAGGGTTGATTCTGCTGATGGAAGAATGTTTCCAACTTTAGTAGTGGGTCTTCCAACCGGTCAAGTTGGTCCTGCTCCTCCTTCAAGATCCACTGAGTCTACTCAAGCCGTGAATCAAGAAACTGGGAATGTTATTCCAATTGCTCAGAGAGGTTGTGCAGTTACCTGCAATTCTCCTCCAGAAGAACTTCAAGTTCTTTCTGAAATGCGTTTTGACCTCAACAACATCGCTGCAAATGGGTTTGATCTTCGTCCTGCAGTGCAAGCTCAAGGCTGGGGAGGGTACTTCTCTAGACTTACCGGTCCATTCTACTACAAATTGGTGAAGGAATTCTGGAAACATGCTGATTGTGATGATCTTCAAGTGGTTTCCTACGTGCTGGGCAAAAAGATCATCATCACTGAGAGATCTATTGCTATGCTTCTGGGTGCAGAAACCATCAATGGCTTCAGGTTTCAGACAAGTGAACCCAAGACAAAGGAAACCAAAGACAAAATCAACAAGGCGCTGTACTCTACCTGGAAACCGGGTAAAGGTGATTGCAAGACAAAGGATCTTCATCCTGATTTGAGAATTTTGCACAAGATAATACTGAAGTGTTTCAATCCAAGACCAAAGGGAAGTTCTCCAGACTATATCAACTTCAATCAGAAGGTGATGTTGTACTTCATTAAGGCTCACAAGAAAATCTGTCTTCCTTATTTCTTGTTCACCTATATCAAGGACTGCATCAGAAAGTCGAGAACAACTGCAACCTCAACCAAGCCTAAAATCAAGTACATTCCTTTTGGAAGGCTACTATCTGATATCTTCATTGAGAGCAAGTTGATAGAAGATCTGACCAAAGCAGGATGCTCTGAAGATCTCTCAACTACTGTTGGAGATGCCTTCGCTCCTACATCAATGAAGAAGATGAGTCTGATAGATATGAAAGTTGAAGCTGAATCCGCTGCCACAACAGATGAAGTCAGGAAAAGAAGAGTCCCTCTTACAGACTACCTCCTCTGGTCAAAAGGTGATGATCCAGAGGCAATCATGTTCTATCTTGATGATCTGAAGAGGCAAGGCTTTGAAATTGATGTTGATGAATTCTTCAGAGTTCTGCCAGAAGCTCCTGATTTTGAATCACCCAAGAAGAAGAAGACCAAGAGGAAGCAAGAGGATACTGCTGAAACAAAGGATGACTCTAATGGTGATGATGATGAGCAACCACCTCAGAAGAAGAAAAAGAAGGTCAGAATTGCTACAAAGGTTATTCATCTGGACACTACTCGAGCAGCAATTACTTCCAGAGTTACCAGATCTTCAGTTAGGAATTCAAGTAAGTTCATTGTTCTTACTGATGAAGATGAATCTGATGCTGTTGATGCTGTGTATAACCCCACTCCAACCTTAGCTTTACCTTCTCCTATTCCTGAATCCACACCAGTTGTCCAAACAACCACTCACATCTCACCACCTAGGCCTTCATTCTTTCAACCTTCCATTGAGGAAGAACCCCTCTGGCAAATGCTTCAAAATCCCAAACCCTCTGAACCAACCTCACCCATTATACTTCCATATAATCCACAAACCTCTGAAACACAGGCTTTTGAAACACAAACCTCTGAAAAGCCAGACTCAGAACCAAAATCACCTGATCACTCTGATCGAGCAAATCTCTCACCCGCTGTAAGGCCCTAAACTCATTTTGTAATATTCAAGTGAAAAATTGAATGAAAAGGGAAGTTTTGACAAAGTTTGAGTTTTGGCAGATTCTGGTCTTCAACTTGTGTGAATCTTTAGAGGGTCTTAACGATCTCATTTGGGAAACGTTCCTTCATGAGAGTTGTAGCCCTTTAAGTTAAGAAAATTCTCGAAGTGGAATCAGGTCATTCCGACCTCTGTAGCTCGAGAAATTTGGGTTTTAGTGACCGTGGTCCTGACTGTACAGTACCAGCGAATTAATTGAATTGTTTTTCTTTTAATTCCGAGTCTGCTTGTAAATTTACTAAAAAGGGTTTAGGTTTTAAGTAGGTTCAGGCCTGATTAAGTGTGTGACTAGTGGGCCAAGGTAGATATGGATTTGGGCTTAAGTGAAAACAAAGCAAAACCCTAGCCCATAGTGTGTGTAGCCGCGGGTTGCATTGGGGTATTGGGGGGGGGGGGAAACCTTGTTTCTTCTCTCATATCAGAATTAGAAACCCTAGACACCTCTCTTACGTAAAACACAGAGGAGAAAAGAGAGCAACCGAGAGAGAAGGAGAGGAAGCCGCCGCCGTTCCAAGCCGCCACCGCCGCTCGTTGTGCTCGCGCAAGGGAGAGGGAGACCGAGAGAGAGAGACCGCGAGGAGGAAGAAGAAAGAGGGAGACTTGGACAGCAAGGGACTGAGTTCTAACCTGCACTTTCCTCTATTTTCAGAGCAAGGATTCAAGGTAAGGGCTGGTCCTAGGATTGGGTAGATTGCCGAGGGTATTTGCCATGTTTTACTATGAGAAAAGCCATGAACATGATTGCTTTTGCAAGAGTTTTGTGATCATGATGCTTGCTGTTTTTTTGCCTTGAGATCTTGATGTTTTGCTTCTGATTTGAGATGAAATGTTGATGCCATGATTCTCCTTTAATCATCACTACAACTACGTTTCTTCTATGACTTTGCTTGATTAAAATGATTGAAGATTCATATGCTTAGATCTGCCTTTTGTGCAAGAATTGATGGTTATCTTGGTTCTGGAAATTTAAGCATGATATATGATACATGATATGTTGGTTCTTGCTGCTGGAATATGGTTTAAAACTCTGGGACTTGAATGGTTAAAAAATTAATTTGAAGGCAAAAGTATCTCTGCCAGTTTCCTGTACTGGACAGCGAGATTCGGAGCCTAGTATCACCTAATTCCGGGTCTCAAATGAAAAAGGGATAAACTGAAAAGTTGTAGGTTTTCGAAATGGCTTTCCAGGCATATAAAGAACATAATTTTTGGTTTAGTAAAGAGGTCTGGAGGTCGATCTTAGTGACTGTTGCACCTGCTGTTCTTCCTGTGCCGGACAGCAAGATTTAAGGCCTAATATCACCTAATTCTGGCTCTCAAATGGAAAAGTGATAAACTAGACAGATGTAGAGTGTCGAATTATCTTTCCATTCATGTATCATGTGAAATTTGTGGCTAAGTATTGCAGTCTGGAGATCAGTTTTAGTACACGCTGCACCTGCTGTCCAGAAACACTAAATTTGAGAAATTGTTGGAAATATTAGTAACATGTGACTAGGGACATTTGTGAGATTTTTATATGATGATATCTGTAAACTGAGCTTCTGGAATTTGTAAATAGTTTGTGAATTTGTGAGGCCCTGATTATTTTTATGCTATGCATGAAGTTTAGTCGTGACTTGTCTAGGAGGTCGCTCACCCAGCTGTAATTCCTCCTAGTGTGACTGTTATCTCTTGACGTTGTAATCTGATACGATATTAACTCATAAGACTCTAGGATTGACTTTAGAGCCTTAAATACCAAGAGAATGAATTTATAACTCGCTTGCAAGTAAATGTGATAAAACGGTCATAGGTCTAGTGAGACTATGGTCCATGAGAACGATGGTGTCGTTAGAGACAAATGGTAGCTTGCACGTGAGGGAGATTTGTGGATCAGTGGATCCTTGTGAATTGGTTGACTGCGGTCATTGTGTGAACTGAGATTTGTGGATCATTGCGTATCCATGTGACTGTACATCTGCGGATGTACGAGATTGGCCAAGGTGTTTTGGTGGGTTGTGTGAAGTGAGGAATCCGTTAGCCTAACTGACTAGTTGTCGATTAAATCCCATAAGAGATAATAAATCAATAAGTATTTGATTATTGATTATTTCTTTCTTTTGTTGTCGACCTGACTCTGCTTGTTTGCTATGTGTCTTATTTTGGGGGAGGGGGGGTAGATGGTGACTACCAAGACGGTGGTAGCGACCGTGATCTAGGAGATGGTGTTGAGTAAACCCGAGGAGGACCGGAACTGGGTGACCGACGCATCTGGAATCCGGAGAGTCTACGTCGGCGATGCAGAGCTTGTGGGAAGAGACATGCATGGAAGGATAGCAGAGATTCAGACCATCGAGGATGGGGCGATCACAATACCTTACCCTCCAGCTAGGTTTTGTCAGGCTAAAGGAGAGAAGCCGTTCGAAGCATGGGAGGACAAGGATCCCTCAGAGGAGACCATGGCTGAATTGCCTCTGTTGGAGGAGAAGGGTGCCGTGAAGTCACCTCCACCGGAGTTGAAGATAGCTGTAACACCCCGATTTCCAGGTGTCACTTTAGTAACCAAAAATAATCTTTACGCGGAAAACAGGTAATTTTTTTTCGTTTTCTTTCCTTTAAATCAAAACGATAAGGAAGTAAAGACAAAACCCAACTACTAAACTAACCGATATACATCAAATATAAACATGTACAGCCTCAGCTGCACTTCCACGTCACACACACTCGCAGTGACTCCAAAGTAGTGTGCCCGTAGGCAAATATTTACAGATCCAGAAGTGTGAGTGAGAAAAAGTATAATTACAAACCACTAGGAGAAAGTCGGCCTCAAAATGGCCTAAGCAAGGACCCCTATGGTCCGACTGACTCACTGTGATCCCTCCGTAAGAGAACCACACAAAAAGCCATGCATCGGAAACCTACCCTGTCCCAAAAGCAAAACGAATCAGAGCTATTACAGTAACAACCAACTCCAAAAGACTCTAACCGCCCATATCCCACACTACTATCATCGACCCTCCCTCGATCAGGCATGAAGTCCGGGTCCTCGTCGAAAGCTTCAGTAATAGTCGTTCCGCTCCGGGTCTTTCCCGCACAACGAATCATCACGAACCGGCTGACAGACGCCTGGCAGCAGGCCGACCGCCCAAACACAAACATACAAACAAAGCCAAGGCGCTAGGGTCAACTTACAGAATACAATAGATATACAATCAACTTGTGATAAAGGGGATATATACATATGTTGTATATATATACATATAAGTTATGTATTGCCTACTCTAAGGTATATACATAGCATGTTCTCGAATCTCCTACACAGTTCAATCATTAATACCTAACGATGTTCATCAACATCAAATCATCATAATCTCAACATATGAAGTTAGGTGATAAGGTTAGTCAAACAATGTATCGTCCTCCCAACACACACGTATCCAACTAAACCAATGTTCCCTGTCGTTGCCCTGGGGTAAACGACGATGAAATCTCACGCTTCCATGAAGTCCCACGCTTCAATGGGGTCTTACGCTTTCACGAAGTCTCACGCTTCAGTGAAATCTCACACATTCACGAAGTCTCACGCTTCAGTGAAGTTTCGCGCCTTCACGAAGTCTCACGCTTCAGTGAAGTTGCACGCCTCCGCGAAGTCTCCCGCTTCAGCAAAGGTGTACGCCTCCGCAAAATCTCCCGTTTCAGCGAAGGTTCCCGTCTCCACGAGGTCTCCCGCCTCAGTGAAGTTTCTGCTTTCACGAAGTCTCACGCCTCAGTGAAGCTTACTCACTTTCACGAAGTCTCACGCTTCAGTGAAGTTCCATGCTTTCACGAAGTCTCACGCCTCAGTGAAGCTTCCCGGCTCATCCTTTGGATGGCTAAATAACAAACTGCTCCGACCCAAACTCAAAACAACCCAAGAGTTAGTGTCGGTCAATACAACACAACTCCACCAACAAGATTACACGAGGGTCTAGTGTCGGTCAATACAACACAGCCCAAACAACAAGAGCACTAGGTGTCGGTCAATACAACACGGCTCCATAACACTTCCCCAAGAGTACTAACGTACTCGGTGACTTTCAATCATCACCATAGCTCACCTTAGTGGCTTTCCCAATTCCGATAACTCTCCAAACCCACAACAAAGATCGACTTTTCCCCCGCCTTTCGTAAATATTTTTCCCCTTCAGTTCTCCTATGCTTAAACGTTAATAAAAATGATTTCAATTCAAATTAGTCAAATTATGAGTTTATTTCTCAAAGTCTAAGTTTCCCAAGTCTTTATTTTTCGAAAGCTCTATCATTCTAAGTTTCCAAAAATCAACCACCCAAAATACATTTCCCGGGGAAAGTCTAGGAATTCCAACGAGTCCCAACAAATGGCTAAGTCTCAAACCCCACATTTGGACTTGCCTAGGTTCGTTCATCCAACCCGAAATGTCAAAGATCACCGGATCAATGAACCTCCACTCCGAAGTTGCGTCGAAACGCTCAATTCAACACATCATCAATATCATAAGTTATGAAAACAATCATAACAATAAATCATCATCATAAACAACATCAGATAAAGCATAAGTCGAATTTATCGACGCCTATCATGCAATCATAGCTAAATATAGCAAGTTGCCCTAACCTCGAGCTGTTCCAGCTTCGAAATCAAGGTTGTCCTCAAACAGTTGCTCTGAATATTCCAAAGTTCCTTCAACTGAACCTCGGAGAAAAACAAAGCAGAATTCAAACAAAATCGATTAGTTCGATCGCAAAACAATACATAAACGATAGACAAAGCATCAAAGCTTCAGAATACGACAAACGGGTACGAAAGGACAAGTTTTCGAAAACGAAAAACTCCCCCCCCCTTAGGAAAAACCCACGGCCATAAGGAGAAAAGGGCTTCGGCTCTTTTTCTTCGATCAAACCAGTTTACAAGGTAGTTTTAGGGTAAAACTAAGGCAAAGAAACTGTCAGAACAATTTTCGGACAATCGGGTCGAAATACGACTACGCAGGGGCATTTTGGTCCAAAATAAAGGCTCAAAACTTCAAAGTTATCAGTTCTGAAAACAAATTTGACAGCAACGATCCTCATGACATCCGTGACAACAAATCCTAAAGGCACGAAGTCAGATTATAGCTTTTCGACAATAAAGTTTCGAAATGTGAGACAAAAAGAGTTTTGAGTCAATTTTTCAGATCCTGGACAACTGAATCGCAATCAGAGTTTACTGACAGAGGTTTTAGACTCAGGGGAATATAAGGAACATAACCCAAGCGAGAAATCAGAGAAATCGGACAATTTTAGAAAAAGCTCAAAACTTAGAGCACAGAAACGACTTCAGAAACGCAACAGAAACAACAATCAGAGGTAGGAATCGTGTTAGTTACCTTGATACCTAGAAGTAGGGACGAACTGCACGAAGATTGGTCAAGTTTTCGCGAAAATCTCCTCCCCCCTTGCTCTCCACGAATTTGGGCCACTAATGGAGGAAAATGAAAGATATTTTGCTTTTTCGCCTATTTATAGGCGGGCGAAATCCCGGGAAAATGAAAATTTCGCGATTCCGATTTTTGCAGCACGTTCACCAAGGAATTCTAAGAGAGATTTTGGCGTCAGAAATCCAGAACTCAAAACAAGTATCTATGATATGGGAAAAACGATATCGAAAATCTCAAAAGCGGTGTAAGTTAAATCTGTCCCGAAAAACTACTTTTTGCTGTGATCGCCGGACGACAAAACTTCCTTCTGAAGAAAGATTGGAAACGTCGAAACAAATCTGGCGTCGCGGACGGAATCTTCGTTAGAAGTCCCGAATAGAAAAAGTCTTCATCCATTGCTCGAAAATAGGGTTTCGAAGCAAAGAAATTAGCGTCGGCGGACATCCGAAAAGTGAAACCTATCGTGCGTACAGTCCAGAGTTCCGAAATGAAACGCTGGTCGATGGAAAAATAAAGAGAATCTTTAAATTTTCCGAGAGTTCGAAATCTCACTCAAAACGTTGCTTTAAGAGCGAAATAGCCTATTCTGGACACGCTCGCCATAAGGCAGGTGTGCAGACGACTCGCACTAACTCCGAAAACAACTACGCAACATTTCTCAAGCAATTCCTGAACTTTCTTCTTCATTAATCTTTCTCAAATGTCAAACTTCTGTCACGCTTATACTGATTCTACGTGTGAGTCGGAAACTTAACTTGTTCTGAAAATCCAGGTCTTACAATACTCCCCTCCAAAAAGAAAGTTTCGTCCTCGAAACTCAGAGTTATGCGAAAAGTCCGGAATACAGTTCCTCGATCTTATCTTCCAATTCTCATGTAGTAGTGCTTGTGTCATTGTTCCTCATAATCTTTACTTAAGCAATCTGCTTTCCCCTTAACTGTTTCACTCTTCTATCCCCACTGCTAACTGTCGGCGTCTCAAAAGACAAACCATCATTCAACTTCATGTCGTCTGGCTCGATCACTTTGCGTCGGATCTCTGCTTGAAATGATACCGGTTGGCACTCCGTGCAGTCGCACAACCTTAGCCACTTACTTCTTTACTTTCGGTCGTCCGAAATTCTTCTTAAACTCGGTGCCTCTCTGTCATCTCAAGGTAAATACTCAACTCGTCCTCGTGATCTTCATCTATAGTCCAAAACTCCACTTGTCCGTTCGATAACTCCTAGACGAAATATTGCGTTGGAATCTAATAGTCCATTAACGTCACATCCAACTTCGTAACTATCATCACTCGCACAATGAAATCAATCTCCTACTTAGTCACCATTCGAATTAAAAATCGACTTATGTCCTTATTTCTTGTCCTTCACTAATCTTATCCCCTTCAACATCAAGTTATCAACAACTTATAAGATAATCCTCTTCTTAATATCTAACAATCCATTATTATCGTCTTCTTCCTTAGAACTTCCCTCACTCAAACCTATTTACACTTACTGAAATCCCTAACACTTCGCACCAATCGAGACTTATCCTCTAGAAGATTAAATCATAACTATACCTCAAGGGACTTAACTAGCCATCTTATCATCCGATCCTTCAACATTCTGAGATTTAACTCTTACCGTAACCGCTAACACCACCAAATCTCTTATGTGTACAGGAATCTCAGCTCTCTAGGACAACCTTAGCCCTAGGATTCTTATTCAACTTTAGCAAAATTCACTTGTTACCCGTAATGTGCACCATCAAAATCCATAACAAAGTTTCATTCCCTCTTAGACTCTGAGGAACTTGTCCAAACATAACAACTTCAAGTATTCATCTTAATACTAACACTTTCCTTTTTGTCACTCCATCACCATCTCGTCACTCAACTTCTTAATCTCTCAATCAAATTCTGACAAACTTCGAGTCCTACACACCTTAGACAGACATTCATAGATTTAAAACCTAAACCTTCACCAAGTTTGGTCCTCTAATGACCTTTAATCCTTCAATACTTCTTAAATGGATATCCGTTTTGTAACACCCCGATTTCCAGGTGTCACTTTAGTAACCAAAAATAAACTTTACGCGGAAAACAGGTAATTTTTTTTTTCCGTTTTCTTTCCTTTAAATCAAAACGATAAGGAAGTAAAGACAAAACCCAACAACTAAACTAACTGATATACAATATATACACATGTACAGCCTCAGCTGCACTCCACGTCACGCGAACCCGCAGTGACTCCCAAGTAGTGTGCCCTTAGGCAAATATATACAGACCCAGAAGTGTAAGTGAGAAAATTATAATTACAAACCACTAGGAGAAAGTCGGCCTCAATATGGCCTAAGCAAAGACCCCTATGGTCCAACTGACTCACTGTGATCCCTCAGTAAGAGAACCACATGAAAAGTCATGCGTCGGAAACCTACCCGATCCCAAAAGCAAAACGAATCAGAGCTCTACACAAAACATGACGCCTGCCCGAACCTAACCTCCCAGTGCCAAACCCACAACGATCTGAAGTCGGCAAGTTGAAGCTCAACTCTATGCGCCATAGAACTCCTTTCGTCAGACGTCCACGCTCGTCAGTCCGGTCCTCCATGACCCTTCCCCGATACGTCGCCCGGTGACCAGCTACATCGATCACCCAAGCGGTGGGGGCATCCCGATCCAGCAGCTCATATCTGATCCCCCCCGAGGGAGAGACCGTCGAGAACCAGTCGACCATCGACATCTGGCAGCAGGCCGACCACCCAAACACAAACATACAAACAAAGCCAAGGCGCTAGGGTCAACTCACAGCAATAAGTAGATATACACTCAACATGTGATATGGGGTATAGATATATGTTGATATATATACATATAAACAATCCTAGCATGTTATGGCTCTAACATTGCTTCAATAAACAAACAGCACACAATCTCAGTCAGCATGAATGTATGCGTGAAATGCACAATATGTATCCGGATTTGTGACGCGTTCCCGTTCGCCACAAGTGAAGCATTTTCACTATGGATGGACCATTCCCGTTATCCATCCTGGATGAAATCCATCCTGGATGAACCATTCCCGTTATTCATCCTTGGTGAACCATTCCCGTTATTCACCGAATGATGAACCATTCCCGTTATTCATCATTAATGCAAGGTGAACCATTCCCGTTATTCACCATGATATGCACAGGTGAACCATTCCCGTTATTCACCCGATTGAATGCAACGTGGTTAGCCAAACAACGAATCGTCCTTACCACGAAAGTGTTTAGCTCACAACCCAATCTCAACAAACCCATGAGTTAGTGTCGGTCAATACAACACAACTCGGAGTAAGTGTCGGTCAATACAACACAACTCCAACAAGAATACACAAGGGTCTAGTGTCGGTCAATACAACACAGCCCAAACAACAAGAGCGCTAAGTGTCGGTCAATACAACACCGCTCCAACAACAAGAGAACCCAAGGGATTAATGTCGGTCAATACAACACAACCCCATCAACAAGAGTACGTAAAGTACTCGGTGACTTTCAGTCATCACCATAGCTCACCTTGGTGGCTTTCCCCAATTCCAATAACTCACAACAAAGGTCGACTTTTCCCCGTCTTTCGTAAATATTTTCCCCTTCAGTTTTCCTATACTTAAACATTAATAAAAATGATTTCAATTCAGATTAGTCAGGTTATGAGTTTATTTCTCAAAATCTAGGTTTCCCAAGTCTTTAGTTTACAAAATTCTATTCATTCTAGGTTTTCCGAAACCAACCACCCAAAAGAAGTTTCCCGGGGAAAGTCTAAGTAAACCAACGAATCCCAACAAATGGCTAAGTCCCAAACCCCTCGTTTGAACTTGCCTAGGGTTGCTCATCCACCCCGAAACATCAAAGATCACCAGATCAATGAATCTCCACTCCGAAGTCGCGTCAAAACGCACAATCCAACAAAGCACAACATCACAACATCAGTTCATCAACATAATCAACATCAAAGTAAAGCATAAGTCGAATTGATCGACGCCTATCATGCATTCATAGCTAATATATATGTAAGTTGCCCTAACCTCGAGCTGTTCCAGCTTCGAAATCAAGGTTGTCCTCAAACAGTTGCTCTGAATATTCCAAAGTTCCTTCAACTGAACCTCAGAGAAAAACAAAGCAGAATTCAAACAAAATCGATTAGTTCGATCGCAAAACAATACATAAACGATAGACAAAGCGTTAAAGCTTCAGAATAGGACAATCAGGTACGAAAAGACAAGTTTTCGAAAACGAAAAACTCCCCCCCCTTAGGAAATAGCCCACGGCCATAAGGAGAAAAGAGCTTCGGCTCTTTTTCTTCGATCAAATCAGTTTACAAGGTAGTTTTAGGGTAAAACTAAGGCAAAGAAACTGTCAGAACAATTTTCGGACAATCGGGCCGAAATACGACTATCCAGGGGCATTTTGGTCCAAAACAAAGGCTCAAAACTTCAAAGTTATCAGTTCTGAAAACAGATTTGACAGCAACGATCCTCATGACATCCGTGACAACAAATCCTAAAGGCACGAAGTCAGATTATAGCTTTACGACAATAAAGTTTCGAAATGTGAGACAAAAAGAGTTTTGAGTCAATTTTTCAGATCCTGGACAACTGAATCGCAATCAGAGTTTACTGACAGAGGTTTTAGACTCAGGGGAACATAAGGAACATAACCCAAGCGAGAAATCAGAGAAATCGGACAATTTTAGAAAAAGCTCAAAACTTAGAGCACAGAAACGACTTCAGAAACGCAACAGAAACAACAATCAGAGGCAGGATTCATGATAGTTACCTCGATACCTAGAAGTAGGGACGAACTGCACGAAGATTGGTCAAGTTTTCGCGGAAATCCCCTCCCCCCTTGCTCCCCACGAAATCAGCCACAAATGGAAAGAAAATGAGAGGATTTTGCTTTTTCGCGCTATTTATAGGCGGGTGAAATCGCGGGAAAATGAAAATTTCGCGATTCCGATTTTTGCAGCACGATCACCGTGGAATTCTAAGAGAGATTCTGGCGTCAGAATTCCAGAACTCAAAACAAACATCTAAGATTTGGGAAAAACGATATCGAAAAACTCAAAAGCGGTGTCGGTTAATCTGCCCCGAAAAACTACTTTTTGCTGTGATGCTCAAACGACAAAACTTCCTACTGAAGAAAGATTGGAAACGTCGAAACAAATCTGGCAATGCGGACGGAATCTTCGTTAGAAGTCCCGAATAGAAAAAGTCTTCATCCATTGCTCGAAAATAGGGTTTCGAAGCAAAGAAATTAGCGTCGGCGGACATCCGAAAAGTGAAACCTATCGTGCGTACAGTCCAGAGTTCCGAAATGAAACGCTGGTCGATGGAAAAATAAAGAGAAACTTTAAATTTTCCGAGAGTTCGAAATCTCACTCAAAACGTTGCTTTAAGAACGAAATAGCCTATTCTGGACACGCTCGCCCTAAGGCAAGTGTGCAGACGACTCGCACTAACTCCGAAAACGACTACGCAACATTCCTCAAGCAATTCCTGAACTTTCTTCTTCATTAATCTTCCTCAAATATCAAACTCCTGTCACGCTTACACTGATTTTACGCGTGAGTCGGAAATTAACTTGTTCGGCAAATCCAGGTCTTACACGTTTCTTAAAAACTATAACTCCTTCACTTACCCAAACGACCTGACCAGTGTCGTCATGCTTTCACATTCACAACTTATTATGCCAACATCATTCAAATCTTATCACATGGTCATTATGTCCGCAACCTCATAATCAACATCAATCGATCACCAACTTATAACCAACCTTAACACTCTACACAACCCAGAATTCCTTTACTTCAAGATCACTCTTATATTATACATCAATGGTCTTAACCCGAAACTCACCTTCAGGTCTTCAATCTTCTAAGATTCAACTCCTATTGTCACACCTACAACCATAAGATCTCCTACACGTACGCGATTCTCGGCTCTCAAGATTCAATCTTAACCCTAAGATTTCAATCCAACTTAGTATATCTCACTTAGTAATCTCAGCATATTTCTTTGGAATCCATATCAACAACCTCAAGTATTCAACTTATGCTAAAACTTTCTTTCTCCAACTTAATCATTAATTCAACACTTTTCAAGCAAAAATTCATCTCTTAAGACTATAATGTCTCCACATATTAATCAAACGCTTAGCAAAACTTATTCCTCGAACTCGACTATAACAATCTAGTTCAGAGCTAATTCTTCTCAATCTCGCTACCATCAAGGTATCATCTAAAACATGATTAAATCCAACTTATTTAGTCTCTAACAACTCCCCTCAGCAATCACATAACCTATGACTTCATAACTTCCGAGAAACTACTTAATACTTTTCCGGCATTAAACCTCTTGACTTAGTCTACCTCTACTTGGAGTAATCACACGAACTAACCAATCAATGTCTATACGACACTCATCGACTTCCACAGATTCAAATCTTAATCTTTTACAATCAAATGCTTAACACGAACTTTCCTCCCAAATCCGACTAATCCTCAATCAATTCAAATTCATCTTACCCGTCCTTCTATCAAAGTCCATAACCAGCTGTGATTCCGAATATCACCCCCTCAATATTAGGTTGATCAGGCCTAATACATCGAAGGTGGAAATTTAGAAAAACCCACTGGAACAGTCAATGAGTTCCTATCCTCCAGTAGTCACAAATATCCTGATACTAAATCCTTTAATGATCCCGCTACGGAACTACACACCCTCAACATGACACGTATACTACCCATACGGAATCTCCCTAAGATTCGTTCTTCAGTTACTAGCTTCCTCATAATCGCATCGGTGGAAGGCTACTTTCTAGACTTAGTGTGCTATTCCCAACCTCGTGTAACTCCTATAGTTAAAACACGAGCAACTTCGAATAAGGTCCTACTAGGGATCATAATCATAAGATCATAGTCTAGGTCGTAAATACAAGTTAGGCGCGTCACACTCGCTTCGAAGAGAAAAGAGTAAGTTATTCTAGAATAAAAGAACAGTTAAAATATTACCATCGTTCCCACGTTCTTCCTCGTTCAACTCCTCAGCTCTTGCCCCCTCCTTGGTATGAATCCTTTCCTCTGTAGCAAATTGTTTTCCTTTCCCAACATTCCCTGATGATTCGCCCTTGAGTGCCTTACAATCTCTGGAGAAATGTCCCGGTTGGTTGCAATTAAAGCATAGTTTTCCCTTGATCTTGCACTTACTAGCATAGTGCCCTACTTCCCTGCACCTGTAACACGTCACTGCTCTTCCCGAAGTCTTGTTTCATGTCCCTTCGGTAGCATCATTCCCTTTCATCTTACTATCAGACGTTTCCTCCTGGGGTGTCTTGCAGTTCACAGCTAGATACCCCTCTCGGTTACACTTGAAGCATCTCCATCCAGTCACTGAGCACTTGTTAGCAAAATGCCCAAACTTTCCACAACGAGTACATGTCACACCTTTGTCACCAACTGGCTCCCCTCCAGTATCAGCAGTCGTTGGTTTGTAGACTCTTGAGATAAGATCTCTTCCCTTGAAACGCTGATACGGTCCCCACTGATGGTAGCTCTCCCTTCTGTTGTAGCCTTGAGATCCTGACCTTATTGGTCCCCCAGCTCCTGTTCGGTTCATTCCTCTTTGTTGATACATCGCCGTCGCCATCAATCGTTGGTGATGCTCACGTGCAGCCTCTTCAGCGCGCATATAAGCGTCTTCCGCAGCCTGGTTCATCATTGCCTCGATCAGTGTAGCTATTGCCCCCGCCATCCGGTTAAGGTCCACCATCCTATATCTCATCAAACGTCCGATTAGTACTAGCCATACGGTAGCACTAGACAAACCACTCAATCCGATTAAGTAGTAACGCAAACAATTAGAGCGAAAATCGCTCTGCAGACAATCAATTTTCCCTCTTTGCAGAGTCACACAACCTAGCACAGAAGACCTATTCCCCAAAGACTCCCAAAAGACTCGACTAAGCTCTGATACCACAATGTAACACCCCGATTTCCAGGTGTCACTTTAGTAACCAAAAATAATCTTTACGCGGAAAACAGGTAATTTTTTTTCGTTTTCTTTCCTTTAAATCAAAACGATAAGGAAGTAAAGACAAAACCCAACTACTAAACTAACCGATATACATCAAATATAAACATGTACAGCCTCAGCTGCACTTCCACGTCACACACACTCGCAGTGACTCCAAAGTAGTGTGCCCGTAGGCAAATATTTACAGATCCAGAAGTGTGAGTGAGAAAAAGTATAATTACAAACCACTAGGAGAAAGTCGGCCTCAAAATGGCCTAAGAAAGGACCCCTATGGTCCGACTGACTCACTGTGATCCCTCCGTAAGAGAACCACACAAAAAGCCATGCATCGGAAACCTACCCTGTCCCAAAAGCAAAACGAATCAGAGCTATTACAGTAACAACCAACTCCAAAAGACTCTAACCACCCATACCCCACACTACTATCATCGACCCTCCCTCGATCAGGCATGAAGTCCGGGTCCTCGTCGAAAGCTTCAGTAATAGTCGTTCCGCTCCGGGTCTTTCCCGCACAACGAATCATCACGAACCGGCTGACAGACGCCTGGCAGCAGGCCGACCGCCCAAACACAAACATACAAACAAAGCCAAGGCGCTAGGGTCAACTTACAGAATACAATAGATATACAATCAACTTGTGATAAAGGGGATATATACATATGTTGTATATATATACATATAAGTTATGTATTGCCTACTCTAAGGTATATACATAGCATGTTCTCGAATCTCCTACACAGTTCAATCATTAATACCTAACGATGTTCATCAACATCAAATCATCATAATCTCAACATATGAAGTTAGGTGATAAGGTTAGTCAAACAATGTATCGTCCTCCCAACACACACGTATCCAACTAAACCAATGTTCCCTGTCGTTGCCCTGGGGTAAACGACGATGAAATCTCACGCTTCCATGAAGTCTCACGCTTCAATGGGGTCTGACGCTTTCACGAAGTCTCACGCTTCAGTGAAATCTCACACATTCACGAAGTCTCACGCTTCAGTGAAGTTTCGCGCCTTCACGAAGTCTCACGCTTCAGTGAAGTTGCACGCCTCCGCGAAGTCTCCCGCTTCAGCAAAGGTGTACGCCTCCGCAAAATCTCCCGTTTCAGCGAAGGTTCCCGTCTCCACGAGGTCTCCCGCCTCAGTGAAGTTTCTGCTTTCACGAAGTCTCACGCCTCAGTGAAGCTTACTCACTTTCACGAAGTCTCACGCTTCAGTGAAGTTCCATGCTTTCACGAAGTCTCACGCCTCAGTGAAGCTTCCCGGCTCATCCTTTGGATGGCTAAATAACAAACTGCTCCGACCCAAACTCAAAACAACCCAAGAGTTAGTGTCGGTCAATACAACACAACTCCACCAACAAGATTACACGAGGGTCTAGTGTCGGTCAATACAACACAGCCCAAACAACAAGAGCACTAGGTGTCGGTCAATACAACACGGCTCCATAACACTTCCCCAAGAGTACTAACGTACTCGGTGACTTTCAATCATCACCATAGCTCACCTTAGTGGCTTTCCCAATTCCGATAACTCTCCAAACCCACAACAAAGATCGACTTTTCCCCCGCCTTTCGTAAATATTTTTCCCCTTCAGTTCTCCTATGCTTAAACGTTAATAAAAATGATTTCAATTCAAATTAGTCAAATTATGAGTTTATTTCTCAAAGTCTAAGTTTCCCAAGTCTTTATTTTTCGAAAGCTCTATCATTCTAAGTTTCCAAAAATCAACCACCCAAAATACATTTCCCGGGGAAAGTCTAGGAATTCCAACGAGTCCCAACAAATGGCTAAGTCTCAAACCCCACATTTGGACTTGCCTAGGTTCGTTCATCCAACCCGAAATGTCAAAGATCACCGGATCAATGAACCTCCACTCCGAAGTTGCGTCGAAACGCTCAATTCAACACATCATCAATATCATAAGTTATGAAAACAATCATAACAATAAATCATCATCATAAACAACATCAGATAAAGCATAAGTCGAATTTATCGACGCCTATCATGCAATCATAGCTAAATATAGCAAGTTGCCCTAACCTCGAGCTGTTCCAGCTTCGAAATCAAGGTTGTCCTCAAACAGTTGCTCTGAATATTCCAAAGTTCCTTCAACTGAACCTCGGAGAAAAACAAAGCAGAATTCAAACAAAATCGATTAGTTCGATCGCAAAACAATACATAAACGATAGACAAAGCATCAAAGCTTCAGAATACGACAAACGGGTACGAAAGGACAAGTTTTCGAAAACGAAAAACTCCCCCCCCCCCTTAGGAAAAACCCACGGCCATAAGGAGAAAAGGGCTTCGGCTCTTTTTCTTCGATCAAACCAGTTTACAAGGTAGTTTTAGGGTAAAACTAAGGCAAAGAAACTGTCAGAACAATTTTCGGACAATCGGGTCGAAATACGACTACGCAGGGGCATTTTGGTCCAAAATAAAGGCTCAAAACTTCAAAGTTATTAGTTCTGAAAACAAATTTGACAGCAACGATCCTCATGACATCCGTGACAACAAATCCTAAAGGCACGAAGTCAGATTATAGCTTTTCGACAATAAAGTTTCGAAATGTGAGACAAAAAGAGTTTTGAGTCAATTTTTCAGATCCTGGACAACTGAATCGCAATCAGAGTTTACTGACAGAGGTTTTAGACTCAGGGGAACATAAGGAACATAACCCAAGCGAGAAATCAGAGAAATCGGACAATTTTAGAAAAAGCTCAAAACTTAGAGCACATAAACGACTTCAGAAACGCAACAGAAACAACAATCAGAGGTAGGAATCGTGTTAGTTACCTTGATACCTAGAAGTAGGGACGAACTGCACGAAGATTGGTCAAGTTTTCGCGAAAATCTCCTCCCCCCTTGCTCTCCACGAATTTGGGCCACTAATGGAGGAAAATGAAAGATATTTTGCTTTTTGGCCTATTTATAGGCGGGCGAAATCCCGGGAAAATGAAAATTTCGCGATTCCGATTTTTGCAGCACGTTCACCAAGGAATTCTAAGAGAGATTCTGGCGTCAGAAATCCAGAACTCAAAACAAATATCTATGATATGGGAAAAACGATATCGAAAATCTCAAAAGCGGTGTAAGTTAAATCTGTCCCGAAAAACTACTTTTTGCTGTGATCGCCGGACGACAAAACTTCCTTCTGAAGAAAGATTGGAAACGTCGAAACAAATCTGTTACCGCAGACGGAATCTTCGTTAGAAGTCCCGAATAGAAAAAGTCTTCATCCATTGCTCGAAAATAGGGTTTCGAAGCAAAGAAATTAGCGTCGGCGGACATCCGAAAAGTGAAACCTATCGTGCGTACAGTCCAGAGTCCCGAAATGAAACGCTGGTCGATGGAAAAATAAAGAGAATCTTTAAATTTTCCGAGAGTTCGAAATCTCACTCAAAACGTTGCTTTAAGAGCGAAATAGCCTATTCTGGACACGCTCGCCATAAGGCCGGTGTGCAGACGACTCGCACTAACTCCGAAAACAACTACGCAACATTTCTCAAGCAATTCCTGAACTATCTTCTTCATTAATCTTTCTCAAATGTCAAACTCCTGTCACGCTTACACTGATTCTATGTGTGAGTCGGAAACTTAACTTGTTCTGAAAATCCAGGTCTTACAAAAGCTAGCCCTGTTGGTGAATATGGGGACATTTGAAGGTATGAAAAACGGTAGAAAGGGGGGGGGGGTTGAATAACGTTTTCAGTATAAAACTTCCACCTTAAAGATTTTGACAAATCTTTCGAGAACTTAAGTGCTAAAGATAAGAGATAGAAAAGCACACAAGGATTTTATCCTGGTTCACTTGATAAATCACTCAAGCTACTCCAGTCCACCCGTTAAGGTGATTTCTTCCTTCTTAGAATGAAGGCAATCCACTAATCAGGTAAGAGTTACAACTGCACTTGAAACTTACAAGTGACTAACAATTACACTGACTTAGCTCACACTAAGATTCACTCTCTTAGTCTTCTCTAGGATCCGATCAACCTTGATCTCCTAAAGGAACTAAACAAACTGTTTATCAAAGAATTGTTTACAAGAGATTTGCTTCTAAAAAGCTAATAGTAAACTCAATGAATTTCAGATGAAAGAAAGCTTAGAAGAATTTAAGTTTGTCTTGCGCGTATGTGAATGCTTCTAGCCGTTTCTTTCAGTCTTCAGCCTCTTTATATACTCCAAGGATTAGGGTTGAACGTTGCATGGGAAATGCTACCGTTGGAGGGCAGTTCTGGAAAATCCAGCTTCTGTTGTGTCTGAGACTGTTAGGTAGGTCGTCAGGAAGGTACAGTTGCTTTTGTACTTGGATAGCGACTTGACCTTTAAACCTAGGAGACTTCTGATCAGGGGAATGCTTCATATTGGAACTTGTGAAGCCGGTTGATCAGAGTCAGAGGGAAAGCCCAGATCCTCTGACCATTGTTTCTTCTGATTCTGAACTCAGAGGGAAGAACATGGTCTTCAGAGTATCTTGCTTCTGGACATCAGAGTTTCCACTATTCAGCTTCTGGATCTTCAGAGTCTTCTACACCATCAGAATATCTGAGCCTTCAGTGTTTCTTGGTTATCAGACTTTCTGGATCTTCAGAGCTTCTAGTGACTGAGTCCACATCAGAGTTTGTATACCTTCAGAACTTCTGAAGCTTTTTCACTGTTCATACTGAACATGGTGAATGCGAAAGCGTTGCTTGGGTTGCTCTTTATACACAGTGCTTCTGATTTGTGTGAGATTGAGTTGAGGTCCGAGCCTGTAAATAGCACACTCAGAAAAACACGTTAGAGTACCACAATTGTTCATATCAAAAGGTTAACTTGTAATCATCAAACCATAGAGTTGTACTATTAGATCAAAACTTGATCTTACAACATTTGTAACATCCCGATTTCCAGGTGTCACTTTAGTAACTGAAAATAAACTTTACGCGGAAAACTGGTAATTTTTTTTTCGATTGATTCCTTTTTAAATAAAGCAAAAGAAAATAAAACATAATCCAACAACTAAACTAACCGATATACAAATATATACACATGTACAGCCTCAGCTGCACTCCCACGTCACGCGCACTCGCAGTGACTCCAAAGTAGTGTGCCCGTAGGAAAATATATACAGACCCAGAAGTGTGGATGAGAAAGTTATAATTACAACCCACTAGGAGAAAGTCGGCCTCAAAATGGCCTAAGCAAAGACCCCTACAGTCCGACTGACTCACTGTGATCCCTCAGAAAAAGAACCACACGAAAAGCCATGCGTCGGAAACCTACCCTGTCCCAAAAGCAAAACGAATCAGAGCTCTACACAAAACATGACGCCTGCCTAAACCTACCCTCCCAGTACCAAGTCCACTGCGAACTGAAGTTGGCAAGTTGAAGCTCAGCTCCATGCGTCGTAGAACTCCTTTCGTCAGACGTCCACGCTCGTCAGTCCGGTCCTCCATGACCCTTCCCCGGTAAGTCGCCTGATGACCCACAAGATAGATCACCCAAGCGGTGGGGGCATGTCAGACAATCCGCTCAAACATGATCCTCCCCGAGGGAGAGACCATCGAAACCCAATCCACCGTCGACATCTGGCAGCAGGCCGACCGCCCAAACACAAACATGAAATCAAAGCCAAGGCGCTAGGGTCAACTCACGGAATAGAGTAGATATACAAACAACATGTGATAAGGAGGTATATATATATGTTGATATATATATATATATATATATATATAAATAATCCTAGCATGTTATTGGCTCTAACAAAGCTTCAATAAATCAAACAGCACACAATTCCAGTCAGAGTGAATGTATGCGTGAAATGCAATCAATATGATCCGGATAATTGTGACGCATTCCCGTTCGACACTAGTGAAGCATTCCCGTTCTTCACTATGGACGAAGCATTCCCGTTCTTCATCCTTGACGAAGCATTCCCGTTCTTCGTCGAATGATGCATTGGTGAAGCATTCCCGTTCCTCACCATCGATGAAGCATTCCCGTTCCTCATCGAATAATGCATCGGTGAAGCATTCCCGTTCTTCACCAAATGATGCATGATGCAATATGGTTAGCCAAACATCGAATCGACCTCACAACATAAGTGTTTAGCTCAAAACCCAAAACTCAAAACCCAAGAGTTAGTGTCGGTCAATACAACACAACTCGAACTACAAAACCCAAGAGTTAGTGTCGGTCAATACAACACAACTCCAACAACAAAACCCAATGTCAAAACCCAGAGTTAGTGTCGGTCAATACAACACAACTCCAACAACAAGAGTACTAAAGTACTCGGTGACTTTCAATCATCACCGTAGCTCACCTTAGTGGCTTTCCCCAATTCCCAGTAACTTCAAGACTTGTCGACTTTTCCCCGTCTTTCGCAATCTTTTTCCCCTTTAGGTTCCCTATGGTTCATTCAATACTGAAAACGTTTTAAATTGAATTAATCAGGTTATGAGTTTAATTCTTTGAAAACTAAGTTCTCTAAGGTCTTTAGTTTTCGAAATTCTATTCATTCTAAGTTTTCCAAAACCCACCAAAGAAATTTCCCGGGGAAAGTCTAAGTATACGAACAAATGGCTAAGTCTCAAAACCCAAGTTTGAACTTGCCTAGGGTTGTTCATCCAACCCGAAAGATTAAAGATCACCAGTTCAATGATTCCCCACTCCGAAGTCGCGTCAAAACGCACAGTTCAATCACATCTCAACATCAACAGTTATGGAAAACATCATAACATCAGTTCATCAACATAATCAACATCAAAGTAAAGAATAAGTCGAATTTATCGACGCCTATCATGCAGTCATAGCTAATAGTAAGTTGCCCTAACCTCGAGCTGCTCCAGCCTCTTGGTTAAAACTCCCTTCACACAAATGCTCTGCAAAATCCAAAGTTCCTTCAACTGAACCTCGGAGAAAACAAAGCAGAATCCAAACAAAATCGATTAGTTCGATCGCAATACAACTCATAGACGATAGACAAAGCATTAAAGCTTCAGAATACAACAATCGAGTACGAAAAGACAAGTTTTCGAAAACAAAAACTCCCCCCCTCACTACAAGCTCTCGGCCAAAAAGGAAAAAGGGCTCCGGCTCTTTTTCTTCGATCAAATCTGTTTACAAGGTAGTTTTAGGGTAAAACTAAGGCAAAGAAACTGTCGGAAAAATTTTCGGACGATCGGATCGAAATACGGCTATTCAGGGGCGTTTTGGTCCAAAATAAAAGCTCAAAACCTCAAAGTTATCAGTTCGGAAAACAAATTTGACAGCAATGATCCTAATGACATTCGTAACAACTAATCCTAAAGGCACGAAGTCAGATTACGACTTTTCGACAATAAAGTTTCGAAATGTGCGACAAAAAGGGTTTTGAAACAGTTTTTCAGATCCTTGACAACTCGATCCATATCGGCGAATACCGACGAAGGTTTTAGCCTCTTGGGCACGTAGAGAACAAACCCCAAGCGAAAAATCAAGAAAAACGGATAGTTTTACGAAAAGCTCGAAACTTTGAGCACAGAAACGACTAAAGAAACGCAGTAGAAACAGTGATCAGAGGTAAGAATCAAGCTAGTTACCTCGATACCTTGAAGTAGGAACGAACTGCGCGAAGATCGGTCAAGTTTCGGCGAAAAAATATTCTCCCTCTCCTCTCCTCAACTCGCGGCCCCCTTTGGAAAGAAAATGAAGATATTTTGATTTTTCAACTATTTATAGGCAGGTGAAATCGCGGGAAAATAAAAATTTCGCGATTCCGATTTTTGCAGCACGTTCACCGATGAATTCTAAGAGAGATTCTGGCGACAGAATTCCAGAACTCAAAACAAATCTCTAACATTTGGGAAAAACGATATCTAAAATCCCAAAAGCGATGTAAGTTAATCTGTCTCGAAAAACTACTTTTTGCTGTGATGGTCAAACGACAAAACTTTGTTCTGGAGAAAGATTGGAAACGTCGAAACAAATCTGGCAACGCGAACGAAAACTTCGTTAGAAGTCCCTAATAGAAAAAGTCTTCATCCAGTGATTGAATTTAGGGTTTCGAAGCAAAGAAATTAGCGTCGTCGGACTTCCGAAAAGTGAATACTATCGTGCGTACAGTCCAGGGTTCCAAAATGAAACGCTGGTCGAAGGAATAATAAAGAGAACCTTTAAATTTTCCAAGGATTTGAAATCTCACTTAAAACGTTGCTCTAAAAGCGAAATTAGCCTATTCTGGACACTCTCGCCATAAGGCAGGTGTGCAGACGACTCGCACTAATTCCTACAACGACTATGAAACATTCCTCAAGAAATTCCTGAACTTTCTTCTTCATTAATCGTTCCCAAAATCAAACTCCTGTCACGCTTACACTGATTCTGCGCGTGAGTCGGAAATTAACTTGTTCTGTAAATCCAGGTCTTACAACATTCCCCATTGGAGCCTATTCCGGATGCAACAGAAGAACTAACGCCTAAGAAGAGGCAATGTGGTTGGTTGTCGGGCTCCGAGGGTGAACCAGCTTATCCAAAGAAGACTCGAGTTGCAAGGGACATTTAGGTCATAGACTTCTCCAGTGATGACGAGGATTAGAGTTTGAGATCTTTCTATATTGGGGGTTTTCATGAGAGCTTGCATCGGAGTTTGATTTATTTTATCTGTTGGATATTTAAACATGGTTTAATTATTTTGTTATGCTTCACAAATATTGGGATGACTACTTTTTTTTAAATGTGGGTTTTTCACACATGGGTGTGACCACGATGTTTACTTCTAGTACTTATGGTTATAACGTTTATTTATGAGATTTAATTTCCGCGTGTTACTTTTTGGTAAATAGTTAATTATGTTTATTAAGGAATTTCACAATTGTGACGACGTTTTATCACTAAGTAAGATTGATGAATAAATCGATGAAAATTCTTTACGGAAATGTGGCGTTTGGTTTACTGTGTGACACTCGAGAAATCAGGGCGTTACACCCGCTCCATCTGTTTCTTTTCCTACCAATACTCAAATTTCCTCACCATCCAACAAATCTGAATCCAATCGCCAATTCGTTCAAATTGCAAGTGAAAGGATCTCAGAGATTCCTGAACATTTCATCACAGTTCCAAGTCCAAACCGCTATCCTGGACCTAGACCAGAAGCTCTGGTTGCTCCTGATTTTCCAATCAATGCGGTCCCTCTGAACTCCGCACCACCTCCTCCTCCCTCTCCTCCATCTTCTCCTCCTCCTCAAAAGGAAAAGGAGCACTCCAAAGTGTCCCTTTCAAATCTTTCTTCAGTCAAATCTGCTGATTTTGAGTTTCCAAATGTTGACACTGGCACTTCAAACCAAAACCCTGAGACCAATACCACTGCTCCTTAGACTCTGGATATTGGCTCTCCTCAAGGTACCTCTGAAGCCACCAGCAGTAATCATCCTCCCTCACCTGAAACTAATCTGCCCATCATCCCATACACTTACCCTAAACCAGACACTCTGTTTGATTGCCTAAATCTATTTCATGATCAAGCATCAACACGCATTCGCAACCTATATGGTCAGACTGACCACAGTGAGAAACCCAACTTGGTTGCTGAAGACTGGAGTCGTCTGTGCAATTGGATGCACAACCAGATTGATGAGATGATGTTACTCTACAATGAAGAAAGAGAGGCCAGAATTAATGCTGCTAGACAGAGATTTGAAGCCAGAACCAGGAGAAGACAAGCTCTACATGAAAGAAGCTTAAGGGAAAAGCTCTACACTAAAATAGAGGAAACAAGAAAGAAGAAAGAGGAAGCAGAAGTTGCTGCAAGGCTTGAAGCAGCTCTACGTGAGTCTGCTAGGCTTGATGCTCTAGAACAAGCTGCAAGAGTAGAAGCTGAGGCTGCTGCCCTTAAAGCTGAAGTGCTCGCTCCTGTTCAAGTTACAAACATCGCCTCATCCTCTGCACAAGCTCCTCACTCTGATCAAGCTGCTCCGTCTGCTCCAGTTCAGTCAGACTCCAGACTTGACCTTGTTGAAAGAAGACTTGATCCTCAAGAAGCTCTTCTCCAGAGTCTTCAAGAGATGTGCACAGAAATTCTGAAGAGGACAACTAAACCTTAGTTTAGGATCTCTCTTTTCTTCTATTTTTCTTATTATGTTATTATCGTCTCTTTTCTTTTTAACTCTGTTCCTTTTATCAGACTATTTTCTTTTATTTCTTATGTGCTTGCATAATTACTTGTTCGCTGTTACTTAGTTTTACACATATGCATTAATCAACAAACAAGCTTCTTTTATTAAAATTAGTCATACATTTGCATTCATACATTCAAAAAGGAGGATTTTTCCTCAAAGATCTACACTGCCTACGCATCGCTGCTTTCTCAAGCTCCAGACGATGGTGCCTATACTCTAATTGGACCAAGCTCTGGCGCACTTCCTGCCTCTCAGGACCCTCCGCCATAGTCTCCAGTGCAGTCTCCACCGCTTCTATCTTAGCAGAGTTATCCAGCTCCCGCTGGAAAAGATCTTGAAGCTCCTCAACAAATAAAAGAGAAAACCTCTGAGGATGTTGTCCATTTCTGTTCAGAAACAAGCTGAATGAGAAAGGAGATGTAGTCAGAAACAAGGCAAGGCTAGTTGCTCAAGACTACAGTCAGCAAGAAGGAATAGACTATACTAAAACGTTTGTTCCGGTAGCAAGACTGGAAGTTATCAGACTACTGATTTCATTCTCAGTGAATCACAACATAATTCTTCATCAGATGGATGTTAAGAGTGCCTTCCTAAATGGTTACATCTTAGAGGAAGTCTATGTTCATCAACCTCCAGGTTTTGAAGATGAGAAGAACCCTGACCATGTTTTCAAATTGAAGAAATCTCTCTATGGTCTGAAGCAAGCTCCCAAAGCATGGTATGAGAGATGATAAGTTTGTAAGGGGTAAAGTAGATACAACTCTCTTTTGCAAAACTTACAAAGATGATATCTTAATTGTGCAAATTTATGTTGATGATATTATATTTGGATCTGCTAATCAATCTCTATGCAAAGAGTTTTCTAAGATGATGCAGGCTGAATTTGAAATGAGTATGATGGGAGAACTCAAGTACTTTATGGGTATACAAGTTGATCAAACACCAGAAGGAACGTACATCCATCAGAGCAAGTACACTAAAGAACTTCTGAAGAAGTTCAACATGACAGAATCTACAATTGCTAAGACTCCAATGCATCCTACATGCATCCTGGAGAAAGAAGATGCAAGTGGTAAAGTTTGTCAGAAGCTCTATCGTGGTATGATAGGATCACTTCTATACTTAACTGCATCCAGGCCAGATATTCTGTTTAGTGTTCATCTATGCGTTCGTTTCCAATCAGATCCGAGGAAAACCCACTTAACTGTTGTTAAGAGGATCCTGAGATATCTTAAAGGTACCACTAACCTTGGCTTGATGTATAAGAAAACATCAGAGTATAAGCTTTCAAGTTACTGTGATGCTGATTATGCTGGAGATAGAACTGAGAGAAAAAGCACTTCTGGAAATTGTCAATTTCTGGGAAGTAACTTAGTCCCATGGGCAAGCAAGAGGCAATCAACCATTGCACTATCCACTGTAGAGGCAAAATATATCTCAGCAGCCATTTGCAGCACTCAGATGCTCTGGATGAAACATCAGCTAGAGGATTATCAAATCCTTGAGAGCAACATCCCAATCTATTGTGATAACACTGCTGCAATTTCACTGAGTAAGAATCCTATCTTACACTCAAGGGCAAAACATATTGTGGTAAAGTATCATTTTATTAGAGATTATGTTCAGAAGGGCGTACTTCTTCTGAAGTTTGTTGATACTGACCATCAATGGGCAGATATCTTTACAAAGCTCTTAGCAGAGGATAGATTTAATTTCATTCTGAAAAATCTGAATATGGACTTTTGTCCAGCATGAAGATGGATCAGAACCTCTGGCTACGATGCTTCTCTATCAGAAGATATCTAGTTCAGAAGGTAACTCTATCAGAGGTTAAGTACCCATTGGTGCTTACTCTGAAGCTGAGACAGTAAACGTGTGTCAGTTGCTATGATACATCGATCCTTGTGCCCGTGCTGACAATCTGTTGTAATGAGTGTAGATGTGCTTCTCTCCACCGTGTGATATGTGTATTAACTGTTTGTAATGATGTCTTTAATTTTTAACCGTTGATTTTACTTTGCTTTTTAATCAACAACGGTTACCTTCTAAAACCACTACGCACACACGTTTCCCATCACTTTCGGTTTTACCTTCTCTCTCCTGCTTTTGCAAAACCCTTATCTTCTTCAATTCTCTCTCGCTTTCAACCTCTTCTCTTCTACCCAAACCTTCATCCTCCACAATGGTGAATCAAGAAAGAGCTGATTCCGGTGACAAGTCTGATTCCGCCGATGGAAGAGTTTTTCCCAATTTGGTTGTGGGTCTTCCAATTGGGCAAGTAGGTCCTGTTCTGCGTTCTCGTTCGACTGAGAATGCCCAACATGAAGTGCAAGATGCTGAAGATGTTGTCCCACTCTCTCAGAGACAGTGTGTGGTTACCTACTGCTTTGCTCCTGAAGAACTCCAGGTTCTTGCTGAATGGAAATTTGATTTTGATGTCATTGCTGCAAATGGGTTTGACCTGCGTCCTGAGATTCAAGCACAAGGCTGGGAAGGGTATTTTCAAAGGATCAGTGGTCCTGTGTATGATAAGCTTGTGAAGGAATTCTGGAAACACGCAGATAGCAATGAGCACCAAGTGGTATCCTTCATTCTGGGAAAAAAGATCATCATAACTGAGAAAACAATTGCAAGGCTTCAGGGTCCAGAATCAAGCAAGGGCTACAGGTTTCAGTTGCAAGAATCAAAGGTCTCAACCAACACCAAGGAGAAAGTCAGCATGGCTCTCTACTCCACATGGAAGCCATGAAAGAATGATTGCAAGACCAAGGAGCTTCACCTTGATTTGAGAATCTGGCACAAGATTCTTCTGCACTGCATCAACCAAAGACCAAAGGGAAGCTCTCCTGATTACATCAACTTCACCCAGAAGGTGTTGTTGTTCTTTGTCAAAGACCACAAGAAGGTGTGCCTGCCTTACTTCCTCTTCTCCTATCTAAAGGAGTGCATCAAGAAATCCAGAACCACCGCATCACCAAAATCTGCCATAAAATACATACCTTTTGGTAGTTTGCTCTCTGACTTCTTTGTGGAAAGAAAATTGGTGCATGCCCTGCGAAGGTTGGGATGTTCTGAAGACTTGACAACAATAGCTGGAGATATGCCACATCTTTGAAAAGAATGGGCATGATTGAAACCAAAGCTGATTCCAGCACTACTGAAGGAAGGCCAAGGAAAAGGATTCCTCTAAAGGACTATCCTCTCTGGTCCAAGGCTGATGATCCAGAGGCAATCAGATACTATCTTGAGGATCTGAAGCAGCAAGGCTTTGAGATTGATGTGAACCAATTCTTCAGAAATCTCCAAGACCCTCCGGACTTTGAGTCCCCAAGGAAGAAGAAGACCAAGAGGAAGCAAGTTGAAGCATCTGAGGAGAAGGATCCCTCTGATGGTGATGACAACGATGATAATGATGCTCCACCGCCTAAGAAGAAGGCTAAGAAGGTCAGGATTGCACCTCAAGTAGTTATCATGGAAACTACTCAGGAACAAGTTAGACCTGCACCCTCCATCAGAGTCACACGATCTGCAGCAAGAGCTTCAAGTAAGTTTGCTGTCCTTTCTGATGATGATTTAAATTTGCTTGATGCAACCCTTGATGCAACCAATCCTAAACCATCACCAATTCATCAACAAACCTCTCACCCTTCACCCCCTAGAGACTCCTTCTTTCAACCTACCATTGAGGAAGAACCCCTTTGGAAAATGCTTCAAGCCAACAAACCCTCTGCCTCCACTACACCTATAATTCTTCCATTTATGAAACCTCTTAACCACAAGCCTGCGCACCACAAGCCTCTGAACCTCAAGACTCTGATAAAACCACTACCAATCCACAATCACGTCATCCATCTGATCGTGACAACCTCTCTCCTATTCCATCTGTATCCTTTCCCACAAATGTTCCATTTTCTTCTCCATCCAGCAAGTCATAAGCCACTAGGCAATTCTTTCAAATTGCTAGAGAAATGCTCTCTGAAATCCCTGAGCATTTCATCAGTGTTCCTAGTCCTCGCCGCTACCCTGTACCTAGGCCAGAACCTTTGGTTCCTCCTGACTTTCCCATCCAGGCAATCCTTATTGCCTCAATGCCTCCTCCTCCTCCTCCTCTTCAAGAGCATGCTGAGTCAGTCTCCAACCATTCACCAGATAACACACAGAATCCTGAGACTGAAACTCTTCAACCAAACCCTGAGACCAATAACTCTGCACATCAAACTCTGCAGATTGGTTCTCCCTCTGAAGTTGCCAGCAGCAACCACTCCTCATCACCTGAACCAAACCTTTCCCTTATTCCCTATACTTACTCTGGACCAACCACCCTTCTTGACTGCATCAATGCATTTAATCATGAAGCATCATTAAGGCCAATGTGCATGGTCGCACTGACCTAAGTGCAAGTCCAGACCTGGTTGTTGAAGAATGGGAACGTCTGTGTTCTTGGATGGTTGACCAAGTTCCTCTGATGATGGGGTTTCTCAACTCTGAGAAGGCAAAATGTGTTGAAGCTGCTACCCAACGTCTCAGACGAAGATAACTTCTGGCTGAACAACAGATAAGGGAATAGCTCTATTCTGCTATTGAAGAAGCACGAAAGAAGAAAGAACAAGAAGAAGAAGCTGCAAGGATTGAAGAAGAGCAACGTGAAGCTGCAAGATTGCAAACTCTGGAACAAGCTGCTCAACTTCAAGCTGAAACTGAGGCTCTCAGAAATCAAGCTTTTAGCATTATTCCAGTTGCTTCTGCATCAGGTCAAGCTTCTCACTCTGATCAAGCTACAACATCTGCTCCACCTCAGTCAGATACTAGGATTGATCTCATTGAACAATGCCTTGACTCTCATGATGCCATTCTTCAAGAGCTAAAGCAGATGTGCACAGAGCTTCTACGAAGAACACCCAATCCTTAGATTTTAGGAACTCTCTCTTCTTATATGTTTTTATCTGTTTTTTTTTATTTCTTTGTTTTAATTTTCTTTCTTTTTAAAACTATGTTTTCTTCTCTTTACTTTTTATGTTATGTTTTTCCATTGCATTTCCCATTATGTGCTGCATATTAGTTGTTCATCATAAAATGTTTTAACATTAACCAACAAACAACCGCTTTTTATTCATGGCAATATCATTCATTTGCATCGTTACAATTAAAAAGGAGGATTTCTCCTCAAGCTCCTACATTCTCGATGCATCGCTGCTTTCTCTAGCTCCAGACGATGCTGCTCATATTCCAAATGATTCAAGGTCAGACGAAGCTCCTGCTTCTCCGGACCCTCTGCCATGGACACCAGTCCGTCCCCCACTTCCTGTCTCCTCACCATGTTATCCAGCTCCCGCTGGAAGAGGTCTTGTAGCTTTTCTACAAAGGCAAGGAAGCCTCTGAGGATTGTGTCCATTTCTGGACTTAGATCCATTCCCAAGAGCCGGTTGGTCAGATCATACACTATTGGCTCCTTCTGGCGCATGTTAAAGAACAAACTTTCATCAAACACCTTCCTCCTCAGCTCTTCGATACAATCTATGTAGGAAGCCATTGCTAGTTGTGTTCTTCTGAATCTGGGATGTGAAGACTGTTATGCTTTAACCGCTATTTATAAGCTCAATTCAGTCTCCAGATGTTAATGCTGAAGCTGTTTCTCGAGGATAAGTTATTGGTAACTGAAGCTTCTCTTTACTCCCGTGGCCGGTGGTAAACGTTCTGCATATGCATTAACTCATTTCATTAATTCGCTAATTTCTTTTTCTTCATTAATTCCTTCTCCATCTTTTTGAAACTTAGACCTTCTTTAAGGGGGAGTACCTTGTACTTCAAGCTAAGTTTTTCACACCCCAAACTTTTTGCTTATGATAAAAAGGGGGAGTATAACCCAGTTTTTGATGTGTTAGTTGTGTTAGTGTGACTTCTTTTTCTTTTAGAGAATTTAAGAGTTCCACCTTTATGACCATAGATGTGTCACTAGGCAAATACAAGGAATACATTTTCACTTCTTCTAAAGTGATATTGGTTAACTCTGATACCTTACTCTGCTCATGACTCTGAATACTTATGCGCTCTGATTATTTCATTTCATCTATGTCATGCGTTTTCACTCTGAACTCTTCTATTATTTAGCTCAGAATCTAGATATCACTAACGTTTTCATTAAGTCTTAGATTCAGGGGGAGTGAAGCTCAAAATCAAGTTGTGACTTGGATTCAGAATGAGCAAAATAAACCATTCACATCAGGACTAGTCTAATTCTATTTCTCTAAACTCTGAGTGAATTCAGTTTATTGTTTAAGAATTGTTCATCAAAATACTTGGTTTTGTCATCATCAAAAAGGGGGAGATTGTAAGATCAAGTTTTGATCATGTAGTACAACTCTATGTTTTGATGATTACAAGTTAACGTTTTAGTATGAACAATTATAGTACTCTAACATGTTTTCTGAGTGTGTTCATGACAGGCTCTGACCTTGATATAATCTCACACAAATCAGAAGCACTTTGCTTAAAGAGTGACCCTAGCAACGCTTTCGCAAAGTCTATGTTCAAACTGAACAGTAGAAAAGCTTCAGTAGATCTGAAGATAGTCAAGCTCTGATGTGGACTCAACTCACTTGAAGTTCTGAAGATCCAGACGCTCTGATAACCCAGACACTCTGAAGGTCAGAAGCTCTGATGGTTTAGAAGACTCTGAAGATCAAGAAGCTGAAAAGTGTAGCCTCTGAAGTCCAGAAGCAAACTGGCTCTGAAGACCAAGTACTTCTCCTCTGAGTTCAGAATCAGAAGATACAACGGTCAGAGGATCCATGCTTCCCTCTGACTCTGATCAACAAGCTTCACAAGTTCCAACACGAAGCATTCCTCTGATCAGAAGTCAACAAGGTTAAAGGTCACGTCACTATCCAAACATTCTCAGCCACAGCAGAAGCTGGAAATCCCAGATCTGCCCTCCAACGGTAGCATTCCCATGCAATGTTCAAACCCTAATCCTTGGAGTATATATAGAGGCTGAAGACTGAAAGATGCTGTTGAAAGAAACTTATACGCGCAAGAAATATTCAAATCTTCTTAGCAATCTTTCTTCATCGAATTCATTGTGTTTACTATAAGCTTTTCAGATGCAATATCTTTGTAAACAATATCTTTTAAACAGTTGTTTAGTTTACCTTTAGGAGATCAAGGTTGATCGGATCCTAAAGAAGACTAAGAGAGTGAATCTTAGTGTGAGCTAAGTCAGTGTATTGTTAGTCACTTGTAGGTTTCAAGTGCAGTTGTAACAAATCTCTGATTAGTGAATTGCCTTCATTCTAAGAAGGAAGAAATCACCTTCACGGGTGGACTGGACTAGCTTGAGTGATTCATCAAGTGAACCAGGATAAAATCATTGTGTGCTTTTCTCATCTCTTATCTTAAGCACTTTACTTGTGTCTCGAAAGATTTGTTAAAATATTAAGTGGGAAGTTTTATTCTGAAAACGCTATTCAAACCCCCCTTTCTATCGTTTTTCATACCTTCAGCGCTCCCCCAGGATCCAAACTGTTTCCTCGATTAGGTTTTTCCTTTTACCGACTTCTTCACACCTTCCTCTTAATCTCTTCGCTTCTGATGACTATTTCCTTTGCTTTTCAGGGAACATGAAGTTTTCTACTTCCGAACTGTTGGAGGCCTTCCTCTCCGGGAACTTTAAGGCACCTTCTCCGGCCCAAGTTGGAGAGAAAAGGGGAAGCTCGCCGATGGGCGAGGGCTCTTCCAAGAAAAAGAAGCTGGGTGAGACAAGCTCTCGAGTTGCACCTCTGACTGTTACGGGCGAGGGATCCATCGCGTCCGCCCCGGCTGTCTCGGATAACACACGTGATTCCTTGGTGCCCGATCATCATGGCGAGGCGGACACTTTCCCTGCTGTGGATACCTCTTGCCCCTTGACCTCAATGGCGGGCCAGCAGCCTCCGTCCTCTGACCGCCCGCTGTCTCCTCCGCCCGTCCAGACTACTCACGATTCACCACCCCCTAACTCTCCTAGGGTTGGCGGCGAGGAAGAAGAACTTCCCTCAGACCGCCCAAAGGACCCCTCCAGCAGCTCTTCCGCTGATCCCTTCTCCTTCTTACTTTCTCACCCTTACCTTGAGACATTGAGGGAAGTACCCAGCCAAAACCCGCAGGAGGTTGCCCAAGAAGCTGTGTCAAGTCTTCTTCGCGCTGGCTGTCTGTTCGCCCAGGTGGCTTGGCAGGCTCGGCCCCTCACCGGAATTGCGGGGCTCCGCCAAGAGGTGGAAAAGCTGCATTCCATCAACCTTCAAGCCAACGAGACCTGCTCTAAGCTGTCTACCCAGTTAGCCACTAAGGTGGATAGGACAAAGAAGATGCAGAAAAAACTCGCGGAAGCGAAGCTTGCACAGGTAGCGGCGGACGAGAAGGAAAAGGAACTTGAGAACCAGGTTGAGGGACTCCGTAAGGACCTTAGTGCCAAGGAGGCCATTATTGCTTCTCAAGAGGAAAACCTTGCTGCTAAAGATAAGGAGATTGCTGATCTGCGTGAAGGGCTGGCGGCCAAAGGTGAGTTACTTGCTGAGGCCCGGTCAGATTTGGAATCGAAATGCAAACTCTTGGCCGAGAAGGATGCCCAGGCCATCGCCTTGGAAGAGCAGATAAGGAGAGAAGCTGCTTTCGCGACGGCCAACGAGCGTATTCGCGGCTTCCTAATTTGTAAATTTCAGGTCAAGCACCTCCATCCAAATGTCGACCTTGAACCCCTGGGAGTTTTAAAAAGGGTTACCCCTACCGGACTGGTGGGTCGGGAAGATCCGCCGGAAGTTGCACGCGTTGACCTTGGGGACGCTGTGGAATAAGAGAGTAAAATGTAATGTTAACTAGTTTGAAGTTATTGTAACGCTTTGCACTCTTAATTTCGTTTAAACTCTTTGTCTATATTTTACTTTCAAGTTTGATCGATTCAGCTTTATTTCTTTACGTTTTATGTTTGTTTTAGCGCTTTTCCGGAGTTTTTCTTTTCTCTCAACGCCCCCCATACTTTCCCTGTTCCTGAATTACGTCTGACGACATTGATGGTGTGCCTTGTTTAACTAGGACTTCTGCTCAATTTTTGAACTGAGGCTTTCGTCACACCAATATTTCCCGTAAGAGCAGATGTGGCCTCGCCGGTTTTGCCCCGGCGAGGACTTATTGTTGCTAGGGACCCAATGGCAATATAGGTTTACCCAGACTTATGCCTAGTTATGTTCGCGCGCCCTTATTTCGTGGGGATTTTTGGGATAAGAAGCTTATCCGCACACATCGCCGACGAGTGACGGCAAGCTGCGTCGGCTTTTCCGGAGCAATCCCCAGACTTCAAGGTCGTGTTGGGATCGCCACCTTCAGGGAATTTTTCCCACCTAGCTCTCGCCGCAATTCAGTGCGATTGAAATTGCTGGATACAATTTTTGTATTTTCAATCAGACGTGATAGTCAACAAACTCCCGAGATGGAGAACAAGAACGTGTCTTTGTTTTTACCATTTCGGCGCTTTGGCCAACAAACTCTCGAAATGGAGAACAAGAACATGTCTTTATTTTTACACCTTCAATCTTCGCAAGACGCGCCTAGCTGATCTTCCTCGCGCCAAAACCAGCTCCTTGTCAATCCTTTAGTTGTAATAGTATTTCAGGCTCGCCGCGTTCCAGGAACGTGGCACTCGCCTTCCGTCCAAGCTCTCCAGGTGATAAGCCCTCTTCCCTAAGGCTTTCAAAATTCTGTAGGGGCCTTCCCAGATTGGACTCAACTTATTTCCAGTGCTCTCGGTTCGTTTCTTTAGCACCAGGTCCCCCTCCTGCATCGCCCTCGGTCGCACTTTCGAGTCATACTTCGCCGCAGCTCGCTGCTTCATCGCAGCCTCTCTGATGCGAGCCTCATTGTGTGTTTGCGACAACAAATCTAACTCTACCACCATTTTGGCAGAATTCTCGCCCTCAAACCGCGGCGCTGTTCGCCAAGAACTGTTGTCTATTTCTACGGGCAACATGGCGTCCGCCCCATAGGCCATCCTGAATGGAGTTTCCCCAATGGTTGAGTGCTGCGTTGTATTGTAGGATCAGATTACAACCGGGAGTTCATCCTGTAAGATCAAGATTTGATATAGTAGTACAACTCTATGTTTTGATGATTACAAGTTAACTATTAAGTATGAACAATTATGGTACTCTAACGTTGTTTTCTGAGTGTTCAAATTACAGGCCAAGACTCTGGTCCTATCTCACATGATTCAAAAGTACAATGCTCAAAGAGTAACCTCTGCAACGCTTTCGCACGTACTATGTTCAAATTGAACTGCAGATCAAGCTTCAGAAGATATGAAGATTATAAAGCTCTGATATGGATTAAGCTCACTAGAAGCTCTGAAGGATCAGACGCTCTGAAGGATCAGACGCTCTGAAGGATCAGAAGCTCTGAAGCATTAGAAGCTGAGCAGTGAAGACTCTGAAGTCCAAGAGTAAGCTGGCTCTAAAGACCAAGTACTTCTCCTTTGAGTCCAGAAGCAGAAGGTACAAAGGTCAGAGGATCCAAGCTTCCCTCTGACTCTGATCATCAAGCTTCACAAGTTCCAAGATGAAGCATCACTCTGATCAGAAGTCAACAAGGTTGAAGGTCATGTCGCTATCCAAAGTACAAAAGCAATTGTACCATTCCTGACGACCTTACCTAACTGATTCAGCCACAGCAGAACCTGGAAATTCCAGATCTGCCCTCCAACGGTAGCATCTCCATGCAACGGTCCAACCCTAATCCTTGGAGTATATAAAGAGGCTGAAGATTGAAAGATGTCGCAAAAGAAACTTGTTCACGCGCAAGAAATATTTCAAATCTTCTTAGCAATCTTTCTTCAAATAGAACTAAGTGTGTTTACTATTAGCTTTTGAAGAAGCACTTATTTGTAAACCCAAAACCTTCAAACAGTTGTTTGATTTACCTTTAGGAGATCAAGGTTGATCGGATCCTAGAGAAGACTAAGAGAGTGAATCTTAGTGTTAGCTAAGTCAGTGTATTGTTAGTCACTTTGCAGGTAGCAAGTGCAGTTGTAACAAAACTCTGATTAGTGGATTGCCTTCATTCTAAGAAGGAAGATATCACCTTAACGGGTGGACTGGATTAGCTTGAGGGATTTATCAAGTGAACCAGGATAAAATCATCTGTGTACTTTCCTTATCTCTTATCTTTGCACTTTTATCATTGGTGATTGAAGAGATTTATTTAAATCTCAAGTGGATTAAGTTTTTAGTTATAAAACGCTATTCAAACCCCCCCTTTCTATCGTTTTTCATACCTTCAATTGGTATCAGAGCGCAAGTTCTGATTACCACACCTAACAGTGCTCAGTGATCCGGGCCGGTGTGAAAAACTAAAATGGCTGCCACCCTTGAAACGCAAAAAGATGTCTATAGTGCAAAGCCTCCTATGTTTGATGGGCAAAGATTTGAGTACTGGAAAGACAGGATTGAAAGCTTTTTTCTGGGCTTTGATGCAAATCTCTGGGATATTATAGTGGATGACTACGAGCATCCAGTTGATGTTGATGGCAAGAAGATCTCCAAATCAGAGATGTCTGCAGAACAAAAGAAGCTTTACTCACTGCATCATAAAGCTAGAACTATTCTTCTAAGTGCTATTTCTTATGAAGAAAGTATGAATCCTTCCAGATGGAATCCAGTGAGTCCATTGAGGACATGTTCTCCAGATTTTAGCTACTCATTGCTGGAATTAGACCTCTCAACAAGAGCCACACAACTGTTGATCATGTCATGAGAATTCTGAGAGGCCCTCCTGAAAGCTGGATGCCTCTAATAACTTCCTTGGAGCTCACAAGAGATGTTGATCAGATGAGTCTGGAAGAACTCATAAGCATACTGCAGTGTCATGAACTAAAGCGTTCTGAACATCAGGATCAGAAGGAGAAGTCTATTGCCTTAAAATCCAAATCTGAAAAGGCTAAAGGTCTCAAGCAGAAGAAGAAGAATCTGAAGAAGCCTCTGAAGATTCTGATGAGGATGAGCTGACTCTGATCTCCAGAAGGCTTAACCGCATCTAGAAGCACAGGCAGAGCAAGTACAAAGGCTCTGAAAAGAATAAAGGAAAGAATGAATCTTCTTCTGGTCAAAGAAGTCTTCATCATAGGAAGTCACATGCTTTGAATGCAAAGAATCAGGGCACTACAAGAGTGATTGTCCTAAGCTGAAAAAGGACAAGAAGACAAAGAAGCATTTCAAAGCTAAGAAAGGCCTCATGGTGACTTTTGATGAATCAGAGTCAGAGGATGATGACTCTGATGGAGAAGTTGTTGAAGGACTCATGGCTATTGTCAAGAACAAAGAAGCAGAGTCAAAAGAAGCAACTAACTCTGAATCAGCATCAGAGGAAGATCCAAACTCTGACGATGAAAATGAGGTATTCGCTTCTTTCTCAACCTCTGAACTTAAATGTCCTTTGTCTGATATCATGGATAAATATAACACTCTCTTGACTAAGCATAAAAGGTTGAAAAAGGAATTTACTGCTGTTTCTAAAACCTCTACCGAACATGAGAAAATTATTTCTGAACTGAAAGAAAATAATCATGCTTTAGTTAACTCTAACTCTGTGCTTAAAAACCAAATTATCAAGTTAGAAGAAGTTGTTGCATGTAATGCCTCTGATATAAACCAAATATGAAAATTCCTTTCAAAGATTCCTAGCTAAAAGCTTAGATAGAAGCTTGATGGCTTCAATGATCTATGGCGTTAGCAGAAATGGAATGAGTGGCAATTGCTATTCTGGACCAAGTAGAAATGAGCCTCCTATGCCTAAGGCCAAACCTCTGCATGAACATTTTGTACCCTCTGGTACTATTTTGCCTGAATCATTGCCTGCTAAAGTTGTTAAACCCTCTCGTAAAAAGGGAACTCCTTCTGTGCTTAAATATCATGCTCAAATTCCCTTATGTTATCATGTTGAGAAACCCAAGGTCATCAGAACCTCTGGGATAACTAACAAGAAACGACCCAGAAAATGGGTACCTAAGGATATGATTATCTATGTTGCAGATATCCTTGATCGCTCCCTTGAAACACCAATCATGGTATCTGGACAGTGGGTGCTCGCGTCACATGACGGGAGAAAGGCGTATGTTCCAAGAGCTAAAACTTAAGCCTGGAGGCGAAGTTGGCTTTGGAGGAAATGAGAAGGGTAAAATTGTTGGTTCTGGTACTATTGGTGTTGATAATAGTCCATGCATTGATAATGTTCTGTTGGTAGATGGCTTAAATCAATTAGCTGACAAGGGTTATGATATAATCTTCAATCAAAAGTCTTGCAGGGCTGTAAGTCAGATCGATGGCTCTGTTCTGTTTAACAGCAAGAGGAGGAACAACACTTATAAGATCAGACTATCTGAGTTGGAAACTCAGAAAGTAAAGTGCTTTCTGTCTGTTAATGAAGAGCAATGGGTATGGCATAGACGGTTAGGGCATGCCAGTATGAGAAAGATTTCTCAGCTGAGTAAGCTTGACCTTGTCAGGGGCTTACCCACTCTGATGTTTTCTTCAGATGCTCTTTGTGTAGCATGTCAGAAAGGAAAATTTACAAAAGTCTCCTTCAAGGCAAAGAATGTTGTTTCCACCTCAAGGCCGTTGGAACTTCTGCATATCGACCTTTTTGGACAAGTGAAAACTGAGTCTATTGGTGGCAAAAGATATGGGATGGTCATTGTTGATGACTATAGCCGCTGGACATGGGTAAAATTTCTAACCCGCAAGGATGAGTCTCATTCTGTGTTCTCTACCTTTATTGCCCAAGTGCAAAACGAGAAGGCTTGCAGAATTATGTGTGTCAGAAGTGATCATGGTGGAGAGTTTGAAAATGACAAGTTTGAGAGTCTGTTTGATTCGTATGGAATTGCACATGATTTCTCTTGTCCTAGAACTCCTCAACAAAATGGGGTTGTTGAGAGGAAGAATAGAACTCTTCAAGAGATGGCTAGAACCATGCTTCAAGAAACTGACATGGCAAAGCACTTCTGGGCTGAGGTAGTAAACACAACATGTTACATTCAGAATAGGATCTCTATCAGACCAATTCTGAATAAGACTCCTTATGAATTGTGGAAGAAAGTAAAACCCAACATTTCTTACTTTCATCCTTTTGGTTGTGTTTACTATGCTCTGAATACTAAGGATAAATTACATAAGTCTGATTCTAAATCTTCTAAATGTTTATTACTTGGTTACTCTGAACGATCTAAAGGTTTTAGAATTTATAATACTGATGCTAAAACTATTGAAGAATCTATTCATGTTAGATTTGACGATAAGCTTGACACTGATCAGTCAAAGCTAGTTGAAAAGTTTGCAGATATGAGTATTAATGTTTCTGACAAAGGCAAACCTCCAGAGGAAGCTGAGCCAGAGGAAGTTGGTCCCTCTGATTCACAACCTCAAAAGAAGAGCAGAATTGTTGCCTCTCACCCTAAGGAGTTGATTCTGGGAAACAAAGATGAACCAGTCAGAACCAGATCAGCATTCAGACCCTCTGAAGAGACTCTACTTAGTCCGAAGGGATTGGTATCCTTAATTGAACCAAAATCAATTGATGAAGCTCTTCAAGACAAAGACTGGATTTTGGCAATGGAAGAAGAACTGAATCAATTCTCCAAGAATGATGTTTGGAACCTTGTCAAGAAACCTCAAGGCGCTCACATCATTGGAACCAAATGAGTGTTCAGAAACAAGCTGAATGAAAAAGGAGATGTAGTCAGAAACAAAGCAAGGCTAGTTGCTCAAGGCTACAGTCAGCAAGAAGGAATAGATTATACTGAAACATTTGCTCCAGTAGCAAGATTGGAAGCAATCAGACTGCTGATTTCATTCTCAGTGAATCACAACATAATTCTTCATCAGATGGATGTTAAGAGTGCCTTCCTGAATGGATACATCTCAGAGGAAGTGTATGTGCACCAACCTCCTGGTTTTGAAGATGAGAAGAACCCTGACCATGTTTTCAAATTGAAGAAATCTTTCTATGGTCTGAAGCAAGCTCCCAGAGCATGGTATGAGAGACTCAGCTCATTCCTTCTGGAAAATGAGTTTGTAAAGGGTAAAGTAGATACAACTCTCTTCTGCAAAACTTACAAAGATGATATTTTAATTGTGAAAATTTATGTTGATGATATTATATTTGGATCTGCTAATCCATCTCTTTGCAAAGAATTTTCTGAGATGATGCAGGCTGAATTTGAAATGAGTATGATGGGAGAACTCAAGTACATTTTCTGGGAATACAAGTTGATCAAAAACCAGAAGCTACTTACATCCATCAGAGCAAGTACATAAAGGAACTTTTGAAGAAGTTCAATATGACAAAATCAATAATTTCCAAGACTCTTATGCATCCTACATGCATTCTGGAGAAAGAAGGTACCAGTGGGAAAGTATGTCAGAAGCTCTATCGTGGAATGATAGGTTCACTTCTATACTTAACTGCATCTAGGCCAGATATTCTGTTTAGTGTACACTTATGTGCTCGATTCCAATCAGATCCTAGAGAAACTCACTTAACTGTCGTTAAGAGAATTCTCAGATCTCTGAAAGGTACCACTAACCTTGGCTTGATGTATAAGAAACATCAAAGTATAAGCTTTCAGGTTATTGTGATGCTGATTATGCTGGAGATAGAACTGAAAGAAAGAGTACTTCTGGAAATTGTCAATTTCTGGGAAGTAACTTAGTCTCATGGGCAAGCAAGAGGCAGTCTACTATTGCATTATCCACTGCAGAGGCAGAATATCTCTCAGCTGCTATATGCAGCACTCACAGGCTCTGGATGAATCATCAGCTAGAGGATTATCAAATCCTTGAGAGCAACATTCCAATTTATTGTGATAACACTGCGGCAATTTCACTTAGTAAGAATCAAATCTTACACTCAAGGGCTAAACACATTGAGGTAAAGTATCACTTTATTAGAGATTATGTTCAGAAGGGCGTACTTCTTCTGAAGTTTATTGATACTGACCATCAATGGGCAGATATCTTCACAAAGCCCTTAGCAGAGGATATATTTAAATTTATACTAAAAAATCTGAATATGGACTTTTGTCCAGTATGAAGATGAATCAGAACCTCTAACTATGATGCTTCCTCATCAGAAGATGTCTAGTTCAGAAGGTAACTCAGTCAGAAGATAAGTACCCATTGGTGCTTACTCTGAGACGAGACAGTAAGCGTGTGTCAGTTACTTTAATACATCGTTCCTTGTGCCCGTGCTGACAATCTGTTGTAATGAGTGTTGATCTGCTTTTTCTCCACCGTGTGATTTGTGTATTAACTGTTCATAATGATGTTCTTAATTTTCAACCGTTGATTTTACTTTTGCTTTTACAATCAACAACGGTTACTTTCTAAAACCACTACGCACACACGTTCTCCATCATTCACGCCTTTTGCTTCTCTCTCCTGTTTGCAAAACCCTCATTCTCTTCGATTCTCTCTCGATATCACTCATCTCTCTTCTACCCAAACCGCCTACCTTCAACAATGGCGAATTCTGAAAGAGCTGACTCCGGTGAAAGGTCCGATTCCGCCGATGGAAGAGTATTTCCAAGAATGGTTGTGGGTCTTCCAACAGGGCAAGTGGGTCCTGTTCTGCGTCCTAGATCGACTGAGGGTGCTCAAGCACAAGTCCAAGACGCGGAAGATGTTGTTCCCTTATCTCAGAGAAGATGTGTAGTTACCTGCGTTTTCCCTCCATAAGATCTCCAAGTTCTTGCTTAATGGAGATTTGACCTAGACAACATTGCTGACAATGGAGTTGATCTTCATCCTAAAGCTCAAGCTCAAGGCTAGGAAGGGTATTTCCAAAGACTTCATGGTCCAGTCTATGATAAACTCGTGAAGGAATTCTGGAAGCACGCTGACTGCAATGAACATCAAGTAGTGTCATTTGTCCTGGGGAAGAGGATCATCATTTCTGAGAAGTCGTTTGTAAGGCTTCTGGGTGCAGAAACAAGCAATGGCTACAGATTCCAGTTGCAGGAATCAAAAGTCAAACCAAAAACCAAAGAGGCAGTCAACATGGCTCTTTATTCTACATGGAAGCCAGGGAAAAATGACTGCAAGACCAAGGATCTTCCTCCTGAATTGAGAATCTGGCAAAAGATTCTGCTAAACTGCATAAATCAAAGGCCAAAGGGGAGCTCTCCAGATTATATCAACTTCACCCAGAAGGTGTTACTTTTCTTCATCAAGGAGAACCGCAAAGTTTGCCTGTCCTACTTTCTCTTCTCCTATCTGAAGGAGTGCATCAAGATGCCAAGAACCACTACTTCACCCAAGTTAGCAGACTACTTTCTGACTTCTTCATAGAGAGCAAACTGATAAAGGCTCCGCCAAAATTAGGATGCACTGAAGACTTGACAACAATTACTGGGGATGTCTTCACTCCTACTTCCATGAAGAGAATGGGCCTGATAGAAACAAAGGCTGAAGTCAAAATTGCTGATGTAAGACCAAGAAGAAGAACCCATCTGAAGGACTACCCCCTCTGGTCCAAGGCTGATGACCCAGAGGCAATCAGAATCTATCTTGCTGATTTGAGGATGCAAGGCTATGAGATTGATGTGGATGAATTCTTCAGGAACCTTCCAGATCCTCCTGACTTTGAATCTCCCAGGAAGAGGAAGACTAAGAGAAAGCAAGTTGAAGCCTCTAAGGAGAATGATCCCTCTGATGGTGATGACAATGATGATGATGAACCACCGCCTCAGAAGAAGGCCAAGAAGGTCAGGATTGTGACTCAAGTCACTCATCTGCAACCAACTCAAGAGCCTGCTAGAACTGTACCTTCTACCAGAGTCACAAGATCTGCAGCTAGAGCTTCAAGTAAGTTTGTTGTTCTTTCAGATGATGATTTAAATTTGCTTGATGCAATTCATGATGAAACCAATCCTGAACCCACACCCATCAATCAACCAACCTCTCATCCTTCACCCCCTCGGGCCTCAATCTTCCAACCTTCCATTGAGGAAGAACCCCTCTGGAAAATGCTCCAAGCAAACAAACCCTCTGCTTCCACCTCACCCATTATACTTCCATACAATCTAGAAACCTCTGAACCACAAGTCATGGAGACACAAGCCTCTGATAAAACCACCTCTGAACCACATTCACGTAATCACTCTGAACGTGAAATTCTCTCTCCTGGTCCCTCTGTTTCTTTTCCAACCAATGTTCCTTTCTCTTCTCCCTCAAATGAATCTGAAGTTAATTGGCAATTCTTTCAAATTGCTAGAGAAATGATTTCAGAAATCCCTGCACATTTCATTACTGTTCCTAGTCCAAACCGCTACCCTGGACCAAGGTCAGAACCTCTGGTTGCTCCGGATTTCCCAATCCAAGGGGTCCCTCTTGCTTCAATGCCTCCTCCACCTCCTCCTCCTCATTCTCCTCTTCCAGAGAATGATGAATCAGTCTCAAATCATTCCCCAGACAAATCATCACACCCTGAGACTGAAACCTCTCATCAAAACCCTGAGACCAACATATCTGCACATCAGACTCTGCAGATTGGTTCTCCCTCTGAGGTTGCAAGTAGCAATAACTCTTCAACACCTGAACCAAACCTCTCTCTTGTTCCCTACACCTACTCTGGACCAAACACCCTCCTTGATTGCATCAACTCATTTAATCATGAAGCATCTTTAAGGGTTCGTAATGTGCATGGTCGCACTGATCTAAGTGAGCATCCAGACATGGTTGTTGAGGACTGGGATCATCTGTGTTCTTCGCTGGTTGATCAAGTTCCAGTAATGGTGGGGTTTCTAAATGCTAAAAAGAACAGGTGTGTTGAATCAGTCAATCAACGCCTCAGAAGAAGAAAAGCTCTGAATGAACAGCTGATGAGAGAACAGCTCTATACTGTTATTGAAGAAACCAGAAAGAAGAAGGAACAAGAAGAAGAAGCTGCAAGGATTGAAGCAGAACAACGTGAAGCTGCAAGGTTGCAAGCTCTGGAACAAGCAGCTAAATTACAAGCTGAAGCTGAGGCACTCAGAAATCAAGCACTTAGAATTGTTCCAGTTACTGATGTTGCCTCCACATCTGCTCAAGTTCCTCACTCTGATCAAGCTACAACGTCTGCTCCACCTCAGTCAGATTCAAGGGTTGATATCATTGAACAAAGGCTTGGTTCTCATGAAATTCTTCTTCAGAGTTTGAAAGAAATGTGCACCGAGCTTCTAAGAAGGACACCTAAACGCTAGTTTTAGGAACTCTCTTCTCTTCTGTTCTTATCTATGCGTATTTATTTTCTTCTTGAACTATGTTTCTTTATCTATGTTTATTTGTTTGCTTTTTGAACTATGTTCCCTTATATATTTTCTTTTTATTCAATTATCGTTTTCATTATGTGTTGCATAATACTTGTTCATCATTCAAATTAATTTTTCACCCATACACATTAACTAACAAACAAAACTTTTATTCATTAATAAGAAATTACATACAATGCATTAATACCCTTAAAATGGAGGATTTTTCCTCAATTCTCTACACTGCCTACGCATCGCTGCTTTCTCAAGCTCCAGACGATGCTGCCTATACTCTAAGAGGACTAAGCTCTGGCGCAGCTCCTGCCTCTCAGGACTCTCCGCCACCGTCTCCAGAGTCGCCTATGTTGCTCTGATTTCCTCATACAGCTCCAGCTCCTTCTGGAAGCAGACTTGCATTTCCTCCACGAATCTGAGGAAGCTTCTGAGGATGTTGTCCATTTCTGGACTTAGGCTCATGCCTAAAAGCCGGTTTGTCAAACTATAGACGCTTGGTTCCTCCGGATGGCGTACATTGATGAAGAGATCTTCATCAAAGGCTTTCTTCCTCAACTGCTCGACGCATGGTATGAAGGATGCCATTGCAATTTTAAGATCAAGAGAAAATGAGATGTGAAAACTGATATGGTTTAACTGCCATTTATAAGCTCAGTTCAGTCTACAGAAGTTAATGCTGAAGCAGTTTCCCGAGGATTATTTATTGGTAACAGAAGTTTACCTTAACTCCTTGGCCGGTGGTAAACATTCAAAATTTTTCATTTAATCTTCTGCATATACATTAATTAAAAACATTTTTCCTTTAAAACTTTTCTTTAATTTCTTTTTCTTTTCTCCATCTTTTTACACTTAGGGGGAGTACCTAGTACTTCAAGCTAAGTTTTTCACACCCCGTGCTTTTTGCTTATGACAAAAAGGGGGAGTATAACCCAGTTTTTGATGTGTAAGCTGTGCTAGTGTGATTTCTTTTTCCTTTTGGAGAATTTAAGAGTTCCACTCTTATGACCATAGATGTGTCACTGGGCAAATACAAGGAATACATTTTCACTTCCTCTGAAGTGATACTAGTTGACTCTGATACCTTTACTCTGATCATGACTCTGAATACTTATGCGCTTTGATTATTTCATCTCATCTATGTCATATATTCTTACTCTGAACACTTTTAATATTTAGCTCAGAATCTAGATATTACTAATATTTTCATTAAGTCATAGATTCAGGGGGAGCTAAGCTCATAATCAAGTTGTGACTTGGATTCAAAATGAGCAACATAAACCATTCACCTCAGTATAAGTTTATCTCTATTCTCTAAACTCTGAGTGAATTCAGTTTATTGTTTAAGAATTGTTCATCAATATACTTGGTTTTGTCATCATCAAAAAGGGGGAGATTGTAAGATCAAGTTTTGATCCAGTAGTACAACTCTATGTTTTGATGATTACAAGTTAACTATTAAGTATGAACAATTATGGTACTCTAACGTTGTTTTCTGAGTGTTCAAATGACAGGCCAAGACTCTGGTCCTATCTCACATGATTCAGAAGTACAATGCTCAAAGAGTAACCTCTGCAACACTTTCGCACTTACTATGTTCAAACTGAACAGTAGATCAAGCTTCAGAAGATCTGAAGATTATAAAGCTCTGATATGGATTCAGCTCACTAGAAGCTCTGAAGGATCAGATGCTCTGAAGGATCAGACGCTCTGAAGGATCAGAAGCTCTAAAGCATCAGAAGCTGAGCAGTGAAGACCAAGAGTAAGCTGGCTCTGAAGACCAAGTACTTCTCCACTGAGTCCAGAAGCAGAAGGTACAAAGGTCAGAGGATCCAAGCTTCCCTCTGACTCTGATCATCAAGCTTCACAAGTTCCAAGATGAAGCATCACTCTGATCAGAAGTCAACAAGGTTGAAAGTCATGTCGCTATTCAAAGTACAAAAGCAATTGTACCATTCCTGACGACCTTACCTAACTGATTCAGCCACAGCCGAACCTAGAAATTCCAGATCTGCCCTCCAACGGGAGCATCTCCATGCAACGTTCAAACCCTAATCCTTGGAGTATATAAAGAGGCTGAAGATTGAAAGATGCCGCAAAAGAAACTTGTTCACGTGCAAGAAATATTTCAAATCTTCTTAGCAATCTTTCTTCAAATAGAACTAAGTGTGTTTACTATTAGCTTTTGAAGAAGCACTTATTTGTAAACCCAAAACCTTCAAACAGTTGTTTGATTTACCTTTAGGAGATCAAGGTTGATCGGATCCTAGAGAAGACTAAGAGAGTGAATCTTAGTGTTAGCTAAGTCAGTGTATTGTTAGTCACTTTGCAGGTAGCAAGTGCAGTTGTAACAAAACTCTGATTAGTGGATTGCCTTCATTCTAAGAAGGAAGAAATCACCTTAACGGGTGGACTGGATTAGCTTGAGGGATTTATCAAGTGAACCAGGATAAAATCATTTGTGTACTTTCCTTATCTCTTATCTCTGCACTTTTATCATTGGTGATTGAAGAGATTTATTTAAATCTCAAGTGGGTTAAGTTTTTAGTTATAAAACGCTATTCAAACCCCCCCTTTCTATCGTTTTTCATACCTTCACATCCAACCAGGCTCCCTTCGCCTCCGAGAGTCGGCGCTTCAAACCCCGCAAGATTACCTTATTCGCCGACTCTGCTTGCCCGTAGTTTGAGGATGTTCCACTGAAGAGAACCTTCTCTGAATACCCATCTCTTCGCAAAATTCTCTTGTTTGGTTACTTGCAAACTGCGTCCCATTATCTGAAACGATTGCCCTTGGTACCCCAAATCGACATACGATTCTTTTCTAGTAAAAACTTACGATCTTGGCTGCAGTAATGCTTGTAAGGGGCTCGGCTTCCACCCATTTGGTGAAGTAATCCACCGCTACGAGGATGAACTTCATTTGTGACCTGGCGGTGGGGAAAGGCCCGACGAGGTCAACTCCCCACATGGCGAAGGGCCATGGGGAGCTAATCGTGGCCAACTATCCCGCCAGGGCCCTGGGCAAGTCTGCAAACACTTGACACTTTTTGCATTTTTTCACGAATTCTGCACAGTCTTTTCTTATTGTAGGCCAGTAAAAGCCTGCTCTGAGGACTTTGCTAGCTCGAGTAAAGTGTAGTGTCCTACCTCTCTTCTTTGTTCCTTCGAGTATTTTACCACCTCGCTTGGCTCACCCGCCAAGATGTCTACGATGGGGTCCATCCAAGTTTCTTGGCGGTCAACCGAGGCTACCAACTCTCCTTCGATGCTAGGATTGGCGAGCGTCTCTTGGATCACACTTCGATTGTTCCCAGGCTTTCGAGTGCTGGCTAATCTCGCTAGAGGGTCCGCCCTCTGGTTCTGCGCCCTTGGCACAAATTCAACTACCAGCTCTTGCAGTCGACCCATCAGCAGTCGTACGCGCTCTAGATATTTTATCAAGGGCGGCTCCTTCACCTCGAATTCCCCATTTACCTGGTTTGCCACTAGCAACGAGTCTGCTCTAACCAGCAAACTGTCAATCTGTACCTCAATTGCTAACTTCAGTCCGGCGATGAGGGCCTCATATTCTGCCTGGTTATTGCTGGCTTTGAACTGGAATCTGAGGGACTGCTCTAGAACCAACTCCCAGGCCCTTGTAGTGTGACCCCTGCTCCACTTCCGTTGTCATTTGATGACCCATCGACGAACAATGTCCATTGCGTCCTCACCTTTTCACCGTCTTCCGGCGTCAACTCCACCACAAAATCAGCCAAAGTCTGCGCACCGACCTTCCCCCTTTTGTCGTATTGCAAACCGTATTCTGACAATTCAACTGACCATGCTCCCTGACAAATCTGGCACCTGTCTCAAAGGAAGATCATTTCTTATTTTTACCTGAAAGCTTTGAAAGTAAGGTCTTAGGCGTCTGGCGGTAACGAGGACGGCGAGCGCCGCCTTCTCTATCTTCTGATACCTAATCTCCGCCCCTTGAAGTGTATGGCTTACGAAGTAAACTATTTTTTGCTCTCTGTTTACCTCCTGAAGAATGACAGAGCTGATTGCATGATCGTTGACAGAAAAATACAAGTGCAAAGGGAGGCCTTGGGCAGGTTTTGATAACACGGGTGGCGCGGACAACATCTCTTTGAGGCGTTTAAAGGCTTCTTCGCATTCTGAACTCCACTCAAACGCCGCATTCTTCTTTAGGCACTTGAAGAATGGGGCCGACTTGTCGCCCGAATGAGGGAGAAACCTGGACAGGGTTGCAATCCATCCCGTCAGGCGCTGCACCTCTTTTACACTGCTGGGGCTTTTCATTTCTTGGATTGCTTTACACTTATCTGGATTGATCTCAATCCCTCTTGACGTAATCATGAAGCCTAAAAACTTCCCACCCTGTATACCAAAAGAACACTTCTCCGGATTGAGCCTCATATTATGTTTTCGGAGCCTGCCAAAAGCTTCCGTCAAATCCTCATGATGGCTTGATCCCAAAACCTATTTCATGATCATATCATCGACATATACCTCCATGTTCCTTCCCACTTGGCCCTCAAATATCCTATCCATCAACCGCTGATATGTCGCCCTCGCATTCTTCAGCCCATAGGGCATGGTTTGATAACAGTAGTTTACCCTAGCGGTCATGAAGGTCGTTTTGTCTTCATCCGACGGGTGCATCTTGATTTGGTGATATCCTGAATAGGCATCCATCAGACTCAGAAGCTCATTTCCCGACGCTCCATCCACTAGCTTGTCTATGCTCGTTAATGGATAAAAATCTTTCGGACATGCCTTGTTCAGGTCTGTGTAGTCTACACACATCCGCCATTTTCCGTTCGCCTTCTTTACCATCACCATATTTGCCAGCCAAGTAGGATACTTAATTTCCCGGATGAAGTCTGCCGCTACTAATTTGTTTACCTCTTGCTGGATTGCCTTCTCCTTTTCATCGCTCATTCGCCGGCGTGTCTGGGTCACTGGTTTAATTCCGGGATTTAGCGCCAGCCTGTGGCAAATGAAGTTCGGGTCTATTCCTGGCATGTCCTTGTGACTCCAAGCAAAGAGATCCAAGTTCTCGCCCAATAGCTTTGATAATCTTTGTTCTTGGGCCTTAGTCAGTCGGGTCCCTATTTTGAGTATCTTCTCGCCAAATTTTAGTTCCTTGGTCTCCTCGATCAGCGTGGGCCTGTTGACTCGCCCCTCACCCCTTGGACCTCGTTGCATCGGTGTCCCACCGAGGTGTTCCTTTTCCCGTACCTGTCTACCGCATTGCAGTAGCACTCCCTCGCAGTTTTCTGGTCCACAACCACTCTCTCAACTCGTCCATTCGGCAAAGGATATTTAACCGCCAAGTGTGTCGTTGAAATCACAGCGCACAGTCGGTTCAAGGTGTTTCTGCCAATTATCATGTTGTAAGATCCCTCCGTTCCTAGGATTAAGTATTTCACCCTCAGCGTCCTAGCGTTCTCTCGTTCGTCGAATGTGGTAGGTATCAAGGTCAAGAACGCCTCTCATCCATACTTGCTCGCCCACAAACCCCACTAAAGTCCCTGCATAAGGAGTGATATCTGCCTCATTCAAACCGAGTCGATCAAATGCCCTGCCGTAAATGATGTTGTAAGACCCAAGTTTTTAAGTTTAGAATAAGTGAATAAAATCCTATTCACGATTAGGGCTGAGGTATCGTGAAGGGAAACCTGAACAAGAGTTTACTAAATGAAATAAATTTGTGAAGGAGAAAGTTCAGGAAAAGTCTAAGGATTGCATCAAAATCGATAAAATGTTATAACACGATTAGTATTATTCGTTTACGCCTAGGACAAGAGCCTAAGGAAAAGATTAATTCCACCCTTGGAACACTGTAGGAATTAATTCCGAAAATCTTCAAAAGGAATATAAGGATTTCTCTTATTCCTTTCCATGACAAGCGTTTCAAGGCGAAACTCTAGAATGTACGAACGTCCGATTCCAATCATCGGAAGTTTGCCGAAACTAGAACCCTGATAGTTCAAGAACCCTAGAATCAACCGACGATGAGGACTTTTTCTATTCGGAGCTTCTAATGAAGATTCCACACGCGTACACCCATTTCTCTTGATGTTTTCAATCTTTCTTCAGAAGGAAGTTTTCTCTTCCGACATCCACTGCAAAAAGTAACTTATCGGGTAAAATAGATTTACACCGACTTTGCATTATGCACCTAAAATACAAGGAAACCTCTTTTGAGTTTTGGAATTATGTCGCCAAAACCTATCTTAGAATTCACGGAGAATGAAGCCGGAAAAATCGGAATCGCAAAACTTTCATTTTCCCGCGTTTTTCCATCCTCTATATATAGCAAGAAAATGAGAAAAAATGGCAAAACTTCACCATTTTCTCTCCAAACCCGCGAGCTTCACCAAGAGGAGGAAGAGAAGAGATTTTCTTCATTTCTTGCTTGATCGTTGATTCAACAGTTGCTACTTGAAGGTATCGAGGTATAGTCGCTAATCCTTACCTCTGATCGTCGTTTCCGTAGCTTTTCACTATGTCTTTCTATGCTCATAGTTTTGAGGTTTTTGCAAAACTATCCTGTTAACTTCATTTTTCTATCTAAACATCTTCCCTACGTGCCCAAGAGCATGTTTAGCGAATAATACTGCGCCGATTCTCGAAAAACTACCGTCGAGTTTCAATTCTGCTTAAAATACCCATTTTGGGGCAAAGCTTCGTCCTTTGGGCTGAAAACTATCGCCTTAGCTTAGTGCTAGTAGGATTAGTTGTCATAAACGTCGTTGGTGACGTTCCCATCCAATTTGCTTTTCGAAATTTCAGTTTTGAATTTCTGAGCTAAAAATAATGACCAAAATACCCCTGCGATAGTTTTTGATCCGATAATTTTTCCGAGTTTAGAATACCCTTAGTTACGACTAATGATAACCTAGGAACCAAGTTTGATCGAAGAAAAATCGACCCACCTAATTACCAATAGTGGCCGAGACTACCCTAGGGGGGAGGAAGAAAATTCTTGTTTCAAAAACTTGTCCTTTCGCGCTAGATTATCGTACCTCGGAGTATATACTACTTCGTGTAACCTTAGTGAGTATTGATTACTGAGTTTCTGATAGTTTTTGATGGAATTCTGTGGTTTTACTCTAAAGGTTCTTTTGAAGAATTTCCTGAAGATCAAGGAGCTCATTGAGAAGGAACTTTCGAGGAGAATCCTGGAGAATCTACAGGTGAGGGCTACTCACTGAAGTATTAGTTAATGCTTTAGGTGTCGACGTATTCGACTTGATTTACTGTTTATGCACTTGTTTGTGTTTGATTGGGAAAAGTTTTCTGAGGCTTCGGCTGACAATGTAGATGATTCATCTACTGACTGTTTTTGAGATTGAGTTACATGGTACGTGCTAAATGGTTAATCTAGGATGTGTGATGTATGCTTTATATGCTAAGTGCTACGCGGTTATTCTAGGATGTGTTGATATATGACATGTTTGTTGACTGTGCTGATTTAATTATGTCTTTTCACTGATATCTGTGATACTGAGGAGTGAGAATAACGGGCAGGTCATGCCGATTTTATTTTGAGATTTTGAGAAAGTTTGATAGGACGAACGAAGATTCGAGCCTTGTTATGGTTTTAGTGGATCGAGACATTCTCTGGGAATTACTTGGGATTATGGGAGCTTTGAAACTCATAGAAAATACGATAAGACAAAATGGAAACTATTTTTACAAGGGAAATTCATAAGACATTAAACAACCTCTAAACCTTTAGTTAATGATAACAATCTCGGATGCAAGCTTAGGGATTGAAGTTTAGTTTTGAAAAATGAGAAGTGTCGTCGGATCCAAGTGTTGAGAAAATTGTAAGTTCCTGAGTATGTTGATACTCCTTCGCTCTTTGAGCAGTTTGTTTAGCCATCCAAGGGATGAGCCGAGAAGCTTCACTGAGGCGTGAGACCTTGTGAAAGCGTGAATTTTCACTGAGGCGTGAGACCTCGTGGAAAGCATGGATCTTCACTGAGGCGTGAGACCTCGTGAACAACATGAAACTTCACTGAAGCGTGAGACTTCGTGCAAGTGTTTAAATTCACTGAGGCGTGAGACCTTGTGAAAGCATAAAACTTCACTGAAGCGTGAGACTTCGTGATTGTATAAGACTCCACTGAAGCGTGAGACTTCGTGGGAGCATTGATGACTCGAAGAGTTATCGTGAGTGTTTGCACTCTTTTTATGATTAATTGTATTTTGTCGCAGAATCCACTTTTACCTTAGGGTATTCTTTTTAGAGACATTAATTTAGCTAGAACACGTGGCGACGTGTCGAGTGAACTCGGAGACGTTGTTTGGCTAATCACTTTGCATTCATGCACTCATTTTGAGGTATTAACACGAGACGTACTTCGGACCTCGGTGGATTCCAAAATGGTCATAAGACCCGGATTTCCGCGTAAGAGCGCTATTAGGCGACTCTTAGTAGCAGACCGAAATGGCAGGCCTTCGGGTTTTATGCTGATCTGGCTACCTTTGTGTGGTGTAAGAGGCACGCGGGCAGAAATGGTCCCACCGTTGCTGGTGCTAGGATTGACTCGTTGATGCCCATCCGTTCCGGAATGCATTTGGTTAACTGGGTTAACCGTCATCTGCATTTCATGCAACATGCATACTGACTTAGTTGCTGAGTGTGATTGATAATTGTTAATCCTATTTGAAGCATGTTAATTGTTATTACTGTCGTTTATATTCATTGTAGAGTATACAACCCTAGGATGTTATCTCTAACTATAAGCCTAAGTGGCTAATCTCTTATCTGTATCTATTGGTGATATTATTTACATAATTCTTTAGAGTTGACCCTCGCGTCTTCTGTGTGTGCTTTGGCGGACTACGCCCTTTGTCAGATGTCCATGGCGGACTGATTCACGATGGTTCACCCTTCGGGGGGAACTAGGGTTGAGATGCTGGAACAGGAGCGCATCGCGGTTGCGAGAGGAGGACGGATGGTGTACATAGACTTGGTCGTTCTGGATTCAGATTCGGACGACGATCATGCTAGTACGTAGGTTTTAGTGCTGGCGTGAGCTCCTCGAGATAGGATTAGTGTAGGAGTAGAGTCTTAGCTCTGACCGTCCTTGTTTTCTTTGGGGACAGGGTAGTTTCCCGCCTATAGCTTTTTGTGTGGTTCTCTACGGGGATCACAGAGAGTTGGTTGGGCTAGGAGGTCTTGTTTCATGCCGATTGGGCTAACTTATTCTCATTTTTGAAGGTTTGTGTTGCGAACACTTGACCTTTCTTTTGGTTTGTACTTCTTGCCTACGGGCGTTACTTTTCTTACTTCTCGTCACTGGAGGTTTACTCGTGACGTGGTTTGCTACTTACAGCGGGGGCTGTAATTATTAGTGTATATTAGTCCTGTTATCTTTCGTTGTTGAGTTTCATTTCTTTCAGTTTCTAATTCTATTATCGAAAAAAAAAAAGATATTCACATTTTTCCGCTTTAAGTTTCTTTTTGGTTACTAAAGTGACGCCACCGAAATCGGGGTGTTACAGATGTCCGCTGAACTCCCTTGATCCAAAAGTACTCGTTGTACATTAAGTTGGTTGACGCGAAGGAGAATTACAATTGGATCGTCTAGGTGTGGCTTTACTCCAAAGAAGTCATCGGATGAAAAGGTAATGTATGGGTGTGAAAAGCTGAAAGGAACCTCTGTTACTGTGTTCACCGCCCTAGCGTACCGCTTTCTAGCTGCACTGGTGATTCCTCCTCCTCCAAACCCTCTGGAGATTGTGTGTACTCCTTTGGGTATCGGAGCTCTACTGCCCTGTACTCTAGTAGGTCTTCCTGCCGCTATTAGTATTCCAACCTCACGCTGCAACGTGCGGCACTCCTCTGTGACATGGCCTATGGCCTGGTGATAAACGGACCACTCACCTCCCGGCTCGCCGCTTATTCGCGTCGCTAACGATTCTCGGAGGATTTCCGATTTAGACGGTTTGTCCAGGCACGCCAGCTTTCCTTTTGGAGATGAGTTTCTCCATTCCCTTGAGGATTTCCAATAGCTTTCCCTTTGCAACGTCCGAGGCTCCGTCGTTGTATTTGCTCCTGCACCTCCGTGTCCTGCTGCTCCAAATCACTACTTATGTCGCTGACGACTGAGACTGAAGATTCCGCCTCCTTCTCGCGTCGCCTTCTATACGCTTGACGCGGACCACCCGTGTGTTTCATCCTTCGTTCGCTTCGTCGACGTTGCGCTTCCATCCAGTGCCACCAACAAATCAAGAATTTGACTAAGAAATCAAAAACCAAAGAGAATTGCACGAAAAATCGAACTTCACTCAGCTAAACCACGATCCACGTAGTCCGGGAATCGAAATCTATCGTTCCCCACAGACGGCGCCAAAAGTTCCATCATGAACATTGAGATGAGGTATAGTACCTAAGGTGTAAAGAACGTGATGTGAGATTCCTAGGGAGAATGAGAGCGTAACCGCTTTGGAGAGAGAATAACTGAATTTCAATCTTGTTATTTCACAAATGAGCTAAGAGTCCTTTACATTTGGTATCTCTCCCCTATTTATAGTTGGGGGAGTTGGGCTTAGCGCCTCTAAATCATCCTAATGGGCCGGTTGGGCCTCCTGGATGAAGGCCCAGGTCCCTGGTCCGCTCCTCGCCTTAGGCCAGCGCTTCTCGGCGAAGAACCCTAGGGTCTCGCCCAGTCCACTAGGAATTACATTAGATCGAAGAAAAAGTTCGGGAATCCCTACTTTTGCTTGCTGGTCGAGAGCACACTTTGGGGTTAGGGGAGAAAATCTTTTTCTTGAAACTCTAGAAATGATGCATGAACCTAGGATGCTTTCGGGTAAATGTTGGGTTGAGTCTAAAATTGAATATGTGAGTTATGCTAAATGTCACCATGATATGCCTAGGTGTTTACTTACGTCCTAAGCAAGCTAAATGTCTATGTGAGCACTAGGAACATGACTAGGTTTCTTACATGGACGTGATGATGTGGCTTATGTTTCCAAATGGAGTCGGAACCTTACTTGATATATGATAAGTGCTACCTGAAACATGCTAAGTGGTTACTTATGCGTTTATTAGCTAAGTCATGTATTTTAATTGATTGAAGGGACTCACGTGAACCTAGACTAATGATGTATGTTGGAAATGAAATGGGAATGAAATTGCATGGTTTTCCTGAATTCTTTACATGGACTTTGGACTTGAGATTTTACAGGGGTTTGAGAGACTTGCTTTTGATCATGTAGTAAAAATATTAGAATTTTCTGAGTTAGTTTCTCGTGTCTAAAAATTCGCCCAAGAGGCTAAAAAGTTTTGAAGTTTGTTGAACAAAGTGTTTTTATAAGCAACATGTGGTATTTGTAGCATATCTCTTAACATCATGATCTAAACTTAGTGAAAATGGTTTTAAATGAAAGTTAACTTATTAACCTACATGTTGTATAATTTTCAAGGTGTTTTGATTCCTAGACTGGTCATAATTGCGGGTGAAAGTAGGGAAAGTTTCCTACTCGAGTAAACCCTGACAGTCTGTACTGTTTTGGGCATAACTCCTTGTGTATGAGTCCAAATTGGGTGAAACCACTTTTGCTTGAAAGATAACTCGAAGGGTAGTAAAGGACTTTTGGGTAGTAAAGTACAGATTTTGTTTTTAATACTTCCATTTTTCCACTTGTCAGCATCCTGGAACAACGGTAGTATATGATTCATAATTAATTCTACAAGTGCTCAAACCTTATGAAACTTGTATGGTTAGGAAGATAACTTAGGGTTCTATTATGAGAAAAATGATTATATTTTCTTAGTTTGCTAAGTGGTTGAAATTGAGGCGATTAGTGACTAAGTGAGTATGTTTTGCTTAAGGGTTGGTGTTCTCGCCAAGAACATAGAATCAAGGCATAGGGCCAAGAGTGTGTGGAATGTGATCGGAGATACCTCTTGTTCGGGTGTGAGATCGGTTCATTCATGTACCCCTCCGCCTAGAAGCCTGCTAGGAGTCGCTCCTTGTCGGTGCCTCACTGCACCGGCGATCACTCCCCGCCCTCGTCGGAGATTTTAGAGAGATAAGCTCTTAACTGCTTAGAAAGAGAAAATATAACTGAATTTCAATATTGTTATTGCCAAATGAGCTAAGAGTCCCTTACAATTGGTGACCGTCCCCTATTTATAGATTTGGGGTTGAGCCTTCGTGCCTTTAATCTGTCTAAATGGGCCGGTTGGGCCTTGGGGAGAGCGGCCCAAGGTTCAGGCATGTTCCGCGCCTAAGGCTGAGTCCTCTGGGCGAGGGACCCTTGGGTCTCGCCCAGTCCACAAGACCCTTGGGTCATGCGAATCCCTTGCTCTGCTCCCTGCTCTTTCGTCCACAACCCCACCTCTGGTTAGTTCTTTTCTCTTCTCCTTCTTATTTTTGATGATCTCCACCGGGGCTCTGTCCTCTCTCGAGGAAATCAAGGCTCACCGCTTGGCAACCTTCGCCACTCTTCCCCCCTTGTCACGGAGGCACCCGACCAAGAAATCCTTGACCAATCATCTGAACTGTCAACCAGCGAATTTGTCTATAACCTCGCTAATCGAGTCGGTGGGTTTTGCTACTCCTCCTTGCTAAATGACCTCCTTCGCACCACCGGCTGTCAAGAACAAGACCGCCCTTGGCAGCACCGAGAGTTTAACGACCTCATATACTCTCACTTTTTCTTCATCCGTAAATACCTATTCCTTGACCTGAACATAAAACTTCCCTTCTCACCTTTCTTTACCCTCATGTTGCACAGCATCAACGTTTCCCCTTGCCAACTTCACCCTTGCTCCTGGGCCTACCTACGATGTTTCGTGATCCTTTGCCACAGTGTTGATGTTGCGCCCTCTCCTGCCCTTTTTCCCTCCTTTTTGAGGTGGATCTTCGAGGATCTCAAGGTTGGGTCGTCTTGGTCCCTCGGCCCGGTCGAGAACGATTTGTCCCTTACGGGGTGGGCTATGAATCTTATCTTGCTCGGAGATACTTCCGAGTCGTCATCCATCCTGCTTACCCCTCATTATTCACGAAGAGGGGAGGAGAAACCCTTTTCCCTCTTTACTGGACCTCGTCCCCTTGATCTTTAAATGGCCCCCATACCATGTCCCCTTCTCCCGGAGACAGTATCGCCCTGGAAACCTTACTTCAACTTGCGCTCCTGAATTGTATTGACCTACTTAATGCCCCCCCAGGATCTAAATTGCTTCCCCGATTAGGTCCTGATTCTTGTATGTTTGTCGCTTACTTTCTTCCTCGCCTTTTCCCCTGATGACTGTTTTTATTTTCCTTTTTCAGGTAAAACGATGAAGTTCTCTACCGCTGAATTGTTGAATGCCTTTGTTCTTAACAGCTCCAAAGCCTCCCCCTCTGCCCGTGCTGAGGAGAAAAGACAGAGCTCGCCGGCAGACGAAGGATCCCTAAAGAAGAATAAGGCGAGCGAGGCGAACCCCTCCGTTATCTCCCCTTTTTTTGGTGAAGAGGGCATCATTCCCGCCCCTTGTACCTCTTCAGATGCGGGCAAGTCTCCTGCAGCTGATCACCAGGGCGAGGCGAACGCCTCTGCTACAGCTCACACCTCGCCGTCTGGCAACTGCCCAAACTATTCCACCAATGTTTTACCAACCCCTCCTTTTCCAAAGAATGTCAATGAGGGGGAGGAACTCTCGCCCGATCGCCCGAAGGGCCCCTCCAGCGACTCCAACCCCGATCCATTTTCCTTCCTTCTTTCTCATCCATATCTTGAGAAATTGAGGGAAATTCCCAGCCAGAATCCGCAAGATGTGGCTCAGGAAGCTGTGTCAAATCTTCTCCGCGCGGGTTGCCTATTTGCTCAGGTAGCCTGGCAGGCTCGGCCCCTATCTGGCACTGCTGAACTTCGCCAGGAAGTGGAGACTCTGTGCGCCGCCAACCTTCGATTCGATGAAACTTGCTCCAACCTACACCGCCAGCTATCTTCTGAAGCAGAGAAGACGTCAAAGATGCAAAAGAAACTTGCTGAGGCGAAGCTGGCGCGGGCCGCGACGGATGAGTGTCAAAAGAAAGAAAGAGTGTTGTATGTGATATACTATGCAAGTAGAGTGTTGAATGAGGCCCAAAGGAACTACACTACAACTGAAAAAGAGTTGTTGGGTGTAGTCTTTGCTTGCGAGAAGTTTAGGCCTTACATCTTGGGTTTTAAAGTTATTGGTCATACTGACCATGTTGTTTTGAGACATTTGTTTGCTAAGCAGGACTCTAAGCCAAGGCTGATTCGATGGGTCTTACTCCTCCAAGAGTTTGACCTTGAGATCATTGACCGGAGAGGCAAGGACAATGGAGTGGCAGACCATTTGTCGAGATTAGAAGGTGGGGCGTGCAGCCCAATACCTATTCAAGAGGAGTTCCCGGATGAGAAACTCCTAGCTGTTTCCACCGAGGAACCCCTACCCTGGTATGTACATTTTGCTAATTTCCGTGTCGCTGGACTTATTCCCCATGACTTGACCTGGCAGCAGAAGAAGAAATTTCTGCATGATGCAAAATCATACCTCTGGGATGATCCTTTTCATTTCAAAATTTGTTCTGATGGAGTCATAAGAAGGTGCATCCCAGATGTTGATTTTGAGAAAAATCTTTGGCATTGCCATGGATCAAGTTATGGTGGACATTTTAGTGGGGAGAGGACCACTGCTAAGGTTCTCCAAAGTGGTTTTTATTGGCCCACTCTGCATAAAGATAGTAGAGCTTTTGTTGAGAGTTGTGATAGATGTCAGCGGACTGGCAACATTTCAAGGAGAAATGAGATGCCCCTAAAAAATATTTTGGAAATTGTTGATTTTAGTGGATTGCCTACATCAGAAGAAGGAAGAAATCACCTTCACGAGTGGACTGGATTAACTTGAGCTTTTATCTCAAGTGAACCAGGATAAAATACTTGTGTGCTCTACTTTGTTCTCCTTAGCACCTAGTTCTTATCTTTAAGTTTTCTAAACTCAAAAAGGGGAAACTTTTGTTTAAAAACTCTATTCAAACCCCCCCTTTCTAGTGTTTTTCGCACCTTCAATTGGCATCAGAGCTCCGGTTCTAATTTATACACTTCACAGTGATCAGTGATCCAGAACCTAGTGTGAAAAACAACGATGGCCCAAGCCAATACTTCCGCTGACAACAACAACAACAACAACCATCTTAGAGCACCAGTCTTTGATGGTGAAAAGTTTGAATACTGGAAAGATAGAATAGAAAGTTATTTCCTTGGTACTGACCCAGATCCCTGGGATATGGTCATGGAAGGCTATATTGATCCAGTAGATGCTGTAGGAGTGAAGATCCCTCGTACTGAAATGACTGACGCTCAGAAGAAGCGTTTCAAGAATCATCACAAGGCGAAGTCCATGCTGTTCAGTTCAATATCATATATTGAATATGAGACGATCTCTGACAGAGAAACAGCAAAATCCATCTTTGACTCCTTGGTCATGACGCACGAAGGAAATGAAGAAGTCAAGGAGACTAAGGCTCTTGCTCTCATAAAACAATATGAGCAGTTTAAGATGGGATCTGGTGAAACCATTGAGGAGATGTACTCAAGGTTTCAAACTCTGATTGCTGGAATCAGAAGCTTGCCTAAGGAGTGGATGGCTTTTGTCACTGCACTGAAGCTTTCCAGGAAACTGGACTCCTTGAAGCTAGAAGAGCTTGTGAGTCATCTCAGAAGTCATGAGATTGAACTCAAAGAGCACAAGCCCAAAGGAAAGACAAATCTATTGCTCTCAAGTCAAAACCTGACAAGGCGAAAGCCTATCAGGCAGAAGAGGAAGATTCCTCTGAAGAATCATCAGATGCTTCTAGTGATGAAGAGCTATCTCTCCTCACAAAGAGATTGAGCAAGCTCTGGAAGTACAGACAAAGCAAGGGCAAAGGACCGAGGAAAAGTAAAGGAAGATTTGAATCTTCATCTGGTCAGAAGAAGTCCTCTGGGAAGGAAGTCACCTGCTTCGAGTGCAAGGAACCTGGGCACTACAAGAGTGACTGTCCCAAGCTGAAGAAGGACAAGAGACCAAGAAAATTCTTCAAGAAGAAAGCTCTTGTGACCTTTGATCCGACTGACTCTGATGAAGCTGAGTCAGAAGAAGATGAAGCTATGGAAGCTCTGATGCCTACCACTAGCAGAGATGCTGAAGCACAGAGAATGATGACCTCAGAAGATGACTCAGACTCTGAGAATGATGATGAGGTATTCTCTAAATTTTCTTCATCTGAGCTAAGAACTGCATGATCTGAAATAATGGAGAAACATGATATGCTTTTAAATAAACATAAAGAGCTTAAAATAAAATATGCTGTTAAAACTAGTACAATAGAAGTTCATGAGAAGTCAGTCTCTGGACTCATTGAAGAGAACCATTCTCTTAAATATGACAACCCTGTTCTTCGTGCTAAAAATGTCATGCTAGAAGATAAACTTGCATCATCTCATGTTAGCATGAAACTCTATATGAGAAAGCGTTTCAAAGGTTCCTAGCCAAAGGCATAGACAGAAGTCTTATGGCTTCAATGATCTATGGCATAAGCAAAAATGGGAACAGTGGTCTTAGCTACTCCCAACCTATGAGAGGTGAGCCATCTGAGCCCAAACACGAACCTTTGCATAAGCATTTTGTTCCCGCCGGTACTGTTATTCCAGAAAAGGTTACACCCAAGGTGGTAAAACCAAAGGGAAAGTTTAAACTTGACATGTCTAAATATTATAATCAAGTCCCCTTGTACTATCCTCCTGTTGCACCCAAAGTTCCGAGAACTTCTGGGAAAACTAACAAGAAAGGACCCAAGATATGGGTACCTAAGACAAAAATTATTCCTGCTGCAGATATCTTATGCAGCTCAGTTAAGACACCTGTCATGGTACCTGGACAGTGGATGCTCGCGACACATGACGGGCATAAGGTCTATATTCCAAAAACTGATGCCGCTTAAGTCAGGAGGAGACGTTGGCTTTGGAGGAAACCAGAAGGGAAAGATCATTGGAAAAGGTTCCATAGGAGATGGAAAAACTCCAGTCATTAATGATGTACTTCTGGTGGAAGGATTATTGCATAACTTGCTCTCCATAAGCCAAATAGCTGACAAAGGTTATGATGTGATCTTCAATCAAACCTGCTGTAAAGCTGTCAGTCAAACAGATGGATCTGTTCTGTTTTCTGGGAAAAGAAGAAATGACATCTACAAAATCAAATCTTCTGAACTGCTATCTCAGACGGGTCAAGTGTCTCATGTCCGTTAATGATGAGCAATGGGTTTGGCACAGACGCTTAGGGCATGCAAGCCTCAGGAAGATCTCTCAACTATGCAAGCTAAACCTTGTAGAGGATTGCCTCGTCTGAAGTTCTCATCAGAGGCTCTGTGTGAAGCTTGTCAGAAGGGAAAATTCACCAAGAAGCCTTTCAAAGCAAAGAATGTGGTATCTACAACAAGACCCCTTGAGCTACTTCACATTGATCTCTTTGGACCAGTGAAAACTGAATCCATTAGAGGAAAGAAGTATGGGTTAGTCATTGTGGATGACTACAGCAGGTGGACATGGGTAAAGTTCTTAAGGCACAAGGATGAAACACACACTATGTTCACCAACTTCATTACCCAAGTTCAGAAGGAGTTCCAAACTTCAGTGATTACTGTCAGAAGTCATCATGGTGGAGAATTTGAGAACAAAGCTTTTGAAGAATTGTTCAACTCTCAAAGGATCTCTCACAACTTCTCCTGTCCTCGCACTCCTCAACAAAATGGAGTTGTTGAAAGAAAGAACAGAACTCTTCAGGAGATGGCTCGCACCATGATGCAAGAATCAAGTATGGCCAAGCACTTCTGGGCACAAGCAGTCAACAGTGCATGCTATATCCAGAACAGAATCTCCATTAGACCAATTCTGGAGAAGACTCCTTATGAGCTGTGCAAAGGAAGACAACCTGATATCTCTTACTTTCATCCCTTTGGGAGTACTTGCTACATGCTCAACACAAAGGAGCAATTGCGTAAATTCGATTCTAAAGCTTTAAAATGCTATTTTCTTGGTTATTCTGAAAGATCTAAAGGGTTTAGAATTTATAATATTGTTCCTCAAACTGTTGAGGAATCTATCCAAATTAGATTTGATGACAAGCTTGGCTCAGAAAAGTCAAAGCTGTTTGAAAGATTAGCAGATCTCAGCTTTAATCCATCGGAAGCAGATCAACCAAAGAACAGCCCAGAGGATATTGCTCCAGAGGCAGAAGCATCAGAAGATGCTCCAACAACTTCTGATCAACTTCAGAAGAAGAAGAGAATAGCTGCCTCTCATCCAGAAGAACTGATTCTTGTCAACAAAGATGCTCCTGTCAGAACGAGGTCCATGCTCAAATCTTCAGAAGAGACTCTTCTGAGTCTGAAGTGACTTGTATCTCTCATTGAGCCCAAATCAGTTGATGAAGCTCTTGAAGATAAAGGCTGGATTCTGGCAATGCAAGAAGAGCTAGATCAGTTTACCAAGAATGATGTCTGGTCTTTAATGCCTAAACCCAAAGGTTTCCATGTCATAGGAACCAAGTGGGTATTCAGAAACAAGCTGAATGAAAAAGGAGAAGTCACGTGAAACAAGGCAAGACTAGTAGCTCAAGGCTACAGTCAACAAGAAGGGATTGAGTACACTTAGACCTTTGCTCCTGTGGCAAGGCTTGAAGCTATAAGGCTACTGATCTCATTCTCAGTGAATCACAACATAATTCTTCATCAGATGGATGTCAAAAGTGTCTTCCTAAATGGCTACATTTCAGAGGAAGTGTATGTCAAGCAACCTCCTGGCTTTGAAAATGACAAGCATCCAGAGCATGTCTACAAGCTCAAGAAGTCGCTCTATGGACTGAAACAAGCTCCCAGAGCTTGGTATGAAAGGCTTAGCTCCTTTCTTCTGAAGAATGAGTTTGTAAGGGGTAAAGGTGACAACACTCTCTTCTGCAGAACCTATAAGGATGATATGCTTATAGTTCAGATTTATGTTGATGACATTATATTTGGTTCTGCTAATCCCTCTCTTTGCAAGGAATTCTCTAAGATGATGCAGGCTAAATTTGAGATGAGCATGATGGGAGAACTCAAGTACTTCCTGGGAATTCAAATTGATCAACGACCAGGAGTCACTTATATCCATCAGAAGAAGTACACCTTGGAACTTCTGAAGAAGTTCAACATGAGTGATTGCAACATCTCTAAGACTCCAATGCATCCAACATGAAGTTTCCTCTAAGGTTTGTCAGAAGCTCTATCGTGGAATGATAGGCTCTCTTCTTTATTTAACAGCTTCCAGACCTGATATATGAAGGTGCGAAAAACACTAGAAAGGGGGGTTTGAATAGAGTTTTTAAACAAAAGCTTTCCCTTTTGAAGTTTTGACAAACTTAAGATAAGAACTAGGTGCTGAAGAATATGAAGTAGAGCACGCAAGTATTTTATCCTGGTTCACTTGAGATAAAAGCTCAAGTTAATCCAGTCCACCCGTGAAGGTGATTTCTTCCTTCTTCTGATGAAGGCAATCCACTAAAATCAATGAGTGTTACAACTGCACTTGCAACCTGCTAAGTGACTAACAGTACACTGATTTTCTCACTAGTATACTCTCAAGAAGCTGATCAACCGATCCTCTCAAGACTAGCTAAACACTGAACCAAACTTGATTCAGTCCTCTCAAGATCCAACCAAACTTGGTCTCTTAAGGAACTTTACAAAGTGTTTGTAAAAGGTTTTGGGTTTACAGGAAATGCTTCTAAAAAGCTAATGGTAAACTCAGATGTTTAAGAACACTGAAGAAATATTGCTAAGAGATCGGTTAGAATGAGTTCAAGAATATCAACAAAGTTTCTTAGCTTCTTTCTTCTATCTTCAGCCCTTATATACTCCAAGGCATATGGTGTAGCCGTTGCTAGGGTTTTGTCCGTTGGAGTGGCAATCTTGTAATATCAGACTGCTAGGATGAACGAGGTAGGTGGCGGACAGGCTATGATAGTACGATGTGTACTATGACAGCGACATGTCCTTTCACCAGCTGACTTATGATCTGGAGTGCTTCAGATGGACGTTGGTGAAGCTTCTGATCAGAGTCAGACGGAAGCTTGGATCCTCTGACGTTGCAACTTCTGCTTCTGGACATGTTCCTCAGAACTTCTGAATGCCAGAGCTAGAATAGCTTGGGTCTTCAGAGCCAACTTCTTGCAGGTCTTCAGAACTTGAGTCTTCTACTTCAGGACCATTCCTACTGGAACATCTGGTCTTCAGAACTTCTGACTTCGGTTCTTCAGAACCTCTTGAGAGCTTCTATCTTCAGAACTTCTGAAGGATTTTCCACTGTTCTGAGCGAACATGGTAAGCTTTACAACTCTCTTTTGGCTACCCTTGGGTCTTTATCTTCTGATTGAATAAGCTTGGGTCAGAATCATAACCTGTTTGTCACAACTAAAAAAGACAAACGTTAGGGTACCACAATTGTTCATCATCATAAACTTTAATTGTAATCATCAAAATATAGAGATGCAACCACTGATGAAACCTTGATCTTACAATATATTGTTTAGTGTGCATCTCTGTGCTAGATTTCAATCAGATCCTAGAGAGACTCACTTAACAGCTGTTAAGAGGATCCTCAAATATCTGAAGGGAACCACTAACCTTGGCTTGATGTATAGTGTAACACCCCGATTTTCCCACGGGTCACTTTACTAACCTTTATCCATACTAAATATGCTGACTAAATTCTCGGAGTCCAAAAATGCGAGTAACTTTTTTTTTTCCAAAACATGCTCTAGCGAATGCACAATAATTACCCAATAATATATAACTTTATATCCAAAAGTATAGGTACAGTTGAGTCGTCAAGATAAATATCAAAAGACTTATGCCCGACAAGCTCACTATGATCTCTACGCTGGATAGACCACCAAACAACACCCATCGGGACCTACCCTTTCTTCGAGCCCAAGAGAATACAAACTCATATGATCATCCTACAAGCTTCAACCAACGGCGGTAAGCTTTCTACCCAAAGGCTCAAGCCTTACACAAGACTATATTCCTCTCTGAGGGATTCTCCTCAACGGTCGAACAATCGATCTCGAATAAGATCTGTAATAGGGTTCTAGCATTAGCAGACATGTAGTCAAATCCACGAACGACTCACGGTGCACTTCACAGAACTCTGATACAAAGCTATGTTACTCATCAGATCATCATGGATCCTCCTCATCAGCAGCACCAATGCGCCTTCCCCAAAGCATGGTACTTGATCATGTCGTCGCCCATCACCTGGCAGTCGCCGGCCGCCCAAACACAAGTAATACATACAATGGCGTGCGAGGGTCAACTTCCAGAATATAGGTATATATATAATAGTAGGTCACACAGTATACACATAATCACATACTTATACGTTTCACGCTCACACACGCAGATCTATCGATCACGTGGCTTACGTAAAATATGAGGGTTGTCAATGACAAGCCTCTCCCACACATATAACAATTAAATAACATTTAGCTTATCTCAAGCATATCAAAACTCATAGCACATATCAAGCTCAATCGACAACCCCAAGGTTAGTCTATATGCTCATGCAAATGCAATGCCACAGAGGCACATCAAATGATCCGGATATAAACGCCATTTCCATATGAGGTAGGCGGGACAACACTTAGTCGGTACGATACCCACTCCAGTATCGACCTCTGACTAGTGAATGCCACTTAGTTGATACCCACTCCAGTACCAACATAGTTGATACCCACTCCAGTATCAACATGGTTGATAACCTCTCCATTATCAACATCTGAAGGTACGACCACTCCATCGTCCTCAGAAGACAGGCATGGCCCCTCCACCAGCCTGACAAAATGAATGCATGCATGATATGAATCATGGTTAGCCAAACAAACGGGAACACCCTCTCCAGTGTTCACGTCTATCTCTAAGAAAACAGTCATACTAGAAAACCAAATCTAGATTCAACATCAACGGTTGCACTCCACTCCATGTGACCGAAGTTTACACAACGACAGGTCACTCCACTCCAAGTAACCGTGTCATCGAGTCTCGTTTTTCTTTTCTCAAAAATCATCAAATAAAGTCCCCCATTGAAATTCTCTTTTCTAAAAAGAATTGATTGAAGTCCCCTCTGAAAATATCTTTCTCATTCTTTAGAAGCTTTGCGTTGCAAGTAAACTTTCTTTTAATTTACAAAATATGTGTACCCCTTGATTATTTTTTTTAGATGAAATTTTATAAGTAAATCATGAATAGGTTTGTTCCTTTTCGAAAACTTTGGTAAATTAAATAAAAGATCCCACCATGTATAAATCTTTTTGAGAAAACCTCTTGATCGAAAACCACAGTAGATCTAAAGCATAGTTAGAGTCTCCTCTAACCGACACTCGGAAAAACCCTTCGGTTACACAAGCGATAGGCCGTTAATAGATAATCAAATATCATAATGAAAGTACAAACATCATCACAACAAGTCATTTTATCAAATAGCAAGCATCCAGGTGCTCTCACAACAATCATATAGCATATATTCAATGGTATAAATAGCCTAAGAGAATAGTCCTTACAACAAGCATATAACATATATTCAATATATAAATAGCCGAAGCGAAGTGCCCTCACCTTAGCCAGTTTCCTTCCAAAGTTGCGACTATGATCCGATCACGTCATCGCTCCTCGCACTGGCTCATTTTCCTTCACTCTTTAGCTCCGACACGAACGCATTCTCGCTCTTCGTATCCTTAGAAAATTTATTGCTTTAAAAATGCTAAGCTTCAACATCCTAGCTTGCGCTCCCAAAACTTAAGTATCTCACACTCAAGACAAACACTCAAGAATATTCACTAAAAACTACTCACTCAAATAGCTTAATGCTATTTTGGATATGGTGTGGGAATATAGCTTTGTGCGTGTGCACTTATGGTGAATTGATATCCGAAGAACCAAGTACGTGCCTTTCCTTTTATAGTAAAATTTCTGATCTCCAAAATTGACCACGTCATGCTCTAGCCTTCCTAGCTTGGCCAGCAAATATTATGTTTAGTCTCCACGTTAGTTTCTAATTCTCCTTGTCATGCTTGCCCTGAGATTGTGTGTTTCTTTAACCTACACGTATGCCTTATAATCCTTGTCATGCTATCTTACTTACACACCTCATGCTGCAAGATTTTTGTTTCAGACACCTCATGCTTCAATTCATTAAATTTTCACTTGTTTCGTTTATGTTTCTGGTACGATAAATCCTTTTGAAACTTAATATATATATATATATATATATGTATATATATATATATAAATAGGTTTAGTCTAGATTGATTTTGGTAGTGTGGAATTTAACTCATAGAGTTAAGAGAAAAATATAAGGATGATATATTATTATACCAAAAATTATGAGAAACTATATGATATAGTTTAAAATCACTTTAAGCAAAATTAAGTGATCAAGTGTAAAAGTGTTAACAAGTTAGATATACATATATATCTATTCTTACACTTCGTAGTATTCTTCTTCTTATCTTTTACTTTTTATTTTCTATTCTTCCCTCACAAACTGAATTGGTCTCTTACTATTCTTTTATCATTTCCTATTCTTCTTCCACAAATTGAATTGGTCCTTACGTGATCTTTTTCTTTCTTTCTTTTTACTTTGTTTTCTTTCTTTCTTTTTTATCTAGTTTGGGAGAAAATACTAATAATATTAATAATACTTCATTTATATAAAGCACACAGGGTACAAAGAACATTGATAAGCTTAATCGCGCTTATCGCTCTTAAGCCGATAAATATTTAATTAATTAAACGCTTAATCTTACCTGGATCTTACATATAGAAAAACATCAGAGTATACACTTTCAGGTTTTTGTGATGTTGACTTTGCTGGAGACAGAGTGGAAAGGAAAAGCACCTCTGGAAGTTGCCATTTCCTTGGATCAAATATTGTCACTTGGTCAAGCAAGAGACAGAACACAATTGCTCTATCAACTGCAGAAGCAGAATATGTCTCAGCTGCCACTTGCTGCACACAAACCATATGGATGAAGAATCATCTGGAGGACTATGGTTTGTTTCTGAAGAAGATTCCTATCTTCTGTGACAACACAGCTGCTATCTCCCTCAGCAAAAATCTCATTCTACACTCAAGAGCAAAGCACATAGAGGTAAAGTATCATTATATTCGAGATCATGTTCAGAAGGGCACTCTATCATTAGAGTATGTTGATACTGACCATCAATGGGCAGATATCTTCACTAAGCCCTTAGCAGAAGATCAGTTTTTAGTTATTCTTGAAAATCTGAACATGGACTTTTGTCCAGAGTAAGGTATTTTCAGAACCTCTGACCATGGTGCTTCTGAAGTCATCAGATGTTACCTATTCAGAAGGTACTCGATCAGAAGCACTTAACCCACCGGTTAAACTTATGTGGTGGACAACAATACACGTGTCACTTCTTTTGTGACATAGTTCCTTGTGTCGCGTGGTGTATCTGCTATAATGATGATACCTACTCTCCTCCGCTGTGCTATTTTCTGACTAATTATTTTACAAACCGTTGATCTTGCTTTTTGCCTTATGCTTCTTAAAATCTCAACGGTTACTATTAAACCCACTATACGCACGATCTCACACACGATCTAATCCACACACTTACTCAAACGGTTTTCAAAACTCTAGTGTGCATTGCATTTCATTCACTCTTCTCCCTCCAATATTTCCTTTCTCTCTGAACCCTAAACCTCGCATTCCTGAGAATCATGGGCAAATAAAGGAAATCGAAGGCAAATGTTACTGCTTCTTCCAAACTGACTGTCGAAGAGCAAGAGAAGCAAAGATTTGAAGAAGCTCGGCAAATTCTGAACGCGGCCAATGCGGTCACCGGCGTCCAGAAGATTGAAGAACTGGTTGTGTGCAACGAGTCAAGAGTGGACTTCGACAACCTGGCTAAACATGGGTTTGACATCAGGGATCAAGTCGATTTGCAAGGTTGGTCTGGCTATTTCAATAGGCTCTGTGGTCCTATCTATTACAAGTTAGTTGTGGAATTCTGGAAGAATGTTGTCTACAACGACTACTATGTCGTTTCTCATGTGTTGGATAGAAAAATTGTTATCTCCGAGGAATCCATTGCAAAATTGCTGGGAATGGAGTTCCAACAGGGCAAGAGAATCAAGAATGTGGATGCTAATGTTCCTGGCAAGAGGAAATTAGTAAATAAGGCCATTTATGACAACTGGTCTTTGGAGAAGACAAAGTATACCATAAAGGAATTGAAGCCAAAAATGAAGATCTGGCAGAAGATTTTCATGAACTGCATTCACCCCAGAACAGGAGGATCTGATTACCTCAATGCAACTCAGAAGGTAATCATGTACTATATATCTAGGGGTGAGCCTGTGTGTCTTCCATTTCTGCTCTTCAACTATCTGAAAGAATGCGTTGAGAAGTCAAGGACTACTGCAATTGAGACCAAGAGGTCTATCTCCTACATTCCTTATGGCAGGTTGCTCTCAGATATCTTCACTCAGAACAAACTGGTCAAGACTCTATATGACTTAGGCCTTCATGATGATCTGGCTATGTCCATTGGAGATGCTCTTAATGGGACTAAGTTGAAGAGAATGCAGATCATTGACAAAGTTCAAGTTGAACCTGAAGAAGAATCATCTGAAGAAGTTCGTCAGAAGAACCACCCTGTTGATGACTATCCTCTCTGGTCTAAGAAGGATAATCCAGCCAGCATTCTGGAATATGTGAGAATGCTCAGAAGTGAAGGAGATCCAATCACTCTCGAGGAATTTATCAAAAGACTTCCTGATAGTCATCCTGAGGTACCAACAAGGAAGTCCAAGAGAACAACTAGCAGCAAGCCTTCAGATCCCAAAGGCAAAGGGATTCTGATAGAGGAAACCAAGAAGATGAAACCTGCATCAAAATCTGTAGTCATCAGGGAACCAATTCTAGAACCCTCTCCCGAAAGAACTTCAGTGGAGTCACCTCAGAAATCTCAGTTTGATAGCTCTAAGAGCTCTATGGCTTCCTCCATTGGAACTCAAGAAGAAGAAGATTACACCAACAGAGGAGGAGTTGTTCACTCTAACTCTGAAGAAGGTTCACTCAGAAGGAATGTCAAGAGGAAAGCTGTCATGGTAGAATCTTCTGATGAGGAAACTGAAGATGATGATGTTCCTCTGACCAAGAGGCAAAGAGTTCAAGTAATTCAAGTTGAGGGGGAAGTTGAGCAGGATGATAGTGAGATTATTGGGAATGTGCTCCGAGTTATAAAGGAATCTCTAGAAGCTGAAGAATCCACCGATTCTGATGAAGCGCCCATAGGCAAGAGGAAGAAACTGCCTCTGAAGGGTCCACTTCAGAAGAAGGATCCAGAACCAAAGCAAGCATCTGAGAGTGCTTCAGAGGTACAAAGAGAAAGGAGATCAAAGATAGCTTCTGATCCTGCAAGGACTGCCAGACTCACCAGATCTACCATCCTCTGAGATTCAAGTAAGGAACTTACTGAAAGCATTAATTTAGATTCTGCTTTAGTAGTTATTCCTGAACAACCTGTACCTATATCTACCTCCCTGTCAACCTCAATCCAAACAGTTCCACCTCAAACAGAACCTCACACACAAACCATATCTCAAGCCGAAACACAAGCTCCCCACTCAAACATCCAAACTGCTACCACTTCCATTCCACCAATCCCAATTCAAACCTCTTCCACATTCACCACTACTGAGTCTGTACCTCTCTTTAATTCATTCATTAAGGGTATCGCTCAGAGTGAGGCCACCTTGAAAGACTTGGTTCAACAATTCACACCTAAGCCTCCATCCACCTCAAGAACCTTTCTGATAACTGAATCTGGTGAGATTCCTGTTGTGGAAGACAAAGGAGATGAGGATGTTCAAATTCTAGAACCTCCTTTCAATGTGCAACCTATCCAGCAGGTAGCCCCTTATTTTGAAGATCTGCTCCAAGATGCTGCTGCTGAGTCTTCTTATGTATCCTTGTCTCACTACTCCACGATGAACTCAAGAGATCTGAGCTTCACCTCGCCTGAGAAGACAACTACATCCAGGCAACGACAAGAGACTATTTCTGAGTTTGAGCATATGGATGAATCAGATCATTCGGGACTAGAGAAGGTTCATAAGGATGAATCAGCACCTTCAAGACAAAATAGAACTAAGAGTTATAATGCATCAAGCTCTAACGCAACCAACACTCCTCAACCAATCATGGATTTGGCACCCTCCTTCAGACCACAAAGTCTTATTCAACTCATTCAGGAGTTCTCTGATGAAGCAACCAGAAGACTGCAATGGCTATATCAGGTAACTGATAATCAATTTGATGCATCTTTGGTTGATGGTATGTGGTCTGCTTTCGGAAGATGTTCCGAAATAAGGGCTTATGAGCTTGAGAAGCAGCTTAGCAAAGAGAAGCGTCTGAGAATTCATGATGCCTCTGAGAGAGCTTATGAGCAGAGGCAGAGGGTGTTACACAGGGTTTGTGAACCAATGAGAAGAGCAATGGCTGCAAGAACATATGTTGTCTCTGAACGTACCTCAGAAGATGCTGAGATGATTCCAGCAGAGGTTGCAGAGGACAGTGCTGAAGAGGTTATCATTCATGAGGCTGCAGAGGTTGATGAGGTTCAGATGGAAGAACCTATTCCAGTTGCTGCTGAAGTTCCTATTCCTGTTCAAGCTCCAGAACCAGCTCCACATCCGGAAGTTGCTCTCCTGGCCGCCAGAATTGATAGGATACAACATGATCAGCAGAGGCTGTTTTAGATGGTTGAGCAACAAGGCATCATTCAGAATGAACAAGGTCAGCAGATTCGGGAATCTACAAGCAGAATGGAGAATATGATGAAGTATCTGATCGAGAATCTACCATCCTCTTCAAAGTCTTGAACCCCTCCCATCTATCTTTCATGCATATTTATTCATCTTATCTGTCTGTGAACTTATTCTATGTTTGACCATGTTGTATTTTCGTATGTGTTTCTGCTACAACTTATTTAATGCACCGTCCACATCTCTTAGTAACTCACATGCATTTATGTTCGATGAGTTTTATGCATGTTTTTTCTGTTACTTCTCTTCTTTATAATCTATTGCTTTCCTTCTTCTCCATCGCAATTCAATTCACTCCTTTCTCTCCTCAAATCAAAATGTCTTCTGTTGATTTGATTTCTGAACTTAAGGCTCTGGTATTTGACCGGACCTTTCCCTGGAGTGTCAATCTTTCACTCACTCAAATCTCCCAAGCTCTTGGGAAAATTGAGTATCTGCTGGACTGCTGGCTGACATCGAATCAGACCCACTGTCTGCATACTCTTCAGGAAGTTCTGAAAGAACTCCTTCGCCTGGCCCCTCGCCGGATGGATCTTGAAGTTCAATTCGAGAGCATTTGTCTGCTCATTGAGCATGAAAAGAGGGAACGAGAAGATCAAGAAGAAGCAGGTGAAGTGCTTCAAGCTGCTGCCTCCACTCCTACCATCAATGAGAGTGAGATTCTGAAGGAAGAACTAGCTGCCCAGTTAGCTTCCATTGATAAGGACATTCGTCCTTTGCACCTTCAGCTTCTTTCAATGAAGGAATCTCGTGCCTTCTTATGTGTCTAGGAATTGTTCTCCTAGTATTTTCTTATCCTCTGTACTCATTTCCGTTCATTAATAATAACATGCGTTTTATCTAAGTTAATTCTTTGTTGTTATTGTTTTTGTTTTTCACTCTTTTTGCTTATGACAAAAAGGGGGAGTACGTAAAATGGTTTTTAATAAACTTTTAATTATGTTTATATAATATAAAACCAGTTGAGGAGAATAAGTATCAAATACTTATAGCAGATAGATATTGCCAAGCGTCCTAAACAAGGAATACATTTTGTTTAATCTTTTGAACAAACATGCCTCTGGCGCCTTATCCCAATCCATCTGGACAATGCTCTATGTTTCCAAGTGATCTACACAAGTTCTGAACCATCAAGCTCTGATGAGTATACACTCTTCTATGCGTATCTTCTGATCACCTCACAAGACTCCGAATCTAGACTCTTCATCATTTCATCAAGTCATAGATTCAGGGGGAGTCAGGGGGAGTCCCAAGCTCAGAATCAGGTGCTATCATAGATTCAGAAGGAGCAACATAAACCATTACACAAGGATAAGTTTAAACTCTGATCTCTTCTCTCTTGTGTATTCAGTTTATTGTTTAAGAATTGCTCATCAAAATACTTGTTTTGTCATCATCAAAAAGGGGGAGATTGTAAGATCAAGATTTGATCAGTGGTTGCATCTCTATATTTTGATGATTACAATTAAGGTTTTTGAGTATGAACAATAATGGTACTCTAACGTTTGTCTTTTATAGTTGTGACAAACAGGTTCTGATTCTGACCCAAGCCGACTCCATCAGAAGATGAAGACCCTAGGGTAACCAAAAGAGAGTTCTAAAGCTCACCATGTTCACTCAGAACAGTGGCAATTCCTTCAGAAGTTCTGAAGATAGAAGCTCTCAAGAGGTACTGAAGAACCGGAGTCAGAAGTTCTGAAGACCAGATGTTCCAGAAGGAACGGTCCAGAAGTAGAATGAAGGTATGAAAAACGGTAGAAAGGGGGGGTTTGAATAGCGTTTTCAGAATAAAACTTCCTCCTTAAGATTTTAGCAAATCTTTCGAAACACAAGTAAGGTGCTTAAGATAAGAGATTAGAAAAGCACACAAGGATTTTATCCTGGTTCACTTAATAAATCACTCAAGCTAATCGAGTCCACCCGTGAAGGTGATTTCTTCCTTCTTAGAATGAAGGAAATCCACTAATCAGAGAATTGTTACAACTGCACTTGAAACCTACAAGTGACTAACAATACACTGACTTATCTCACACTAAGATTCACTCTCTTAGTCTTCTCTAGGATCCGATCAACCTTGATCTCCTAAAGGTAAACTAAACAATTGTTTAAGAAATATTGTTTACAAAGAAATTGCTTCTTAAAAGCTTGTAGTAAACACAATGAATTTAATGAAGAAAGAATGCTTAGAAGATTTGAATATAGCTTGCGCGTGTAAAGTTCTTCCAACCGCATCTTTCAATCTTCAGCCTCTATATATACTCCAAGGATTAGGGTTTGAACATTGCATGAGAATGCTACCGTTGGAGGGCAGAACTGAGATTTCCAGCTTCTGCTGTGGCTGAGAATGTTAGGTTAGGTCGTCAGGATAGTACATTTGCTTTTGTACTTTGGATAGTGACTTGACCTTTAACCTTGTAGACTTCTGATCAGAGGAATGCTTCGTGTTGGAACTTGTGAAGCTTGTTGATCAGAGTCAGAAGGAAGCATGGATCCTCTGACCGTTGTATCTTCTGATTCTGAACTCAGAGGAGAAGTACTTGGTCTTCAGAGCCATTTTGCTTCTGGACATCAGAGTCTCCACTTTTCAGCTTCTGGATCTTCAGAGTCTTCTACACCATCAGAATATCTGAACCTTCAGAGTGTCTGGGTTGTCAGAACGTCTGGATCTTCAGAACTTCAAGTGAGTTGAGTCCACGTCAGAGCTTGATTAACTTCAGATCTTCTGAAGCTTTTCTACTGTTCAGATTGAACATAGAGATTGCGAAAGCGTTGCTAGGGTCACTCTTTAAGCAAAGTGCTTCTGATTTGTGTGAGATTATATTAAGGTCAGAGCCTGTTAAGAGCACACTCAGAAAACACGTTAGAGTACCATAATTGTTCATACTAAAATGTTAACTTGTAATCATCAAAACATAGAGTTGTACTACACGATCAAAACTTGATCTTACATAGAAGACTCAAGTTCTGAAGACCTGCAAGATGTTGGCTCTGAAGACCCAAGCTATTCTAGCTCTGGCATTCAGAAGTTCTGAGGAACATGCCCAGTAGCAAAAGTTGTAAGGTCAGAGGATCCAAGCTTCCGTCTGACTCTGATCAGAAGCTTCACCAACGTCCATCTGAAGCACTCCAGATCATAAGTCAGCTGGTGAAAGGACAGGTCGTTGTCATAGTACACATCGTATTGTCATAGCCTGTCCGCCACCTACCTCGTTCAGCCTAGCAGTCTGATATTACAAGATTGCCACTCCAACGGACAAAACCCTAGCAACGGCTACACCATATGCCTTGGAGTATATAAGGGCTGAACATAGAAGAAAGAAGCTAAAAAACTTTGATGATATTCTTGAATTCATTCTAACCGATCTCTTAGCAATATTTCTTCACTGTTCTTGAACATCTGAGTTTACCATTAGCTTTTCAGAAGCATTTCTTATAAACCCAAAACCTTTTACAAACACTTTGTAAAGTTACTTAAGAGACCAAGTTTGGTCGGATCTTGAGAGGACTGAATCAAGTTTGGTTCAGTGTTTAGCTAGTCTTGAGAGGATCGATTGATCAGCGTCTTGAGAGAATACTAGTGAGAAAATCAGTGTACTGTTAGTCACTTAGCAGGTTGCAAGTGCAGTTGTAACATTCATTGATTTTAGTGGATTGCCTTCATCAGAAGAAGGAAGAAATCACCTTCACGGGTGGACAGGATTAACTTGAGCTTTTATCTCAAGTGAACCAGGATAAAATACTTGTGTGCTCTACTTCGTTCTCCTTAGCACCTAGTTCTTATCTTTAAGTTTTCTAAACTCAAAAAGGGAAAACTTTTGTTTAAAAACTCTATTTAAACCCCCCCTTTCTAGTGTTTTTCGCACCTTCAAGTCTGTTTTCCTGGCTCAAGCAGTAAAGTTCAAATCCGATGATAATTCTAACCACTTAATACAAATTGAGAAGGTCCATAACCAATATTTATAGATGAAACCACTCTTCCACCAATTGATGTGAAAGAGAACATACTATTGTAGGCCCTGATATTTTCGCTAAAGTGATCACATCTATGGTTAGAACCGTGTAGTAAGTTGTACAGTAAATCATGAGGCTTTTTAAGCAAAGACAATACAATTTTACCTTTCATACGACAATTGGAAAATTTCAAGTCCATCTTAATTTTGTTCTTGCCAGACCTCTCGTCAAACCAATGATAAGCTCCACAAAAGGAACAAATATAAATTGGATCACCAAGATCAAACAACTTTGCATCAAAAATATAATGAAACGATGTAATTTCTGTTAATTTTAATAATTAACAACTGACATCAAAATATAAATGTTAAAATACCTTTATTTTCAGCATCCTGGTATACAAAAATTACATTTGAAAGATGCTCAATATATAAATTAGAGTAAAGTACACTCACCCCTCTCAAGGTTTGCTAGAATTACACTCCACCCCATTCTTGTCTAAAATCTACACCCCACCCCATTTTATATAGATGCAAATTTAGTGACGAAAAATATTCTTCATTAATAATTAGTTATTATTTAAATTGTTAATCAATAATTTCAAAAAATATTTTCAATATAATCCAATAAATTTAAAAATGAAAACATCACAGTCCTTCTCATTCTCTCAATCGCGGTCTTCCTCCATAAATTCACAATGCAAATTCTGCAATAGCACACCCGACCGGTTTACAAACCATATCTTGAACATAGGGAAACATGCTTGTGTTTCCATATTTGGTAATAATTCAATTTTAATCAAAATAATCTCTTTATACCTCAAATTTTGAAAATTGGATTGTAGACCCAAAAAGCAAGACAAATGGGTGAAGAAAATAGAGAAACAAAATTAAGAAATATGAAGTGGATCGGAGGTTATTAGAACCCAACGATGCGGTGGAGCACCGCTTTTAACAAAATCCAACGACATCTTAAACCAACAGAGCGTTCGCTCGCAACTTAAAGGGGGTGAAGTTCACAAGAAGTAGTTGAACAGGTAGCTTTGGGAATGTGCGATTCACGTTCTGTGGTTCAGGTCGCAACAAAACTTTGATGCATGGTGGTGCCATGGGGTTTCACATTCTGGGACAGTGGCCGTCGTGTTAAAGGGAGCAAAGGCTTGGTGGTGACCGTTTGTGGTGAGAAATATGATTTGGAGACAGATGGAACGTGGACTTAACAGACAGAGTGGATTTTTTTTTAAATTTAATTCAGTAAAATTATTTTCATAAATTAATGTATGATAGTGTATATGCATTAAACTTATTTAAATTTTAACTAATTAGTAATTATTTTTTATTAGTGACGAATTTGTTTTCGTCACTAAATTTTGCCTTTATAAAAAATGGGGTGGAGTGTAGATTTAAAAAAAGAATAGTGTGGAATGTCATTCTTGCAAACCTTGAAGGGGGTGAGTGTATTTTACTCTATAAATTAGATTGATCCACAAATGTTGACGAAGAAGATGGAAATTAATTATAAGTAGAAGAGTCATTGTTAAAAATTTTGTGAGCCACAACCTGGCGAGAACTATTTGGCTCATTGGTAATATCAAACAGTAGTCTTTGTGACTTGTTCATGGTCATTACATTAATACCTACATAATTGTCTAAAATCAAATACATAAGTATCATAGCAACTAATTTATGGAACATCATAGGAAAATATAACAAATCTGAAACTTGAACCGGATAAATCCTTGTGATGGTGACTATGTGATGTCAAATTTTCCTTATTAGAAGAACATGATTTCTTTTTAGCATTCATAATAAGCCTTCTTCTAAGTCTTGCATCAGAGCATGACATATTTCCATCCCTTTTGTTAAATGCATTAATACATCCTACACCACAAATAAAACATAAACAACAACACACCATATTATTTGTTCTATCCAAGAACATAGAGATGAGGTACGGTACTCATAGTGAGAGGATCGTGATGTGAGAATCTAGAAAGAGTAAGAGCGTAACCGCTTAGAGAGAGAAAATAACTGAATTTCAAGCTTGTATTTCTTAAATGAGCCAAGAGTCCTTTACAATTGGTAACCGTTCCCTATTTATAGATTCAAGGGTTGGGCTTGGCGCCCTTAACTCCTCCTAATGGGCTAGTTGGGCCTCTCGGGAGAAGGCCCAATTCCCTGGTTCACTCGTCGCCCCAGGCTGGCGCGCCTGGGCGAGGGCCCAGTCCATTATTCTATCAAATTAGTACTAAAAATGAAACTTTACAATAAATAATTGAAACTAAAAAGCAAATACAAGGCGACAATCATGAATTAAGTTACCTAAAGCCAAAACCTAACGACTAAAAATAATTGCCAACATGGCTTGATAACTAGAACCTAAGGCTAGTTCCTTGACTTTCCCGGCGAATTCCTTTGATCCTATAAGTCCACAAGTCGGCTTGTGGGGCGACAGCAGTTGGTCTTCTCGCCCAGTTGCAGTTACGCATGCGTCATGGGTCATGGTGGTTCGACATGCATCAAGCCTATGCCACGTGGCAGGAAAGGTCTGCAGAATCCCAACTGCCTTCCTTGAAACGTCCCTTCAGAATCCCCGCAAAGCCTGTCAGTTTGAATTTGAACCAATTAGCTTCAGTTGTGGCAGTTCCCATTTATTGCGATATTCCCACTTCCCAAAATCCCGCAACTGCAATCATTTCATCGTCGGTATGGTGCACGATTTTCCACCTCTCCCCCACGTTTCCCAACTGCCCCCAGCACTTCCCCACACGTTTCCCCCCGGTCATCATTATCCTTCCCCTATAAAGACACTACTCCCCCATCCCTTACTCCTTTTACAACCCCAGCTTCTGGCCACCCTTTTTGCAAACGAAACCCCTTCAACACACCATTGTCTCAGTCCACACAGCTCCCCACGCGTCGCACTCTCTTCCGGTGAGTTCCTACCACTTCAAAGTATTTTTATTTCCCCTGCCCTTTCCTCTAATGTCTTCGAGACGCCGAACCAAGAACTCCAACCGTAATGTCACCCCCGCCACCCCTTTGCGGCGCGTTCCCCCCGGGGGAATTCCCCTTGACAAAAAAGACATTGCCGCCTTCCGAGCTAAGTCTTTGGAGTCCTTACCAGTTCCTGCGGCAAGGGGCCCACCGGCCGGGACAATCCCCAACCAGCCATCCAGCCTAGAGCAGTGGTCTTCCGTCTGCGAAATTTCCTCAGAGTCTGGTGGGTTTTGTCATGAAAAACCCCTTGACAACATTCTATTTTACGGTGGCTGCTCATCCTCTGAGCGCCCCTGGCTTCGTCTTCCTGACCACCTCACCGATCAGCCCCACTTCTTCTACGTGTATGAGTACATGTTCACAAATTTGGGAATCAGGTTTCGCTTTTCTCCGTTCATCTGCTCTGTGTTGCGTAGTATCAACGTCGCCCCTTGTCAGCTTCATCCCAACAGCTGGGCCTTCTTGCGATGCTTTGAAATCCTATGTGACGCAATCCAGCAAGAACCCGAGCCTTCTCACTTCTTTTACTTCTACGGGACGTCCGCCCAGCCTTCACCACCACGCGGCTGGGTTTCCCTTGAAGCTAGACCCAACCGTCAACGCTTCAACCCTTTCTGGCCCACAATCACCACCAACCTTGCCCGTAGGTATTTCAAAATCGTGGTATCCCACGAATACCCCGAAATTTTTACTTGGAGGGACGGGACCGCCCGATTTCCCTTCTACTGGACCCAAGAAGTTTCCTCAGTAATCGACCCAACTGAGGACTCTTTAACCCCTGAGGACAAGGCTGTGATCGGCTTCCTAGCCAAACTCCCAGTTTTAGACTGCTCTCGCGTGATCGGTAAAGCCAAAATTCCACCAACCGCCGCTTACTTATGTTTTCTTGTCCCCTCTCTGCTCCGACCCTGGCCCGTTGCCTATTTTACACTTCCTATCCCTTGCTGACTTTTATTGGATTTCGCTTGTTTCAGGAAAAATGAATCTTGCTAGTGCGGAACTTCTGGCCACCTTTGAAAAGAGAAGGAACATCCCGTTCCCCCCTTGGGTCAACCTAAAGGGCGACAGGACACCTTCCACGGCGGGTCAGGGTGGAAAACGAGCTCTCGATGAGGGAGCCCTCCGCCCGCCTCCCAAGAAGCCACAAGTCTTGACTTCTACCTCTTCCTCTGGCAGGGAAAACACCCCTGCCACCGCCGCGGCTCCTCCTGGTCCGAAAGAGATTTTCAAAGCGGCTCCGCTCGGCGGTCCTCCCAATGTGACTCCAGCTTCTTCACCCACTACCCGGGGCAATCCTGTCAGTGAATCACTCCCTGAGGGGAAGGTGGCCCCACCACTCTCTTGTCAGAGCTCGGTACCAACCGCTATCTCGCCGCCGCCACCACCCTTGGGACACAACTTGCCCTCGCCCCTAAGCTCTGTAAATCGGTGATTGCCATGTTCCTTATCCTTGACACAAACCATGAGGATGGATGAAGTGGTTCAACAACATGGCTTAGACAGAGTGTCTGAAGGCGCTTTGGCGACGATGCTCCACGCATTCCACCGTTATAAGTGGTCCGCCAGAGATGCTGAGGCGCTACGGTCTGAGATGGCCCGCCTTCGCACCCTTAACACTGGATTCCTCGAGGAACGTAAGGCGCTCCTTGCCAAGCTAGCTTCCCAAAAAGCCACCTTTTCCAAGGGACTGGCTGAGCAGATTTGCCGTTCGGAGGTCAGTTTGGAGTTCCAAGACAAGAAGATTTCAGAATTGGAAGGAGCCCTTGCCAAACTTCAACAGGAAACGAAGTTAGAGATTGATGCCAAGGAAGATTTAGTGGCCTCCAAGGATCAAACCATTTCCTCAATGGGCGAGGAACTGGAAGCCCTTCGTGCCGAGCTGGCGAAGAAAAACGAAGCTCTATCTGCGGCAGAAGCCTAAGCCCAGTCTGACGCGAAGGCCTTAGAAGAGAAAGTGAGGTCAGATGTTGTTGCTGCCGCCGTCTTCGAGCGTGGGCGCGACTTCTCCCTCGCCAAAACTCAAGTTCAACGCCTCCATCCCCAAATTGACCTTAGCCAAATGGGAGCATTTAAGAAGGTGACTCTTGCCGGACTTGTCGGCCCTGATGATCCTCCGGGCTTCGTCGCCGAGCGCTTCATGAACGAAGAAGATGTAGAGCAAAAATGAAAATGTTAATGACCCTTAAATTTATTGTGTAATACCAATTAATTTTCCTGCCCTCTTTTAATGAGAATTCTGAGCTCCTTTCCCCCTTTCCCTCTCTTTTTTTTTTTGAATTTCTTAACAACATTCGTGCTCTCGCCTTTCCCTACTGGAGTCATGCTCCTCGTGAGCCCTGGTGGCCCGGCCTAGAGCAAGCGGGTCAACCGACTGGCGAATTCCTGAATTTTGTTCCTGAAACGTCGCGTCATTTAACGCTAGTCAGAGGACCATCGTTTACCACCGGCCAAGTGAATTTAAGGCATTCAAAGATGACCTCAGTAACGGAACCTTGGGAAGGTGTTTCATTGTTAAATGCTTGCAAGCGTTCCATGAATATAAATAACCGGGTTATCTTAGGGAGGAGGAACATACTTGAAAGGAATCAACCATGCTAAATTATGAGAGAGCCCTTAACGAGTTGAGAGAGAGAGCATTTGAGCAGAACTTATAATATGCTCTGTATTACCAGAGGACGACGGTGGATAGCATCCGCCAGCTTGTCTGTCGGTTGCTCGCAATGGAGTTGGATCCTGTCCTTGATGCGACACTTCGCATCTTCCTGGAATTTGTGGAGGAGCTGGGCGAGCTCTTCCGAGAGGAGGCCAAAATCACCATGATGATTGGTGGTTAGTAGATGGAACTGGAAACTGGAGCTCCATGAGAACGACACAGAGGAGCGAAAGAGGAGTGCAAGAATGAGAAGGCGCAGCTAATATTTCAGAGGCGAATCTTAGATAGGCAGCTAGCAGTGATGCTAGATCGGTATCATGTAATGAGGATGAATCCTCCGTTTTGAATGTACTCTGTTAGTTTTAATGAATAAAATAACGCCTTTCTTTAATGAATGAATTAAGCAAATATATAATGAATGTATAGATAAATGAATGAATGAATGAGTTTATGAATGAACGAATATATGCATAAACATGCGAGTTCGGCGATTCGCCATATTGCGTCGCCCCTTCGCCTGCGCCTCCAGTACTCGAGTTCGAGTTTCGCGTGAATGATTTTGAGAGTGTGTTGGGTATAACTATGACTTCTGCTCAGCCTTTGACCGAGGCTTTGTTCACACCCTATTCCCGTAAGATCAGGTGTGGCCCCACCAACCTTATTAGGCGGGGACTTATGATTGCTTGGGGCCCAATGGCCATGTGGGTTGCCCAAGACTTGGCCTAGTTAAAATGCTCGCCCGTGTTTTGGGGAGACTTGGCTCGCCCATATTTCTAGGAGGTTCTTGGGATACGAAGCTTATCCGCACACGTCGCCAACGGGTGGCTACGGTCAGCGCCGGACTTTCCGAAGTGATCCCCAGACATCAAGGTCGTGTTGGGATCGCCACCTTCAGGGAATTTTTCCCACCAGGCTGCCGTCTCTATTTAGTTGAAGGCTAGGAGTATTGCTGAGAATATCCTTGTATATTTGACCTGTCAAAAAGTTTTCACATTTTGAGGCATGCCTCGTTAAAAAACTCCCGTGGTGGAGAAAAGGAGTGCTCTTTATTTTTTTCTAGTTCCTCAGCTTCCTCGTCGCGCCCTTGTTCTGTCGCCGGCTCACCTGATCAGAGCACCACACCGAGTACCCTATCTTCCAGCGCCTCGCTCTGCCCGATGACCCTATGGTAGAAAGGAGGCCTTCCGATCTCGCTTTCCCGCCGACGCGCTGGTTCGCCTCTTTCTGCTCCATATCAGCGGCGTCTGCTGGGTTCTTGTACTTCATATCGTTCCTTCTCTTATCCTGGCGGCTACGCGACTGACCCCCTTCTTCCTCCGTCTTCCAATTACTCCGATCTAGGCCAGCCTCTCTACTCGACCTTTGGTGCTTCGCCCTTTTCAGCTTCTTTCCCGCCAACCGTACTGGCCTGTTAAGCGTATTCAACCTTCGGAGCGCCGCCTCATCTTGTTCCCAGCTAAAGAGGTCGACGTTGTCCTCTACCAACCTATCCAAGCGCTCCTCCTGCTCGGCGGTGCGAGTAGGTTGCTCATTCTGCCCCGCCTTTCGGCTTTCCTTGTCCCGTCTTCGATTTTTCCTTGATCCTCTTATGCTCTCGCCGACCAGCTGCCCCTCAGCGTTTTGACCTTGTGTATCCAGCCGTTCCCATCCGTCTTTGTCGACTTCAACCTCATGACACTTGTGCCCGTCATTAACTCCATTCTTACCGTACAAACTAAGACAGTTGCTGTAGCATTCTCTCGCCCCTCGCTGGTCTACTTCAATTTTACCATTTTTACCGCAAATCAGGGGGTATTTTACTGCCAGATGGGCCGTTGAAATCACCGCGCAGAGATGATTCAATGTGTTTCGCCCTATGATGACATTGTATGCCGCAGAACCTGTAAGGCCAAATACCTTACGCGTAGAAGCTCAGCGTTTTCGTCGACCCCAAAGACCGTAAACAAATCTACGTAGTCGCGCACCTGGACCTGCTTCCCAGAGAAACCAACTAGGACCCCCGTGTATGGTCTTAAATCCTTGTCCGTCAATCCCAGCTTATCAAACACATCTCCGTAAATGATATACGCAGAACTACCTTGGTCCAAAAGCACTCTTTGCACGTTAAAATTGTTGATTCTCACCATTACTACTACTGGATCGTCCTTGTGCGCCTTAATTCCCTCAAAATCTGCCGCTGATATCTCTCAATCTGGGTGTTGACAACCAAACGGGGCTGGATACTCTTGCACTGACGCTACCGCCCTCTTGCGCCTCGGTCTCGCCGTGGGCCTACCATCACCTTTGTCAAAACCTCCTGCAATTGTGTTGATCGCCTCAACTGACGCCTTGACATTGTTGTTAAAAGTTTCTTCAGCCATCTTCTCCGTCGCCACCTTCGCTCCCCTCTTTCCTGTTGCTGGTGCTCGCCGACGTACGCCCCGTTGGTCCTTATCTGCTTCGCGGTCTGTTGATTGTGCTCGCCTCGTCCTGATCAGCCTTCCGACCTTGCCTTTCAGCGAGAAACAAGTACTAGTGTCATGGCCTTCCAAGTGGTGATATTCGCACCATTTTGTCCGGCCATCCACCTCTCGTCGCGATCCATTCCCACCTCCTGCGCTTTCGTCCACTTGCGTCACCTCCGCCTTCCGGAGCAGCTTTGCCAATTCTTCGCTCGAGCATCTCTTCGGCCTTCCATGCCGGCGGGGGTTGTTTGTCCGGCGAGGGCGCAGAAGCTCGACGTCCCTCTCTCGCGCTCCACTTATCTCCTTTTACCGTGTCCATTCATTCTCCTGTTAGTGACTCATCCCTTCGGCTGCTTATTTTTTCCGCCCTTACACGTTTCCTCTTGAATGTGTCATCCTCCTCCTCTAGGATGTAAGCATTCGCCTGAGCGCGAGCTTCTGTCATCGAGCGCGCGCGCATGCCTGAGGCTCTGACTCCTCGATCTTCCTAGACGCTTCATTGTACAACTTTACATATTGCTTCAAAGTTTCTCGTTTCGTCCGTCGAATGTCATACAGATCTGCAATTGTCACCGGCTCGATCTTGCTTGCAGAGAACTGAATAAGGAATTGCGATGAGCGATTGCGGAACTTTGCTATAGATCCTCTTGGCAAAGCCTTAAACCAAGCCGCTACTGCACCCTTAAGCGTGGATGGGAACATCCTGCACTTCACCACATCGGAAGCCGCGCTTGTTGCCATGTTCATATTGAAATAAAGCAAATGATCTTTTGGATCCGTTTGTCCGTTGTATGTTTCTTACTCAAGGCTCCTCATATCATCCGATACAGACACCTTTCTTACTGCCGCTGAGATGGGCTCGACCTTCTCGACGGCCTCGGCCTCCCTCACTTCTTCGCCCCACTGCTTGAGGCGATAATACTCTAACTCTTCTTGTTAACAATTGTTTTGCAGCCTGAGGTCATCATCCCGTGCACGATGCTCCTCTCCAAGGCGCAACCTCCTTCTTACGCGGCGCGGTGAGGAGCCATGCTTCTGCTCTGGCTCTTCACTTCGCCGTCGACGACGCGATTTCATCAAGTTCCGTTGGATGACTAGAATTCCACTGACAGTCCCAAAATTCAAATAGAATGTGCACAGAAAACCAGATTCCTCTTGGACAAACCACAATCCACGTGATCCGGGAATCGAAATCTACCGTTCCCCACAGACGGCGCCAAATATTCTATCCAAGAACATAGAGATGAGGTACGGTACCCATAGTGAGAGGATCGTGATGTGAGAATCTAGAGAGAGAAAGAGCGTAACCGCTTAGAGAGAAAATAACTGAATTTCAAGCTTGTATTTCTTAAATGAGTCAAGAGTCCTTTACAATTGGTAACCGCTCCCTATTTATAGATTCAAGGGTTGGGCTTGGCACCCTTAACTCGTCCTAATGGGCCAGTTGGGCCTCCCGAGAGAAGGCCCAATTCTCTGGTTCACTCGTCGCCCCAGGCTGGCGCGCCTGGGCGAGGGACCCTAGGGTCTCGCCCAGTCCATTATTCTATCAAATTAGTACTAAAAATGAAACTTTACTATAAATAATTGAAACTAAAATCTATTTTTAATTAGATGTAATTTAGTTGAAGAAGTATTTGTTATATTACTCAGTACATAAGGGAATGCTGTTAAATTGTTTTCCAATACACGAAGTGGAGTACAATTTGATGCTAAGAATTGATAAAAACAAAAAACTTAGTATAAAAACAGTATCTTGAATAACAAATAGAATAGTAAAGAAACAATAATATGGAAATCATGGTGAACTCACATTTAAAACGTTTATTCTGATTAACAGAGTAAGAATTTACAGACATTGGAGTATATTGGGTTGACAAATCTGTATGCATCCGGGCTGTTTCATCTAAAAAAAAATAGAAAGATATGTCTCAATAAAATTGTTGTTTTAACACACTATTTAGAATAGGCATAGTAAACAAATAAAATAACTTGTAAAAAAAACTTATAACAGCTAAACACTGAACCAAACTTGATTCAGTCCTCTGAAGATCCGACCAAACTTGGTCTCTTAAGGAACTTTACAAAGTGTTTGTAAAAGGTTTTGGGTTTACAAGAAATGCTTCTGAAAAGCTAATTGTAAACTCAGATGTTCAAGAACAGTGAAGAAATATTGCTAAGAGATCGGTTAGAATGAATTCAAGAATATCAGCAAAGTTTCTTAGCTTCTTTCTTCTATGTTCAGCCCTTATATACTCCAAGGCATATGGTGTAGCCGTTGCTAGGTTTTGTCCGCTGGAGTGGCAATCTTGTAATATCAGACTGCTAGGCTGAACGAGGTAGGTGGCGGACAGGCTATGACAGTACGATGTGTACTATGACAGCGACCTGTCCTTTCACCAGCTGACTTATGATCTGGAGTGCTTCAGATGGACGTTGGTGAAGCTTCTGATCAGAGTCAGACGGAAGCTTGGATCCTCTGACCTTGCAACTTCTGCTACTGGGCATGTTCCTCAGAACTTCTGAATGTCAGAGCTAGAATAGCTTGGGTCTTCAGAGCCAACTTCTTGCAGGTCTTCAGAACTTGAGTCTTCTACTTCTGGATCGTTCCTTCTGGAACATCTGGTCTTCAGAACTTCTGACTCCGGTTCTTCAGTACCTCTTGAGAGCTTCTATCTTCAGAACTTCTGAAGGAATTGCCACTGTTCTGAGCGAATATGGTGAGCTTTAGAACTCTCTTTTGGTTACCCTTGGGTCTTCATCTTCTGATGGAGTCGGCTTGGGTCAGAATCAGAACCTGTTTGTCACAACTATAAAAGACAAACGTTAGAGTACCATTATTGTTCATACTCAAAAACCTTAATTGTAATCATCAAAATATAGAGATGCAACCACTGATCAAATCTTGATCTTACAAGACTAAATTTGCACAACTTTACATATATGAAACTTACAACGAAAATCAAAATAGGATGGCCCATTTTAGGTGATTAATGATTTAATATTTTATAATTAATTTGTGTATTTGTATAACATGTTGTGTGATTATAATTTGGTTTTTCCAGTGGTCGTGACAGAAGTGGTGATTTAGACACCACTGTTGTTGATGATCTTCGTATGATGATTGATGAGCATAATGTTTTAGCAGCATTTTTTCGTACTGTTTGTGACTACTTAGAACAAAATCAACCTGCACATTTGTACTTAAGATTGCTCGTAAGTCGCGGAAAGGATCCCAGAACATACAACATGCCAACATGTGATGAGGTAGCTGCTTTGACAGTAGGTGATCTTAACAATATGGAATTTAGAAGAGATATTGTTGTAAAATTAAATGATGGATCTCTCACGAGAATTCCTGAAACGCACACTGCGTTTATTCCATTGCAATATCCTTTACTATTTCCTTATGGTGAGAATGGCTATCAAGAAGATATTCCATTGAACAAATCTTATACTGATTAAGAAGGTATTAAAAGATTCAGGGTCTCTCTAAGAGAATTTGTTGCATTCAGAATTCAAGATAGATCTACTGAGTATGGCACCATTGTCTTGAGTAGAAGACATTTTCAGCAATTCTTAGTGGACACATATACAATGATTGAGTCTCAAAGGCTTCTTTACATCAGGAATCATCAAAATATTATTAGATCTGATTTTTTTAATGGTCTCGAAGAAGCTATTAGTAGAGGTGAAACCGATCCAGCATATTTGGGAAGGCGAATTATAGTACCGTCTTTATTCATTGGTGGTTCTCGGTATATGTTTAATAATTGCCAAGATGCAATGACAATTTGTAAGAAATTTGGGTATCCATACCTGTGTTATCACTATTACGTGTAATTCCTCATGGAATGAAATTGACAGATTTGTTCGTCAAAGAGGTCTACGTCCTGATGAGAGACCTGATATATGTTGTCGTGTTTTCAAGATGAAGCTTGATCAATTAATTTCTGATACTAAAAAAGGCAGTGCTTTTGGTCCAGTTGATGCAGGTTAGTATTCACATACATCTATTTAGTTCTGTATTGTTTTAGTTTTTTTCATACTTAGTAATATTTATTTTTATTTATTTCTATATATGTAATTAATTTTTTTCCAGGTATGTACACGATTGAGTTTCAGAAACGAGGGTTGTCGCATGCTCATATATTGGTTTGGTTTAAGGCAGATAATAAAATGAATACATCATCTGACATTGATAATTTTATATCTGCCAAACTTCCTGATCCAGTATTATACAATAAGTTGTTTAAGGCTGTTACATTTTACTGAATGCACTACGAAAGACAATTGAGGGACAAAAGGAAGAAGATACAAAAAAAGAGCAAATTATGACAAAGCATTAATGAGTCAGGAAGTTGTTTCAGTGTGATTGACAAAGATTGTAAGTAACTCAATTGAATAACAAGGTAAAACCTCTACAAACCAATCATTAATCAGGAAATAATCAAACAGTAAAATTTTGTTTCCACATACCAAGTACCAACTAACAAAATTGCATAACTCTTTCCCCTAAAAAAAGGATACAAATACGCAGTGCCTTTGAAGTAGGTTCCTAAAAATAATGTGTTGTACATGGTCAACCATGTCCACAAATCTCTCGTACAGAGGACGCAACCTTCATTTCCTTCCCTTTCACCGACACTTCAACTTCTGAAAACATCACCATGACGGTTGACACTGCAAAAATGCACTTTTAACATGACCAACAACGGTGACCCGTGCTAGTGTATCAAAAAATCCCAACACAAGTTCCATTACAAAGAAAACCATAACAAAGTTACAATAGAGACAGGAAGCTAGCTAATAACGAAAAAACACTAGGGTATTAATTAGACAATAGTACACAGAACAGATGTAAGGTCCTATGAAATTCCCCACTCACTATCAATATCAACTATTATCAATACAAGAGAGAGGACAATGATTCCACTCAAAGAGAGAATCAGATAAGTTTTTAAGATTTACTTTAATCCATAGCCATTAGCCCATTAGCCATGCCTTGAACTTTACCTGGTCCACAACCTGAGACAGCTCCTTCTCACCACCCCTAAAACTTACTAAATTTCTAAGCTTCCAGATACTCCAGACAGTGGCCCACCAAATTATCCAACCTCCTTGCTTTTTCTTTTTGCTGTCACAAACAGAAAGATGTTGTAGAAAAGGATCTAGGTTGTTCTCAGGGAGCACTACAGATATACCACACCAACTGTAAACCTGCATCCAAGTCCTCCAAGAAAATTGGCAAGAGAAATAAATGTGAGAGGTAGTTTCCGCAACACTTAAACAAAAATGGGCATTACTCTTCAAAGGAAAACAATTATCTCAGGTTTCTACTCTCCTTTCTTGGATCTACCTTATAGGCTGACCTACTAGCATATTTTTTTTAGATAAGCCAAAATTGATATAAAGTGAAATACTATGTGTTGTTACTTTGTTGTCTTGCATTTTGTCAAAAACAACTGGATGTCGAAGCCGATGACGTGGCATCTGATTATGTGTTGCTAGGACATTCGTCCTCTGCTTGAAACGTGATTGTGGGCCCTTGAAGATTTTATGAAGATATATTTTTGTAGTTACTTGAGGATCAAGTAGCTGTACCATAAGGGTTTGATTTGTGGGTTGTTATTTGTTGAAACAATCTTTGTTAAAAGATTGGTTTCTATCTTTACTTTTGAATATCGCAACAATATCTTGGAGATTCGGTTTTGATTTGTTGCTGCAATCTGTTACTTCAGCCCAAGCAAACCCTAGTGCCCAAGCCACCGCTGCTGAAGTATATAAAAGGACAAAGACCTAAAGCTTGAAGACCACTGAAGCTAATAGAGAGATCAAGTGTTTTAGGATTGTTATTGTTTTTTGTCCTTGGTGCCTGTGATCATACTTTGCTCACTAATTCTATAAAGCAAAGTTATGATCTGTGTTGTTTGATTCTTCAAACTCTAATTGTTGAGAGAAAGTGAGAGGGGCTCTCATACTTAGGTTGAGATAATAAGTAGAAATACACTGGGTAGATGGAAATGAACTATGAATTGTGGTGTTCATGATCTGTAATTCCTGAATCTTGAGATAGTGGATTTCCTTTCTTTGGGTGAAAACCCTCCAGACGTAGGTGAAGTTTTTCACTAAACTGGGTTAACAATTCTTGTGTCTTGTTTACTTGTGTTTTGAATTACTGTTGTTACTGTTAGTCGATTGTCGAACTGGTTGTCCCAGCATCGCGTAGGACATTTGGTCCAAGGGAACCTGAATTTCACTATGGGTACTTCAACCAATTACAAATACAAATGAGATATGAAAGTTAGCACAAGAGCTAACTACATTCTGGAAAACAAACTAAATAAATAGTCACCCAACCAAGAGAACCAAAGACAGAGCGTAACTATTAAACAGCAAACTATGAAATCCACCGCTAATGGAAAAGCCAAGGACACAAATCTAAAAGGCAAACCAAAGGCTAAACTACCATCTAGACCTGTTCACAAAAACCAACACGCGAGCTAAACTCTACCCTCTCTCAAAATAATAGCAAATGCAACAGAACAGAGAGTTCAAAGAAGGTCCAGAATCTGTTAAAGTTTGGAGATAAAATGCCAAGGTTGTGCCTGCCATTCATACATAGAGCACACGAAGCCTTTAATTTTACCTCTCAACCAGAGCCACGATTTAAACTGCGCTTGCTCCAATACTTTCTCCATTTGCACAGGGTCGTTTCTGAATATGCAATCGTTCCAATGGTTCCAAATTGACCATACAACATAAATCCATAACACCCAAGCCCCCTGATGTGTTGTGCTCCATACCATCAACCCAAGAATATCCCCCGACAACAACTCCCCTTTTGGCAAAAACATTCCACCTTTTTTTTATAGGCCAATGTTAGTTGTTAATTGTTAGTAAATAAGTTCCTTCGCCAGGATTCGAACCCTGACCCTTCACCCTGCAAATCCCTTCATTCCCTTAGCTCACCAAGTGAGCTACCCCTCCCCCCCCTGGCAAAAACTGTAACACCCCGATTTCGGTGGCGTCACTTTAGTAACCAAAATAAACTTAATGCGGAAAAACGTGAATATTTTTTTTCCGATAATAACTAAGACAAGACTGAATTAAATAAAACCCAAATGCTAAAAGGTAATAAAACTAATATACAATATATAAACAGCCCCCGCTGTAAGTAACAACCTCGTCACGAGTAACCTCCAGTGACGGAAAGAAAACTGTAACGCCCGTAGGCAATATGTACAAACCAAATAAAAAGGTGAAGTGTCCGCAACACCACCCCTCAAAACTGAGAATAAGTCAGCCCAGATGGCCTAAAACAAGACCTCCTAAGTCCAACCAACTCCCTGTGATTCCCGTAAAGAAACCACACAAAAAGCTATAGGTGGGAAACTACCCTGTTCCCAAAGGAACAAATGATGTTCAGAGCTAGGACTCTACTCCTACACTAATCCCATCTCGAGGAGCTCACACTAACACTCAATCCTACATGCTAGCATGATCGTCGTCCGAATTCGAAATCCAGAACGACCTAGTCTACATACACCATCCGTCCTCCTCTCGCTACCGCGATACGCTCCAGTTCCTGCATCTCAACCCTAGTTCCTCCCGAAGGATGAACCATCATGAATCAGCCCGCCAAAGACATCTGACAAAGGGCGTTTGTTCGCCAAAGCACACACAGAAGACGCGAGGGTCAACTCCAAAGAATTATATAAATAATACCACCAATAGACACCATTAAAGGATTAGCCACTTAGGCTTATAACTAGGGATAACATCCTAGGGTTGCATTATTCCACAAAGAATATAACGACGGTAAAACACAGTTAACATGCATCAAGTAGAACTAACAAGTATCAAACACACTCATCACTAAGTCAGTATGCATGTGGCATGAAATGATATGCAGGTTAACCCAGTTAACCACATGCATTCCGGAAAGGGATGGACATCAAACGGATCAGCCCTAACACCAGCCACGGTGGAACCATTTCGGCCCGCGTGCCTCTTACACCACACAAAGGTAGCCAGATCAGCAGTAAACCCGTAGGTCTGCCATTTCGGTATGCTACAAGAGACGTCTATAAACGCTCTTACACGGCATTCCGGGTCTTATGACCATTTTGGAAACCGACAACATTTGGAATTCTCCGAGGTCCGGTATCACGCCGTGTATTAACCTCCTATGTATGCATGAATGCAATATGATTAACCAAACAACGTCTCCGACCTCACTCGACACGTCGCCACGTGTTCTAGGTAAATTAATGTCTCTAAAAGCTTACCCTAAGGTAAAAGTCGATTCTACGAAAAAATACAATAATCATAAAATGAGTGCAACCACTCACGATAACTCTTCGAGTCATCAATGCTCTCACGAAGTCTCCCGCTTTAGTGGAGTCTCACACATTCACAAAGTCTCACGCTTCAGTGAAGTTTTATGCTTTCACAAGGTCTCACGCCTCAGTGAATTTACACACTTGCACGAAGTCTCACGCTTCAGTGAAGTTTTACGCTCTCACAAGGTCTCACGCCTCAGTGAAGATCACGCATTCACAAGGTCTCACGCCTCAGTGAAGCTCCATGCTGTTCACGAGGTCTCACGCCTCAGTGAAGATCCATGCTTTCCACAAGGTCTCACGCCTCAGTGGAGTATCCCGCATTCACAAGGTCTCACGCCTCAGTGAAGCTTCTCGGCTCATCCCTTGGATGGCTAAACCAACTGCTCCCAGAGCACAGGAGTATCAACATACTCACAACTTCTTAACATTCTCATTACTTGGGATCCGACGACACTTCTCGCTTTCCACAACTAAGATTTGCATCCAAAGCTTCCTTTCGAGGTTAACGCCATTACTTAAAGATTTAGAGGTTGTTTAATGTCTTATGAGTTTTCTTTTCAAAATAATATCCTTTTAGTCTTATCGCAAATCCTATAAGTTCTCGGGATCTCCAAATCCCCAAATGACTCCAGAGAATGTCTCGATCCATAAACATCATAACAAGGCCCGAATCTCATTCGTCCTATCAAGCTTCCTCCAAAACTCTCAAAATAAGATCAAGTTTTGATCTAGTAGTACAACTCTATGTTTTGATGATTACAAGTTAACCTTTTGATATGAACAATTGTGGTACTCTAACGTGTTTTTCTGAGTGTGCTATTTACAGGCTCTGACCTCAACTCAATCTCACACAAATCAGAAGCACTGTGTATAAAGAGCAACCCAAGCAACGCTTTCGCATTCACCATGTTCAGTATGAACAGTGGAAAAGCTTCAGAAGTTCTGAAGTTATACAAACTCTGATGTGGACTCAGTCACTAGAAGCTCTGAAGATCCAGAAAGTCTGATAACCAAGAAACACTGAAGGCTCAGATATTCTGATAGTGTAGAAGACTCTGAAGATTCAGAAGCTGAATAGTGGAAACTCTGATGTCCAGAAGCAAGATACTCTGAAGACCATGTTCTTCCCTCTGAGTTCAGAATCAGAAGAAACAATGGTCAGAGGATCTGGGCTTTCCCTCTGACTCTGATCAACCGGCTTCACAAGTTCCAATATGAAGCATTCCCCTGATCAGGAGTCTCCTAGGTTTAAAGGTCAAGTCGCTATCCAAGTACAAAAGCAACCGTACCTTCCTGACGACCTACCTAACAGTCTCAGACACAGCAGAAGCTGGATTTTCCAGAACTGCCCTCCAACGGTAGCATTTCCCATGCAACGCTCAACCCTAATCCTTGGAGTATATAAAGAGGCTGAAGACTGAAAGAAACGGCTAGAAGCATTCACATACGCGCAAGACAATCTTAAATTCTTCTAAGCTTTCTTTCATCTGAAATTCATTGAGTTTACTATTAGCTTTTTAGAAGCAAATCTCTTGTAAACAATTCTTTGATAAACAGTTTGTTTAGTTCCTTTAGGAGATCAAGGTTGATCGGATCCTAGAGAAGACTAAGAGAGTGAATCTTAGTGTGAGCTAAGTCAGTGTAATTGTTAGTCACTTGTAGGTTTCAAGTGCAGTTGTAACTCTTACCTGATTAGTGGATTGCCTTCATTCTAAGAAGGAAGAAATCACCTTAACGGGTGGACTGGAGTAGCTTGAGTGATTTATCAAGTGAACCAGGATAAAATCCTTGTGTGCTTTTCTATCTCTTATCTTTAGCACTTAAGTTCTCGAAAGATTTGTCAAAATCTTTAAGGTGGAAGTTTTATACTGAAAACGTTATTCAAACCCCCCCTTTCTACCGTTTTTCATACCTTCAATTGGTATCAGAGCGCAAGTTCTGATTACCACACCTAACAGTGTTCAGTGATCCGGGCCGGTGTGAAAAACAATGGCTGCCACCACCAGTGAAACTCAAAGAGATGGTTACAATGCAAAGCCTCCTATGTTCGACGGTCAAAGGTTCGAATATTGGAAAGATAGACTGGAAAGTTTCTTTCTGGGTTTCGATGCAGATCTCTGGGATATTATTGTGGATGGCTACGAGCGTCCAGTTGATGCAGATGGCAAGAAGATCCCAAGGTCAGAGATGACTGCAGATCAAAAGAAGCTGTACTCACAACATCACAAAGCAAGAGCAATTCTTCTAAGTGCTATTTCCTATGAAGAGTACCAGAAGATTACAGATCGTGAGTTTGCAAAAGGCATTTTCGAATCTCTGAAGATGTCTCATGAAGGAAACAAGAAAGTCAAAGAATCAAAGGCATTGTCTTTGATCCAAAAGTATGAATCCTTCATCATGGAGCCAAATGAGTCCATTGAAGAAATGTTCTCCAGATTTCAGTTGCTTGTAGCTGGCATACGACCTCTCAACAAGAGCTACACAACAAAAGATCATGTCATAAGGGTCATCAGGTGTCTTCCTGAAAGTTGGATGCCTTTGGTGACTTCAATAGAGCTCACGAGAGACGTTGAGAATATGAGTTTAGAAGAACTCATCAGCATTTTGAAATGCCATGAGCTGAAGCGCTCAGAGATGCAAGATCTAAGGAAAAAGTCCATAGCCTTGAAATCTAAATCTAAAAAGGCTAAGGTTGAGAAGTCAAAAGCTCTTCAAGCTGAAGAAGAGGAATCTGAAGAAGCATCAGAAGATTCTGATGAAGATGAGCTGACTCTGATCTCCAAGAGACTCAATCGCATCTGGAAGCACAGGCAGAGCAAATTCAAAGGCTCTGGAAAGGCAAGAGGAAAGTCTGAATCCTCAGGTCAGAAGAAGTCCTCGCTTAAGGAAGTCACACGATTTGAGTGCAAAGAATCAGGGCACTACAAAAGTGACTGTCCAAGATTGAAGAAGGACAAGAAGCCAAAGAAGCACTTCAAGACGAAGAAGAGTCTGATGGTGACATTTGATGAATCAGAGTCAGAGGATGTTGACTCTGATGGTGAAGTCCAAGGACTCATGGCTATTGTCAAAGACAAGGAAGCAGAGTCAAAGAGAGTTGTTGACTCTGACTCAGAATCAGAAGGAAATCCTAACTCAGACGATGAAAATGAGGTATTCGCTTCTTTCTCTACCTCTGAACTGAAACATGCATTGTCTGATATTATGGATAAGTATAACTCCTTATTGTCTAAGCATAAGAAGCTTAAAAAGAACTTATCTGCTGTTTCCAAGACTCCTTCTGAACATGAGAAAATTATTTCTGATTTGAGAAATGATAATCATGCCTTGATCAATTCTAACTCTGTGCTTAAGAACCAGATTGCTAAGTTAGAAGAAATTGTTGCCTGTGATGCCTCTGATTGTAGAAATGAATCTAAGTATGAAAAGTCTTTTCAAAGATTCCTAGCTAAAAGCGTGGATAGAAGCTTAATGGCTTCAATGATCTATGGCGTAAGCAGAAATGGAATGCATGGCATTGGCTATTCTAAACCAATTAGAAATGAGCCCTCTGTGTCTAAAGCTAAATCCTTGTATGAATGCTTTGTTCCCTCTGGTACCATATTGCCTGATCCTGTACCTGCTAAAGTTGATAAAAACCCTCTTAAAAAGGGATCCTTCTCTATGACTAAATATCATGCAAATATTCCTTTAAAATATCATGTTGAGACACCCAAGGTGATCAGAACCTCTGGGGTAACTAACAAGAGAGGACCCATAAAGTGGGTACCTAAGGACAAGATTATCTATGTTGCAGATATCCTTGATAGCTCCACTGAAACACCAATCATGGTATCTGGACAGTGGATGCTCGCGTCACATGACGGGAGAAAGGCGTATGTTCCGAGAGCTGAAACTTAAGCCTGGAGGCGAAGTTGGCTTTGGAGGAAATGAAAAGGGTAAAATTGTTGGTACTGGTACTATTTGTGTAGATAGTAGTCCATGCATTGATAATGTGTTATTGGTAGACGGCTTAACACATAACTTATTGTCTATAAGTCAATTAGCTGACAAGGGTTATGATGTTATATTCAATCAAAAGTCCTGCCGGGCTGTAAGTCAAATCGATGGCTCTGTTCTGTTTAACAGCAAGAGGAAGAACAACATTTATAAGATCAGATTATCTGAGTTGGAAGCTCAGAATGTGAAGTGCCTTCTGTCTGTTAATGAAGAGCAGTGGGTATGGCATAGACGGTTAGGGCATGCCAGTATGAGAAAGATTTCTCAGCTGAGCAAGCTAAACCTTGTCAGGGGCTTACCCAATCTGAAGTTCGCTTTAGACGCTCTTTGTGAAGCATGTCAGAAAGGCAAATTCACAAAAGTCCCTTTCAAGGCAAAGAATGTTGTCTCAACCTCAAGGCCGTTGGAACTTCTGCATATCGACCTTTTTGGACCAGTGAAAACTGAGTCTATAGGTGGCAAGAGATATGGGATGGTTATCGTTGATGACTATAGCCGCTGGACATGGGTAAAGTTTCTAACCCGCAAGGATGAGTCTCATGCTGTGTTCTCTACCTTCATTGCTCAAGTGCAAAACGAGAAGGCTTGTAGGATTGTGCGTGTCAGAAGTGACCATGGTGGAGAGTTTGAGAATGACAAGTTTGAGAGTCTGTTTGATTCCTATGGAATTGCACATGATTTCTCTTGTCCCAGAACTCCTCAACAAAACGGTGTTGTTGAGAGGAAGAACAGAACTCTTCAGGAGATGGCTAGAACCATGCTCCAAGAAACTGGCTTGGCTAAGCACTTTTGGGCAGAGGCAGTAAATACAGCATGTTACATTCAGAACAGAATCTCTGTAAGACCAATTCTGAATAAGACTCCTTATGAATTGTGGAAGAACATAAAGCCCAACATTTCTTATTTTCATCCTTTTGGCTGTGTTTGTTATGTTCTCAATACTAAGGATAGATTGCATAAATTTGATGCTAAGTCTTCTAAGTGTCTATTACTCGGTTACTCTGAGAGATCTAAAGGTTTTAGATTTTATAATACTGATGCTAAGACTATTGAAGAATCTATTCATGTTAGATTTGATGATAAGCTTGACTCTGACCAGTCAAAGCTAGTTGAAAAGTTTGCAGATTTAAGCATTAATGTTTCTGACAAAGGCAAAGCTCCAGAGGAAGATGAGCCAGAGGAAGATGAACCAGAGGAAGAAGCTGGTCCCTCTAACTCACAAACTCTGAAGAAGAGCAGAATCACTGCAGCTCACCCTAAGGAATTGATTTTGGGCAACAAAGACGAACCAGTCAGAACCAGATCTGCCTTCAGACCCTCTGAAGAGACCTTACTCAGTCTGAAAGGATTGGTGTCCTTAATTGAACCCAAGTCCATAGATGAAGCTCTTCAGGACAAGGATTGGATTCTGGCCATGGAAGAAGAATTGAATCAATTCTCCAAGAACGATGTTTGGAGCTTAGTGAAGAAGCCTGAGAGTGTTCATGTTATTGGAACGAAATGGGTATTCAGAAACAAGCTGAATGAGAAAGGAGATGTAGTCAGAAACAAGGCAAGGCTAGTTGCTCAAGGCTACAGCCAGCAGGAAGGAATAGACTATACTGAAACATTTGCTCCAGTAGCAAGACTGGAGGCAATCAGACTGTTGATCTCTTTCTCAGTAAATCACAACATAGTGCTACATCAGATGGACGTAAAGAGTGCCTTTCTAAATGGTTATATCTCAGAGGAAGTCTATGTTCATCAACCCCCAGGTTTTGAAGATGAGAAGAAACCAGACCATGTGTTCAAATTGAAGAAATCACTCTACGGTCTGAAGCAAGCTCCCAGAGCATGGTATGAGAGACTTAGCTCATTCCTTCTGGAGAATGAGTTTGTAAGGGGTAAAGTAGATACAACTCTTTTTTGCAAGACTTATAAAGATGATATCTTAATTGTGCAAATTTATGTTGATGATATTATATTTGGTTCTGCTAATCAATCTCTATGCAAAGAATTTTCTGAGATGATGCAGGCTGAATTTGAGATGAGTATGATGGGAGAATTAAAGTACTTTCTGGGAATCCAAGTTGATCAAACACCAGAAGGAACATATATCCATCAGAGCAAGTACACTAAAGAACTTCTGAAGAAGTTCAATATGCTGGAATCTACAGTGGCCAAGACTCCAATGCATCCTACATGCATTCTGGAGAAAGAAGATAAAAGTGGTAAAGTATGTCAGAAGCTCTATCGTGGCATGATAGGTTCACTTCTATACTTAACTGCATCTAGGCCAGACATACTATTTAGTGTTCATTTATGTGCTCGTTTCCAATCAGATCCAAGGGAAACCCACTTAACTGCTGTTAAGAGGATCCTAAGGTATCTGAAAGGCACCACTAACCTTGGCTTGATGTATAAGAAAACATCAGAGTATAAGCTTTCAGGTTACTGTGATGCTGATTATGCTGGAGATAGAACAGAGAGAAAAAGTACTTCCGGAAATTGTCAATTTCTGGGAAGCAATCTAGTCTCATGGGCAAGCAAGAGGCAATCAACCATTGCACTATCAACTGCAGAGGCAGAATATATCTCAGCAGCAATATGCAGCACTCAGATGCTCTGGATGAAACATCAGCTGGAGGATTATCAGATCCTTGAGAGCAATATCCCAATCTATTGTGATAACACTGCTGCAATCTCATTGAGTAATAATCCTATCTTGCATTCAAGGGCAAAGCACATTGAGGTAAAGTATCACTTTATTAGAGATTATGTACAGAAGGGCGTACTTCTTCTGAAGTTTGTTGATACTGACCATCAATGGGTAGATATCTTTACAAAGCCCTTAGCAGAGGATAGATTTAATTTTATTCTGAAAAATCTAAACATGGACTTTTGTCCAGAGTGAAGATGGATCAGAACCTCTGACTATGATACTTCTTGATCAGAAGATGTCTAGTCCAGAAGGTAACTCAATCAGAGTGTGTGTACCCACTGGTACTGACTCTGAAGCTGAGACAACAACACGTGTGTCAGTATGTCTGATGCATAGTTCCTTGTGCCCGTGTGACAGTCTGTTATGATTGCGTGTAGATGTGCTTCTCTCCTGTGTGTGATTTGTGTATTTACTGTTACTATCTATCTTTAATTTTCAACCGTTGATCTTAAAGTGCTTTTTGAATCAACAACGGTTATTTGTTAAAACCCACTATACACACACGATCTCGTTCACTTCCGGTTTTTACTCTCCTTCTCTCTGCTTTTCAAAACCGCTTATTCTCGATTTCTCTCTCGATCTCTCTTCATCTTTCAACCTTCATCTTCTACCTTAAACCTTCAACCGCTTCAAAAATGGTGAGTCAAACCAGAAGAACTACTGCAGATGCAACCCAGTTCCCTCACATGGTAGTTGGTCTAGCAACGGGTCAAAGGGGTCCTGAGAATCCGACACAAGATCAAGGTCAAGCTCAAGAGCAGATTCTTCCAATTGCAGAACGGGGCTGTGCCGTTCACTGCGTATTTGCTCCTGAGGAACTTCAAGTCCTGGCAGAATGGAGATTCGACCTCGACAACCTGGCTGCAAATGGGTATGATCTTCGTCCTGAAGTCCAAGTTCAAGGTTGGGGAAATTACTTCAACAGACTTCGAGGACCGGTGTATGATAGACTGGTCAAGGAATTCTGGAAGCACGCCGACTGCGATGATACTCAAGTGGTATCTCACATTCTTGGAAGAAAGATCATCATCACAGAGAAGTCTTTCGTGAACTTGCTGGGTGCAGACACTGCTTATGGGTATCGTTTCCAACTCACGGAATCGAAGCTGAAACCCAGCACCAAGAATACAATCAACGAGGCCCTGTACACCAATTACAAACCGGGCAAGACGAATTACAAGGTGATGGACCTTCATCCCAAGCTCAGGATCTGGCACAAAATTTTGCTCCACTGCATAAACCAGAGACCAAAGGGCAGTTCTCCTGACTACATCAACTTCAACCAGAAGGTGATGTTGTTCTTCATCCAAGACCAGAAGAAGATCTGCCTTCCCTACTTCCTGTTCTCCTACTTGAAGGAATGTATCCGGAAGTCTCGTACCACTGCCTCCATCAAGTCAGCGATCAAGTACATTCCCTTCGGGAGACTCTTGTCTGATCTCTTCATTGAGAGTGGCCTCGTTCAAGATCTGATCAATGCTGGATGCACAGAGGATCTGACCACCATTGTCAGTGATGTCTTCACGGCAAACTCTCTAAAGAAGATGGGCCTCATCAAGAAGAAGATTGCTCCTGCCCATGAAGACACATCTTCTGAGATCAGAAGCAGAAGGATGCCTCTGAATGACTACCCTCTGTGGACACAGGCAGACAATCCTGACGCCATTAGGTGCTATGTTGAAGACCTAAGGGCTCAAGGATTCGAGATTGATCTCGATGACTTCTTCAGCAGACTGCCGCCAGCTCCAGAGTTTCCTTCTCCTCCCAAGAAGAAAGTTCAGAGGAAGATGGTCCTAGAAGAATCCTCTGAGGAATCAGATGTCCCTCTGGTCAAAAAGAAGAAGAGAAAGCCTGATGATGGTGATGATAGTGATAATGAGGATGGTCCTCCTAAGAAGAAGAAGAAGTAGGTCAGAATCGTGGTGAAGCCTACTCGGGTGGAACCAGCTGCTGAAGTGGTCAGAAGGACTGAACCTCCTGCCAGAGTGACTAGATCATCAGCACATTCAAGTAAGTTTGCACTTGCTTCTGATGATGATTTGAATTTATTTGATGCACTCCCTATATCTGCCATGCTCAAACACTCCTCAAATCCCCTCACTCCTATTCCTGAATCCCAACCAGCTGCACAACCCACCTCTCCACCACATTCCCCAAGATCTTCATTCTTTCAACCATCTCCCAATGAAGCACCTCTCTGGAATATGCTTCAGAACCAACCCACCGGACCCTCTGATCCAACCTCACCCATTACCATCCAGTATAACCCATTAACTTCTGAACCCATCATTCATGCACAACCAGAGCCTACCCACACAGAACCTGAGCCCAGAACCTCTGATCACTCTGTCCCAAGAGCATCAGAACGTCTGGCTCTCAAACCCACAGATACAGATTCTTCCACAGCCTTTACACCTGTATCCTTCCCAACCAATGTTGCTGATTCTTCTCCCTCCAATAACTCTGAATCCATTCGAAAATTCATGGAGGTCAGAAAAGAAAAGGTGTCTACCTTAGAAGAGTATTACCTCACTTGTCCAAGCCCTAGGAGATATCCTGGCCCTAGACCTGAACGTCAAGTTGACCCAGATGAACCTATCTTGGCCAATCCTTTACAAGAGGCAGACCCTTTGGCTCAACAAGCTCACCCTGCCCCAGACCAACAAGAGCCTATTCAACCAGAACCTGAACCCGAACAATCAGTGTCTAACCAATCCTCGGTTAGATCACCCCATCCTCTGGTTGAAACTTCAAAACCTCACCTTGGAACCTCTGAACCCAATGCTCAAATGTTTAACATTGGCTCTCCCCAAGGTGCCTCTGAAGCTCACAGCAGCAATCACCCAGCCTCTCCTGAAACCAACCTCTCCATAATCCCTTACACTCACCTCCGACCCACATCTCTCTCTGAGTGCATCAATATTTTCTATCATGAAGCCTCCTTGAGGCTACGCAATGTGCACGGTCAGACTGACCTCAGTGAGAATGCTGAACGTGTGGCTGATGAGTGGAACAATCTGGGCACTTGGCTAGTGGCTCAAGTTCCAATTATGATGCAGCTCCTGCATGCAGAGGGAAGTCAGAGCATTGAGGCTGCAAAGCAAAGGTTTGCTCGAAGGGTGGCTCTTCATGAACAAGAACAGAGACATAAGCTTCTTGAAGCTATTGAAGAAGCCAAGAGAAAGAAAGCTCAAGCAGAAGAAGCTACACGTCAAGCAGCGGCTCAAGCTGAACAAGCCAGACTAGAGGCAGAACGACTTGAAGCTGAGGCTGAAGCCCTTAGATGCCAAGCACTTGCACCAGTAGTGTTTACTCCTGCTGCTTCTGCTTCCATTCCAGATCCTCAAGCTGCTCAGAATGTTCCTTCCAGTTCTGCTCAGTCAAGCTCATCCAGACTCGACATCATGGAACAGCGTCTTGACATTCATGAATCCATGCTGATTGAAATGAAGTACATGATGATGGAACTTCTGCGACGAACTGATAAACCTTAGTTTTAGGATCTCTTCGTTTTTCTTTTTCTTTAACGTTGTTTTATTTTTGTTAAACTCTGTTTCTTTTTATTTACTTATTCTACTTTGTTCGTTTGTGATTATCTATGCATATCTATATCTATTTGTGTCACATATGTTTGCAAAAATATTTTTATTCATCATATCTTTATGTTTACATCATACATTCTTTCCCTAAAGTCTAGAATGGAGGATCCCTCCTCATTCTTCTGCACTCCTGGCGCGGCTCTGACCTATCCTTCTCCAGACGCTCCAGTACATGCTGGATGTTGTTGAGCCTGTCCTTTAGCTCATCCCTCTCCAGAATCTCTTCTGCGGTCTTGAGCTTCTCTTCCAATCTCTCTTTTTCTTCCAGCAGCTTGAGTTCAAGCCGGCTGAGTTCTTGCACCTCCTCAACGAAGGCAAGAAATTCCCTCAGGTCTCTCTTCACCTCTGGACGCAGGTCCTCCTCCAGCAGTGTCCGTGTCAGCTCCGCGATGGTCGTTGTACCCTCTGGATGCCTGATGTTCAGGAACAAGTCCTCCTCAAAGGCCTTCTTCCTCAGCTCTTCTAGTGCTACGATGTATGATGCCATTTTCTTCTTACTGAAAATTGTTCGAGGTGTGAAGCTTACCTCTCTCTCCAACGCTTTATATAGGCTTCACTTTCTCTCTGAAAGTTAATGCTCCTACAGTTTCTCGAGGTTAAGTTCTTGGTAACTGACCCTTCTCTTTACTCCCTTGACCGGTGATAAACGTTCTTCTCTTGCATTAACTCTTCTATTTATTTCGCCTAACTCTGATTCTTGCATAATTTTCATTTTCTTTAAACTTAGACCTTCTCTAAGGAGGAGTACCTTGTACTTCAAGCTAAGTTTTTCACACCCCAAGCTTTTTGCTTATGACAAAAAGGGGGAGTAAACCCAGTTTTTGATGTGTAAGATGTGTTAGTGTGATTTATTTTTTCTTTTGGAGAATTTAAGAGTTCCACCTTCATGACCATAGATGTGTCACTGGGCAAATACAAGGAATACATTTCACTTCTTCTGAAGTGATTCTAAGTTGACTCTGATACCCAAGACTCTGATAACTGTCCGTGACTCTGATTACTTATGCGCTCTGATTACTCGATTTTCATCTATGTCATAAGTTTTTCTCTCTAAACTCTTATATCATTTAGCTCAGAATCTAGACTTTACTAACGTTTTCATCAAGTATTAGATTCAGGGGGAGCTAAGCTTAGAATCAAGCAGTGACTTGAATTCAGAATGAGCAAGATAAACTATTCACATCAGGATAAGTCTTATTCTATATCTCTAAACTCTGAGTGAATTCAGTTTAATGTTTAAGAATTGTTCATCAAAAATTTTAGTTTTGTCATCATCAAAAAGGGGGAGATTGTAAGATCAAGTTTTGATCTAGTAGTACAACTCTATGTTTTGATGATTACAAGTTAACCTTTTGATATGAACAATTGTGGTACTCTAACGTGTTTTTCTGAGTGTGCTATTTACAGGCTCTGACCTCAACTCAATCTCACACAAATCAGAAGCACTGTGTATAAAGAGCAACCCAAGCAACGCTTTCGCATTCACCATGTTCAGTATGAACAGTGGAAAAGCTTCAGAAGTTCTGAAGTTATACAAACTCTGATGTGGACTCAGTCACTAGAAGCTCTGAAGATCCAGAAAGTCTGATAACCAAGAAACACTGAAGGCTCAGATATTCTGATGGTGTAGAAGACTCTGAAGATTCAGAAGCTGAATAGTGGAAACTCTGATGTCCAGAAGCAAGATACTCTGAAGACCATGTTCTTCCCTCTGAGTTCAGAATCAGAAGAAACAATGGTCAGAGGATCTGGGCTTTCCCTCTGACTCTGATCAACCGGCTTCACAAGTTCCAATATGAAGCATTCCCCTGATCAGGAGTCTCCTAGGTTTAAAGGTCAAGTCGCTATCCAAGTACAAAAGCAACCGTACCTTCCTGACGACCTACCTAACAGTCTCAGACACAGCAGAAGCTGGATTTTCCAGAACTGCCCTCCAACGGTAGCATTTCCCATGCAACGCTCAACCCTAATCCTTGGAGTATATAAAGAGGCTGAAGACTGAAAGAAACGGCTAGAAGCATTCACATACGCGCAAGACAATCTTAAATTCTTCTAAGCTTTCTTTCATCTGAAATTCATTGAGTTTACTATTAGCTTTTTAGAAGCAAATCTCTTGTAAACAATTCTTTGATAAACAGTTTGTTTAGTTCCTTTAGGAGATCAAGGTTGATCGGATCCTAGAGAAGACTAAGAGAGTGAATCTTAGTGTGAGCTAAGTCAGTGTAATTGTTAGTCACTTGTAGGTTTCAAGTGCAGTTGTAACTCTTACCTAATTAGTGGATTGCCTTCATTCTAAGAAGGAAGAAATCACCTTAACGGGTGGACTGGAGTAGCTTGAGTGATTTATCAAGTGAACCAGGATAAAATCCTTGTGTGCTTTTCTATCTCTTATCTTTAGCACTTAAGTTCTCGAAAGATTTGTCAAAATCTTTAAGGTGGAAGTTTTATACTGAAAACGTTATTCAAACCCCCCCCCCTTTCTACCGTTTTTCATACCTTCAATAGCATGTAAGTCAATCTCAAAAACATTCAGTAGATGAATCATCTACATTGTCAGCCGAAGCCTCAGAAAACATTTTCCAATCACACACAATCCAGTGCATAAACAATAAACAATGTCGAAAACAACGACCCTAAGCATTAACTAGAGATTCAGTGAGAAGCCCTCACCTGCAGATTCTCCAGGATGAACTTCCAACTCTTCCTCACAATCAAAGGCTTGCTCCTCTGGGAATCATTAACTAGAGATTCAGTGAGAAGCCCTCACCTGCAGATTCTCCAGGATGAACTTCCAACTCTTCCTCACAATCAAAGGCTTGCTCCTCTGGGAATTCCTCAAAATCACCTTTAGAGCAAAACCACAGAAATACTATCAGAATCTATCGAAAACTAAGCTATCGATACTTACTAAGGTTACTCGAAGTAATCTATACTCTAAGGTACGATAATCTAGCGCGAAAAGACAAGTTTTCGGAAAAGAAATTTCCTCCACCCCCTTTAATAGGTTCGGCCACTTTAGGTAATTAGGAGACTCGATTTTTCTTCGATCAAACTTGGTTCCTATACTATCATTAGCCGTAACTAAGGGTATTCTGAACTCGGAAAAATTATCGGATCAAAAACTGTCGCAGGGGTATTTTGGTCATGATTTTTAACTTAGAAATTTCAAAACTGAAATCCCAAAAACCAAATTTTGCAGGGACGTCACCAACGGCGTTTATGACAACTAATCCTACTAGCACTAAGCTAAGGCGATAGTTTTCAGCCTAAAGGTTGAAGCTTTACTCCAAAAACTCCAAAAATGGGTATTTTAGGCTAAAATTGATTCCGGCGGAATTCCGGCGACATAACGGAAAATCTAACCCGGCAGAAGTGATCTTGGGCACATAAGGAAGAGGTTTAGAATCAGAAATGAAAGATTCAGGATAGTTTTGCAAAAACCCATAAACTATCCGCTCAGAAAACTCTACAGAAAAGCTATGGAAAAAGCGATCAGAGGTAAGGATTAGCGACTACACCTCGAAACCTTGAAGCAGCAACTAACGGATCAACGATCAAGCAAGTAATGAAGAAAATTCTTCTTCCTTCTTCCTTGGATGAACTCGCGGCCTTGAGGAGAGAAAATGGAGGAGTTTTGTGTTTTTTTCTCACTTGTTTGCTATATATAGAAGATGGAAATTCGCGGGAAAATGAAAGTTTCACAAATCTGATTTTTCCGGCGTCATTCTCCGTGAATTCTAAGATAGGTTTTGGCGAAAGAATTCCAAAACTAAAATGAGGTCTCCTTATATTTTTGGCAACTAAAGCATAGTCGGTGTAAAACTATTTTACCCGATAAGTTGCTTTTTGCATCGAATGTCGGAATGGAAAACTTCCTTCTGAAGAAAGATTGAAATCATCAAGAGAAATGGGTGTACGCGTTTAGAATCTTCATTTGAAGCTCTGAATAGAAAAAGTCCCCATAGTCAGGTGATTCTAGGGTTTTGAAATACCAGGGATTCGGTTTCGGCAAACTTCCGATGATTGGAATCGGACGTTCGTAGATCCTAGAGTTTCGCCTCGAAACGATTTTGATATATGGAAAAAGAGAAGTTCTAACATTTCTCTGAAGATTTTTGGAATTAACTTCCATCGTGCCTAAAAGTGAAAATTAGCTATATACTAGGGTTTCTGACCTAGGTTAAGCGTATAACGATCGTACTATAACTTTTATCGATCATGATGTAATCCTTTGACTTTTCCTGAACTTTCTCCTTCATAAATTTATTTCATTTGGTAAACTCTAGTTCAGGTTTCCCTTCACAATACATCAACCCTAATCGTAAATGGAAATCTCTTCCACTGATCCTAAGCTTAAAATCTTGGGTCTTACAAAAACATTCCATCTAACATTAACTAATAACAATGGATGATAAGTATAAACTGTGCCAAGGTATACCCAACAACCCTAATTTTGTAAATTACAGAATAGAAATTAAGTAAACAAATTGATAAGCACACAAGATATATGACCAAATTATCTCAACCATACCTGTAAGCATTCATTTAATGACTCCAACATACTTTCACAGACCTCTATGTCAGGTTCCTGCAAGCGCACGGATGAGGGAGAACGACATCGCGGAACTTGGGCTCCCTGAGATGCTGTGATGCAACGCGCAACTAGGGCTCCCTGATATGCGATGACGGCGCAGCCAGCGCAAAACTAGAGCTCGGTGCAAAAGGTGAGTATGGCAAGAGAGCTCGTGAAAGAGGGAAGGAGAGCACGAGGATTATGGTGCGACAGTGAAGAGGCATAAGAGGGAAGAGGGATCGTGAGAGAGTGGGAAGGGGAACACGATTTGTGTGGGTTAGGGTTTTGAGATTTTGGAGTAAAAACTAAAAATTAAAGTACTTAGTTTGGGCACCGGTTCGTATAACCACTACCCAGCACCGAAAATGCTAAGTTGGGTAGCGTTTCCACTATTTTGTTTTGGTACATGGTAGTGTTTCCACTATAAAATAGAAACTTATGTGTAACAATTTTTACATATAACACTTGGGTAGTGGTTAATACTGAATCGCTGCCCCAAAGCCGGTGCCGAACATCATTTTTATGGTAGTGATAAGTTCAAAACACCATAGAATACTCTTCATAACTAGGATATTCTGGATAGTGGGTTCCCCAATAAATAGAGTGTCGTCCGCAAATTGAAGAAGTGACACCTCCACCCTCTCCCTCCCCACTTTGAAGCCTTCAAACAAATTCAGACCAACAGCTAGTCGCATCATTCTAGAAAGTCCCTCTGCCACAATCAAGAAAAGGAATGGAGCCAACATATTCACCTTGTCTTAGGCCACTCTCCAACTTGAACTCCTGGTGAGGTTGCCATTTACCAATTCAGAGACTGATGCTAATTGCACACACTCTTTTATCCTCCCGATCCATTTGTTATAGAAGCCAAGCCTACGCATCATGTACGTAGTACATGAACTCCTAATTAACCGAGTCTTAAGCTTTTTCAAAATCCACATATATACGGTTTGTTACCTTATATGATGACAAAATGAATTAAACTAGTGAATAGTATCCTCTCAAATGGTTAAAAAATTGACCATCTCAAGTTTCATAATTTCCTCATTATTATTTTTTTCTTATTGTTAAATATAAGTAAATTTGTAATATCCTATTTCTTTTCAAAATTACCTTCAAATTGTTTATGTTGTAAAATTTATGTAACTTGTAGAATTAAGTTATTGTGAAATTAAATTAAAGGAATACATTGAATTGCGATTAATTTTACTAAAAAAATCATATATTAAGTTATTTAATTTAATTAATATATGTCAACACATATTGGCTTAGTTGGTATAGGTTGTGTTTTCAGTTCCAACTGTTAATATGAGAATTGTGTTGGTATTCAATTCCATATTGTCATGTTCTATTAGGTACATATCAAATTTCAACGTTCCCTCTTTAATTTTTAAAAACTAACGTAAATATAAAAATAGAACGATATGGTCTTCACTAACAACTGAAAATTATCATTAATCAAAGAAGATAAATGTAACACCCCAATTTTCATCAGTGAATTACCATAGTAGTTAATGCGGAATTAAACATGCTAAATCATTTTTTTTTTGGTACATTCGAATGTACGACACCTTAAATTATCTCAATTCAAAACCATTAGCATAAAACAAACTTAATTTGTTTTCTCAAGCCGGTAATATTAAGGGGCGATGTCATAATTAAGAGAAACAAGTTGTAATGCCCATCTTTCGGGTGCCATATATTAGAAATTGATGTATACGAGGATTATACATATTTTTGCTGTTAGAATCAAAGAGTTCTGCGCTTCTGACACAGGCGTGAAGGGAAAAAGGGAAATCCACTAGAAAAACAGAAGGAGATGGATGGTCCCTACACTTCTACCATTTTGTACGCGATCGATCATAAAATCCACTTCGCACTCTAATCACATGAACTCGATCGAAGAAAGATTCTCCATTAATGTTTTTGGGGGCAATAAGGTGATGTACATAGGTGACTTCAAATTAAAGCAAAGGCCATCCATTGGGCTGTCTAGCATGTATTTTCAGATGGTGGATGATGCTATCAAATTACTTTAAATTAACTGCGAAAAAAACAAATTTACCATTACTTTCAATTTCAGGCAGCTATTTTATGGTCATTTTTAATTTATTAACCTACGTTCAAACAAAAAAACCTTGTTTCACATTATAAACTTTATGTTTATAAATTATAAACATTATGTACGTCACTAAATTAAATTAAACAAATAGTGAATGATTGTCACAACTCTCATCTATAACACTTGAATACAATTGCTCACTCAATGATATTTTTTTTCATAGGCAAAATGTTAGTTGTTACTCACTCTGTCTTCATATATAAGTCACTTTTTTGAGAGTTTTTTTAATCCCAAAATATAAGTCACTTTATAATAGCAATGCAGCATTTAATACTTTTTCTAAACTTACCCTCATATTTAACATGAAAGAGATCGATAATGTAATTTTGAAAAGAAATTAATTTGGAGAAAGAAGTTGACGGGTAATCTAGGACGAAACTCAATAAAAAAATTTACAAATTTAATGCTAGCAACTTCTTTTCTTAATCTAAGAAAATTAGGTAAAAGCGACTTATAAATGGGGACGGAGTGAGTAATTGTTAGTAAATCAGTTTCTTCGTCAGGGTTTGAACTCTAACCCTTCACCCTGCAAATCCCTTCATTTCCCTTAACTCATTAAGTGAGCTACCCTTCCCCCACTCACTCAGTGATATATAGTGCATTAATGCGGGTATATAAATATCAATTACATGTGGTTCACAATCCAATATTAATCTAATAATAATGAAATTAATTTCTATGTACTGACAGTGTAAAATGTTTTACACACTCATTTACTCATAACTTTTCATTTTCTATTTTAAATATGATTAAGCTTAAAATTAAGAGTAAAATACACTCCCCTCCCTTGAAGTTTTCCAATATGACACTCAACTTCATTCTTAATCAAAATTTACACTTCATCACACCTACTCTACCAAATTAACTACATCTTAAAAGATGCTCACGGAATATTCTCTTTAATTCCAAACTAATAGATTTAAATTTTCAAATAATAAAAAAAACTTTTATTTTTTTTTAAGTTTAAGAAATTTACAATTGATATTTTTATAATAATCTATTTGAAACTATTTACTGTAGTATATGTTGATGAAAGCTAGAAATATTCTCACAATATAATTTATAATATTAGATGGCATTTTTTTTCATAAAATTCATCTTGGATTATATAATTTCAAGATATATGAATTATATTTTAATTTTTTATTGGTACAAAATGGATATATAGATGTGATTGAATGATAGTGTAAAACTTATTTACATTGTCAGTGCATAGAAATTAAACTCTATATCCAGCCCACTTCCCCTATCGAATTAACATAAATATTAGAAGGTCTTTTGTGTAAATCACCCGAGTTAGATAATGGAAATATTTATTTTAACTAACCTAATAATATTTTGCAAGTCTTTAAGATATTCTAACTCATGACACATGTTAAAATATTATTAAACCATCCAATATTAACCTAGTTTTGTCTAATATTCATCATAAGTGATTCATACAACCTCATTCCTGTTAATATATCAATGGATCCACAAATATATTTTCATACATTTTTAATTCTATATAATTAACTTATATTTGAAAATTACATAATAAAGACACTAAGAAATCTCCTAATGAATGCTTGGCTGGAAGCCACTTTGCAAAATTCATATAAAAATCTAAAATGGAATTGAATTGGTGACCGCATACAGGGTATATTTATTTTATCGGATTTTTTTCTTTTCTAGAGCATAGGACAAGAAAAAGAATTCAGAAAAAAAAAAAAATAAGACAAGCAAAAAGTAGGGGAAAAGAAAACGACCAGAAGTTACACGGTGAAAGTTATGAAAAAAACTTCCCTTAGAGCATCTTCAATGTTAGTTCTTATTTCTTAGTTCTTAGCACTATTCATGTGGGTCCGTATTGCCACATGTGCTTAAGCAACTCTCAAGCAATTTTGCTTCAATCATAAGTTCTTAGTTCTTAGTTCTTACTAGGGGTGTACAAGGGACGGGTTGGGACGGGTTTTGGTTAACCCTAACCCGGCCCTAAATATTGATCGGGTCAATTCATAGACCCTAACCCGTCCCTAGACCCGAAGCAACCGACATTATGCGGGTCCAATTTAGGACGGGTCTATGTAGGACGGGACCGGGTTGGCCAGAGGGACAATAAGTTTAAGACTATTTGATACTAATTGTAAAATTTAAAGATAATAACATACTAAAAGAGTTATAAGTTGGAACTATTTTTTAGAAGAAATAACTTGAAAGAATCTAATTCTTTCATAATCTATTGCACTTGAGAGGTTTATATTTTGTTTGATCATTTCTTCACTTGTCTCACATATGCATAATACACACACATAATTTTCTCTTGTTAGAGCATGAAAGTGTCAATAGTTTGACCAACGTTTATTTAATTCATAAGGTAAATGTTAAATATTTTAATTTCATCTACATGGTAAGATAAATTTGAGCACCATGTATCACATTTTAATCATTATAACAAATTAAGATTTTATAAAATATATATGTGGGACGGGCCGGGTGACTCGAGTGTCAACCCGAACCCGACCCTACCAGAAGTCGGGTAACTCAAAGATCAACCCGAACCCGGTCTCTTTTAATGATCGGGCCGGGTTCAACCCTAAAGGCTTGGGCCGGGACGGGTTGGCGGGTAGGTCCGGGTCTTGTACACCCCTAGTTCTTACCACTATTCATTTGGTCACACCAACCATATTATTTATACTTTTTATTTTCATAAAGTAAGAAACAAAACTCATAAAGTAATGGTAAAGGCTACGGTACAACAGCTGTTAGGTCTTGTATTGGTACATGACAGGTTTTTAACCATTGATATAATATTAAAATATTTGATGGCTGAAATCAAATGAACGATATTACTGAGATACCCTTCAATCCTAATTCTTTCATTCTCTTCTTCAGTTCTTCTGGAACACTTTACCCACTTTCTCCTTGCTTCACACGATACTTAACCAGAAAACTAAACCACATGAACCAAGCCCACACCAATACCTAAACGGAAAACCCAAAATCCCATGAGATACATCTCCAGAAATTGATTGATGAACAAAATCATTATATATGAGGTAAAAATGAATTTTCATGTATTAATAGGAAGTTTAGAAAGCACCACCTCTTGAAACCCAGATTCAGAAAAATTATCTCACTAAGAACGAAAGCGAAATCAAAATGACTATTGTGAAGAAGCAATGAATTTGAGTAGGAACAACAAGAACTATGTTTCATTTGGTTATGATTCACCACCTTCTCATTTTTCTCGTTACACCCAAATTTTCTACTGATGAAAAATTTTCACAATCCCAAACGTACTTGTTTACTACCATAATCAATTTCTATTCTTGATTTGTGCAGATCTTCTTCTCTTTGTCTCTGGGCAGTGATCTTTCTGTGCTAGTAGATGCTGGGGCTGGGAGTTTTTTCAGAGTGAGGGGTGGTTCCTCGTGGGTGGGTGGGTGCGTGAGTGTGGAGGCTTTTATGTGCCTCGTCCTCACTCTGTTCTGTTTTCTTTTCTGGTTCCAAATTTTTTCTCTTTACTTTCATACCCCTCTATTCTAATTTACATACTTTGGCATTTCAAAAAAAAAAAAAAGAACGTAAGAATCTGTTGGTGTCCAACTTCAAATGCTTGGAAGAGGAAGGAGATGACATAAGTTGTAAATTGAAAACAATTTAAGGGTAAATTTGTCAAATGTAGGTGATGCAACGATACACTATTTGTAAGGCTTATGCACCCTAGCCTTTGCCTAAAGTAATAAAGTAATTTGAATGAGAGAGAAATAATTAATATTTTAAGTTAAGAACTCAAAAGGTAAAACTCCTTATATAAGAGAATCTCCAATACTAGGTTCTTAATTCTTATTCTTAGCACTATTCATGTGGGCTCGTACTGCCACATGTGCTTAAGCAACTCTCGAGCAATTTTGCTCCAACCATAGTTCTTAGTTCTTAGTTCTTAGTCCTACTCATTTGGTCTCACAAACCACATTATTTATACTATTTATTTTCATAAAGCAATAAAATAAAACTCATAAAGTAATAAAGAAATTTGGATGAGAGAGAAAAAATGTTTTTTTATGCTAAGAATTTAAAAGTAAAACTCCTTATATAAGAACTGAGTTCTTATTTTTAAGAACTAAGAACTTCACGTCAGCCCCTCCAATGTTTAAGAACTCAGTTCTTAGTTCTTAACTCAAAAATAAGAACAAAGAACCTTGCATTGGAGATGCTCTAAGAACTGAGTTCTTATTTTTAAGAACTAAGAGCTTCATGTCAGCTGTAACACCCCGGTTTCTCAACTGAGGAGTCACATTAGTAACCTAACAAGTCTAAGGACTATTTCTTAATCCTGAGAAAACACAATATATTTTTTTTCCTTTTCGAAACAGCTGAACATAATTGAATATATAACATAGACTTTATTCAACAACCCATTCCCGACATAATAATAATAGTGTCATACATCATCATGAACAAGTTTCCAAAGTAAGTACGCTCACTTAGACAAGTGGCGAATATAAGGTTTAAACAATAGAGTTTTCAGAAGGAAAAAGAAACTCAGACATAGTCCACCAAAAAGGGAGAAGCAACTGCTTCATCCACCTCTACTCGACCGCCCACGGTCACGGTCTCCAACTTGAACAGCTAAGCTTCAGCGGAAGGCTTTCCATCGCCTAATAGCGTTAAGCGCCCAAACAACAAGTAGCAAATAGAAAGGGTTAACTCCATACAATTACCATGTATGAAAGAGAAAATCATGCTATTCAAATTTAACTACCTATCATGGTAAATAAACCAACAACATAACTAAACTCATATATCAACAACCTAATATATAACATCAATTCAGATATCGACAACCTAACATATAACATCAATTCAAATATCGACAACCTAACATATAACATCAATTCAGATATCGACAACCTATATAACATCAAATCAGATATCAATAAACTAATAACTAAAATCCAACAACATAGGGTTAGGTGTTAGTTCCCTATAATGCAACTATATGCTTCTACCAAAATAGATCGATCAGCAACGTCTCTCAAGACGGGACAATCACGCGGGACCACACCCACCTCATTGCCACTTAACGCCACTCCGGACGGGACAATCGCGTGGGACCACACCCACCTCATCGCCACTTTAGAACATCTCGAAAGATAAGACAATCCCGCGGGACCACACCCACCTCATTGCCACTTTATAACGCCTCGAAAGACGGGACAATCACGTGGGACCACACCCACCTCATCGCCACTTAAGGACCAAAGCCTATATGCCAAGTCAGTCAACAACAATCCCCAAACCAATGATTAATTCGGAGTAACCACATGTTATTCCTATTATCAACGAACATAACTCAATTCAATTGCATACCAACTCAGTTCAATGACAGAAACCAGTAAACGGCCGAAGCCTCTCAGAAAACGGAGACACACGTCTCAATAAGTTCATTCGGCCGAAGCCTTTAGAAAACATTTGGCACAAGCCTCAGAAACAGTCAATATAAGCAAGCATTACAACATTGCAAGCATAATAATCATAATCCAATGCCAATCAATATAAACATCTTCATCTCAAATGCAGGCAGTGCAATAAAAGCATGCAAGACTCAAAGACGCGCTAAAACTGAGTTACCCTTACCTTCGTGAGTAGAAGTTGGGCATGGAAGTTGTGAACCTAGAACAAGGAAACACAATCATCAACACAAGCCCTACTGGAAGTAACACTATCTAATAAAGCTAATCGAAACCGGAAAGAAAGCTTTTAAAGCTTCAGATTCCTCTTAAGGCACGATTTGACAACAGAACTTCGTTCGCTAAAACGAGTATAACTCGAGCTACAGAACTCGGAATGACACGAAACCAGCGCCAAAATTTCAATAATCGAAAGAGCTACTCAATGGCTCAGGTCATAGAGACCCAAAAATTATTTTTGGACATGGTACCCTAAGCAATAGGTTTCGGCCACTATGTAAAATAGGGTTCCCGAACTTTTTCTTCGATCTAAATCGATTCATAGGTATTCTTAGGCGATATCTAGGCCAGGGAAACTCTCAGAAAAATTATCGAATCGAAAACTGTTGCAGGGGTATTTTGGTCAATATTTTTAGCTCGGAAACTCAAAATCAGAATTTCGAAAAACAAATTAGATGGGGTCGATACCAACAACGATTATGACGACTAATCCTACTAACGCTAAGCTCAGTCGAGAGTTTTTGATTCAAAAAGCGGAACCTTTGTCAGAAATGGGTATTTTGAGCAGAATCGAAACTCGGCGGCCTTTCGGCGACATTCGGCAAAATGTAATCCGCTAAACATGCTCAGGGGCACGTAGGGAATAAGTTTAGACACTAAAATCAAGTTATTTGGACAGTTTTACCAAAAAGCTCAAAACTTGGAGCACAGAAAGACATAACAAAAAGCGACGAAATTTAAGATCAGAAGAAAGAAATAACATCAGTACCTTGAGGCCTACGCGTAGCAACGAACAGAGCAACGATCAGGCAAGAACCGGAAAAAACTCTTCCTCCTTTCTCCCTCAAGCTCACCCACGGCCAACAAAGAAAATGAAAAGGATGGTGTGATTTTTTTTGAGTTTTTGAAGTCCTATTTATAGGAAATTGAAAACGTGAGAAAATGATTATTTCGCGATTCCGATTTTTCCTACTGATTCCAACGTATTTTAGACACGATATTCTTCCCGCTGAATCTTCTAATACTTCAAAGAAATATCAGTATGATTTTTGGTTTTCGAGGCTTGTTTTTTAAATGTTTACCGGCTTAAAATGCACTTTATGCACTTTATGATTTTGACCTCGGATGCAGAAACTTCCTTCTGAAGAAAGATTTGGAACGTCGATTATAGTGGGCGAACGCGTGTGGAATCTTCATCTGAAGCTCCGAATAGAAAAAGTCTTCCTCGACAGTTCATTTTAGGGTTCTTGAACTATCAGGGTTTTAGTTTCGGCAAACTTCCGATGATTGGAATCGGACGTTCGTAGATCCTAGGGTTTCACCTTGAAACGCTTGTTATATAAGGATTAAGAGAAGTTCTAACATTTCTCTGAAGATTTTTGGAATTTATTCCTATAGTGTTCCAAGGGTGGAAGATTTTTGGAATTAATTCCTAGTGTTCCAAGGGTGGAAGATCTTTGGAATTAATCTGTTCCTAAGGTTCTTGTCCTAGGTTTAAGCGAATACTGCTTGCGTCATAAGTTCCGTCGATTCGAATCTTGTCCTTAACCTTCTCGTGAAATATCTTCTCCATACATTTATTCCATTTAATAAACGTTTATCCAGTTTGCTTACTTCATGTTTCGTCGAACTTATTCGTGAATCGGAAATTTCACTAATTTATTCTAAGCCTAAAAACTTGGGTCTTACAATACTACCCCCCAAAAAGAAAGTTTCGTCCTCGAAACTTGGTGTCAGAGGAACTCGGAAGTGCCATTTCCTCACATAACATTTTCTAAGTTATCCTCTAGGTCTCGTTTGCCCTTAGGTTCTTGGTGATTCTCTCACCAATAACAACCTCCAGTCTGCAACTCAAGGCTAGAACTTTCCGTCCTTAACCTTGTCACTCCTATGTCAATCAAATCCTTAGTTTACTATCCAAAGTCTGACAGTCTCCAGGTTTTATCCACTTAGGACAAGAATTCTCAGACTTAAAGTCTACTACACCTTTAATAAGTTTGGACCTCTATTATCCTTTCGCTCTCTCACACTCCTCCTTGCAAAAGATACTACCCTACTCCTGGAACTCATACGACCTCTCATCTGAATCTGTCTCTTAACTTCTATTCCTTCTACTGTTTCATCCTTATGAAACAAGAGTAGATACTATCAGGTCGAATGGTAATTCTGTCACATCTAGTTTTAACCACGTCGCACAAGCTAAGTCTATAACAGAAGGTGTAGCACCATAATTTAAATAGTACGATAAGGGAATTACCCGGGATCTCGCGGTTACCGTGGATTAGACCCTCGTCTTCATCAACTTCAGTTCCACTAATGAAGTAGACCCTTCCACCAGCAGTGGGCCTCCTAGCCCCAGCAACATTTGCAGCATCCTCAACCTTAGGAATCCTGCAATCCCTAGCGAGATGGCCTGGCTTGTTGCAGTTCCAACACATCAGAGGACCCTCGGGACAGTGGCTGGCATAATGTCCCTTTTGGTTACACTTGAAGCATGTCACACCGTCCAAACTTACTGCTAGAGGTCTCGGTGCAATAGCATTTCCACCCGTGGGATAAAAAGAACCAGAAGCTGTCCCCTCACCCTGAGGACGAACATACGGCTTCTTCTGGAAATGCCTACCCTTGTCACCTCTTCCTTGGTTAGTCCTAGCCGGACCTCCACTTCCTTGGTAAGGCTTGTTCAGACCTTGGAATTTGCCCCTTGCATTATCATTGGCCTCAATCCCCTTGGTCTTTTCCACCAGCACTTGGTAGCGATTCAATCCTAGCGGTTGCACCGCCCTCTGTAGCTCATAACTCAGCCCATCAATGAAGCGCTCGCACATATAGCCTTCATCTATCTGTCCTCGAAAGTAGCGGAAATGTTTCGCCAACGACTCCAACTTAGAAGCATACTCAGCTACAGTCATGCCTCCTTGACGGAGTCTCAGAAATTGTGCTTCCTTAGCGGCTCTAGCACTATTAGGAAAGTACTTGTCCAGGAAAGCTCCCAGGTGATAGCTTGATGGTCGGCTTCCATCATAGCTCTAGCCCCGCGCCACCAATACTCAGCTTCACCAGTCAGCAGGTAGGTCGCATAATCCACTTTCATCTCTGCAGTGGTACGCAGAAAGGTGAAGATCTTCTCCAACTCCTGGAGCCATAAGTCAGCTTCCTCCGGATCGAAGCCCCCAGAGAACTTCGGCGGATCCTGACGCTTGAAATCGTTCAGACCCCTGGTCTGAGCAGCAGCTTGTTCACGCTCCTCACGCTGAACACGGCGAGCATTCTCTTCAGCTTGGTTTTGGGCAGCCACCAAAACCGCAGTAGCAGCACGTTGAGCTTCAGCTTCCTCCCGTGCCGCAGTGTTAGTAACTTGTTGTGCCATAAGGGCAGTCAGATTAGCAATAGCTTGCTCCATCGGATTCATGTTGTCTGAACCTTGGGTCTCGTCCAGTTGTGGAAACCTCCTGTTCCTGTTTTCATGAACAGTCAAAGACCACAACAGATACTCAGGCCAGAACAACACGAAGCTCTATAATAACTAACTATGTATATACTTATATCAAATGTATAATTAACGATAACTAGCATAAGGTTATTCACCTACGAACAACCTTCAAGAATAATTTATATAAGCAGTAATCAAGCACACTCTTCCTCCGATTGACACCCCATCAATCGGTCTCAGAGTTCAAACATCTTAAGCAGACACTCTACCCAAAAGCTCTGGTTTTCTAGACCAAAGCTCTGATACCACAATTGTAACACCCCGGTTTCTCAACTGAGGAGTCACATTAGTAACCTAACAAGTCTAAGGACTATTTCTTAATCCTGAGAAAACACAATATATTTTTTTTCCTTTTCGAAACAGCTGAACATAATTGAATATATAACATAGACTTTATTCAACAACCCATTCCCGACATAATAATAATAGTGTCATACATCATCATGAACAAGTTTCCAAAGTAAGTACGCTCACTTAGACAAGTGGCGAATATAAGGTTTAAACAACAGAGTTTTCAGAAGGAAAAAGAAACTCAGACATAGTCCACCAAAAAGGGAGAAGCAACTGCTTCATCCACCTATACTCGACCGCCCACGGTCACGGTCTCCAACTTGAACAGCTAAGCTTCAGCGGAAGGCTCTCCATCGCCTAATAGCGTTAAGCGCCCAAACAACAAGTAGCAAATAGAAAGGGTTAACTCCATACAATTACCATGTATGAAAGAGAAAATCATGCTATTCAAATTTAACTACCTATCATGGTAAATAAACCAACAACATAACTAAACTCATATATCAACAACCTAATATATAACATCAATTCAGATATCGACAACCTAACATATAACATCAATTCAAATATCGACAACCTAACATATAACATCAATTCAGATATCGACAACCTAACATATAACATCAAATCAGATATCAATAAACTAATAACTAAAATCCAACAACATAGGGTTAGGTGTTAGTTCCCTATAATGCAACTATATGCTTCTACCAAAATGGATCGATCAGCAACGTCTCTCAAGACGGGACAATCACGCGGGACCACACCCACCTCATTGCCACTTAACGCCATTCCGGACGGGACAATCGCGTGGGACCACACCCACCTCATCGCCACTTTAGAACATCTCGAAAGATAGGACAATCCCGCGGGACCACACCCACCTCGTTGCCACTTTATAACGCCTCGAAAGACGAGACAATCACGTGGGACCACACCCACCTCATCGCCACTTAAGGACCAAAGCCTATATGCCAAGTCAGTCAACAACAATCCCCAAACCAATGATTAATTCGGAGTAACCACATGTTATTCCTATTATCAACGAACATAACTCAATTCAATTGCATACCAACTCAGTTCAATGACAGAAACCAGTAAACGGCCGAAGCCTCTCAGAAAACGGAGACACACGTCTCAATAAGTTCATTCGGCCGAAGCCTTTAGAAAACATTTGGCACAAGCCTCAGAAACAGTCAATATAAGCAAGCATACAACATTGCAAGCATAATAATCATAATCCAATGCCAATCAATATAAACATCTTCATCTCAAACGCAGGCAGTGCAATAAAAGCATGCAAGACTCAAAGACGCGCTAAAACTGAGTTACCCTTACCTTCGTGAGTAGAAGTTGGGCATGGAAGTTGTGAACCTAGAACAAGGAAACACAATCATCAACACAAGCCCTACTGGAAGTAACACTATCTAATAACGCTAATCGAAACCGGAAAGAAAGCTTTTAAAGCTTCAGAGTTCCTCTTAAGGCACGATTTGACAACAGAACTTCGTTCGCTAAAACGAGTATAACTCGAGCTACAGAACTCGGAATGACACGAAACCAGCGCCAAAATTTCAATAATCGAAAGAGCTACTCAATGGCTCAGGTCATAGAGACCCAAAAATTATTTTTGGACACGGTACCCTAAGCAATAGGTTTCGGCCACTATGTAAAATAGGGTTCCCGAACTTTTTCTTCGATCTAAATCGATTCCTAGGTATTCTTAGGCGATATCTAGGCCAGGGAAACTCTCAGAAAAATTATCGAATCGAAAACTGTCGCAGGGGTATTTTGGTCAATATTTCTAGCTCGGAAACTCAAAATCAGAATTTCGAAAAATAAATTAGATGGGGTCGATACCAACAACGATTATGACGACTAATCCTACTAACGCTAAGCTCAGTCGAGAGTTTTTGATTCAAAAAGCGGAACCTTTGTCAGAAATGGGTATTTTGAGCAGAATCGAAACTCGGCGGCCTTTCGGCGACATTCGGCAAAATGTAATCCGCTAAACATGCTCAGGGGCACGTAGGGAATAAGTTTAGACACTAAAATCAAGTTATTTGGACAGTTTTACCAAAAAGCTCAAAACTTGGAGCACAGAAAGACATAGCAAAAAGCGACGGAATTTAAGATCAGAAGAAAGAAATAACATCAGTACCTTGAGGCCTACGCGTAGCAACGAACAGAGCAACGATCAGGCAAGAACCGGAAAAAACTCTTCCTCCTTTCTCCCTCAAGCTCACCCACGGCCAACAAAGAAAATGAAAAGGATGGTGTGATTTTTTTGAGTTTTTGAAGTCCTATTTATAGGAAATTGAAAACGTGAGAAAATGATTATTTCGCGATTCCGATTTTTCCTACTGATTCCAACGTATTTTAGACACGATATTCTTCCCGCTGAATCTTCTAATTATTCAAAGAAATATCAGTATGATTTTTGGTTTTCGAGGCTTGTTTTTTTAATGTTTACCGGCTTAAAATGCACTTTATGCACTTTATGATTTTGACCTCGGATGCAGAAACTTCCTTCTGAAGAAAGATTTGGAACGTCGATTAGAGTGGGCATACGCGTGTAGAATCTTCATCTGAAGTTCCGAATAGAAAAAGTCTTCCTCGACAGTTCATTTTAGGGTTCTTGAACTATCAGGGTTTTAGTTTCGGCAAACTTCCGATGATTGGAATCGGACGTTCGTAGATCCTAGGGTTTCACCTTGAAACGCTTGTTATATAAGGATTAAGAGAAGTTCTAACATTTCTCTGAAGATTTTTGGAATTTATTCCTATAGTGTTCCAAGGGTGGAAGATTTTTGGAATTAATTCCTATAGTGTTCCAAGGGTGGAAGATCTTTGGAATTAATCTGTTCCTAAGGTTCTTGTCCTAGGTTTAAGCGAATACTGCTTGCGTCATAAGTTCCGTCGATTCGAATCTTGTCCTTAACCTTCTCGTGAAATATCTTCTCCATACATTTATTCCATTTAATAAACGTTTATCCAGCTTCCTTACTTCACGTTTCGTCGAACTTATTCGTGAATCGGAAATTTCACTAATTTATTCTAAGCTTAAAAACTTGGGTCTTACATCAACACCTCCAATGGTAAAGTTCTTAGTTCTTAGTTCTTAACTAAAAAATCAGAATAAGAACCTTGCATTGGAGATGCTTAGATGATTAAGGATGGAAGACAAGTGAGCAATTGGTGTAAAGTGTACACAATCATATTGTATATTGTTTTAAGACATGTTAGCTATAGATGAAATAAACTAGCACCTTAGATCAGACCGTCTCAACCCTTAGGCTAGTAAAGCCCTCGCTTTATGCCCTAATTTTTTTTAAAAAAAAAAACTAGTATATATTTCAAAGGAAATTATTCAAGAATAGACAAATCAATAACATATTGAGTGCCTAAAAAATGGATCTATTAACTGCAACATTTATTTTTAATTAAATTCAATTTATTGATTATTTTGAATTGATAAAAAGCAGAGGAGGAGTGTGACTTTTTATTTGATTTCTTTAAATTCGTCTTAATCTTGAACGTTTATTAAAACATAATGAAAATTCAAATATTGATGGATTGAATTTATTTACAGAACTAAATATCTTAAAAGAAATTATACATGTAGAAAATGATACACTAATTGACATACTTAATTAAATGATACACCAATTGACATACTTAATTATGTAAAAAGAATTGATTCTTTCCCAAATGCATATATTGTTTATACAATAATGTTAACAATTCCTGTAAGTGTTACTTCTGCGGAACGTAGTTTTTCAAAATTAAAGTTAATAAATCATATCTAAGATCAACAATATCTCAACAAAACTTAAATGGGTTGACTTTATTATCTATTAGAAAAGAAATTTTAAGAGAATCTATTATACTAATTTAATAAACGATTTTGCATCTAATAAAGCCCGAAAAATAGATTTTATTTAAATTATTTATATAAAAAAATTAATTTTATAAAAAACCAATTCTTAGAGTTCGCTTTAGGTCTTAATATTGGTTGAGCATACTTTCCTACAAGTAGTTAGAAACTGATTTATCGAATTAAAGATAGATAATAAGAATATCCATAACCGGTACAAAAACAGAACATAATTACACAGTACATGCCCAAGGCCATAACTGGTTTTACCTACCTCAACTTTGTCTAGCATATCTGCAAAACAATTCAACTCCCTATAGCCTAAAGGTATGAATCATCCACTTACAATTAATCTCAGATCCAAGGGTGCCAATACGGTTTAGCGCATTAAAAAGTTTCCAAAACCTAAACTCACATTGATTTACCAAGGTCGAATTATTCTCAATCAACACATTCAGAAATTGATGCTCTATCCAGAAAAGCCATGTATGTTGAATTGTGCTTGTACCTACTCCTTCTCATACACCCAACAGGAACCAATTGCTTTAGAACAAATGAATTACCCTTTGACGCCCCCATCAACATACATTAAATTTTAATAAAGCATCCAAAGGAGGAAGCCAGCTTCCTTGTGGAGGCTGCATTTATTAGAGTCTCACATTAGCTAGAGATGTAGTCAATTAAGTGCTTATAAAGGTAGAGCAACCCTCAACTCTTGAGTTAGCTTTTGAGTTGAATTAGGTTTCCCTAATTCTAATATGGTATCAGAGCTTATCCTAGATCTATTTATTATTTGTTGTGAAGACCTTCAATATTTGGGCTACCCGTTGTTGATCCCATGTTCCAGTTTGTTCAGTCCTGGACGTGAGGGAGGTGTGTTAGAAGTATAGATAGCCTTTAATTTATAAGGGTAGTACAAACCTCAGTTCTTGAGCTAGATTATGAGTTGAGTTAGACTTCCCTAATTTTAATAGCATTTGTACCTACGATTTCTTTTATAGATGACTTTTTTACATTACTAATGCAAGTTTCAAATAAATTTACCAAACTAGTGCCACTTTTGATTTAATTACAAGAATAGTGTAAATCGCCACTTGAAGTGGCGATATCTTTTTTTTTAATTTTTTTTTTATGAAATCGTCACTAGCAGTGGCGACACCAAAATATTTTTTTTTTTGACTTTGTTTATTAGTGACGGAAAATTTTCCGTCACAAACTCCGTCGCTAAAAATTTTGTGACGGATGTATGTACACTTCAACTTCCGTCGCTAAATTCTTTTTCATTATTCACTAAGATTTTGAGACGAAATATATTTCGTCGCAAAAGGAATTCCGTCGCTAGAAATGTTGTGACGGATGCTATCTTTCTTCACATTCCGTCACTAATACCTTTTATATTAAATATTAGGATTTTGTGACGGATACGATTCCGTCACAAACATAGAAAGTAAAAAAATATATATAAACAGGATGTCGCCACTGTGAGTGACGATTTCAATAAAAAAATTAAAAAAAAAAGAGATATCGCCACTTCAAGTGGCGATTTACACTATGTTGGTAATTAAATGAAAAGTTGCACTAGTTTGGTAAAAAAAAATTAAAACTACACTAACCTAGTAAAAAAGTCTTTATAGATCGAATGTCAATTTTCATCTATCATTCCATCAGATTAGAGGCAATTCACCCAACTTACTTTTTACCAACCATACTAGTCTAATCTTAACGAGTTCCAGACCCAATTTTCATCTATCATTCCAACAGATTAACAGATTAGGGGTAATTCACCCAACTTACTTTTACCAACCATACTAGTATAATCTTAACAAGTTCAAGACCCAATTCCAATACGTAGTCTTGCCATAAAAAATGGCGTCATTTTTGGCTGTCCATACAGCCCAGCACAGTGAAAACGGGATTAACTCCCAGATTCTCTTGTCTGCTCCAAATTTGCCCATTCAACCAGCAATAACCAATAACATACATCTATAGCATCCACGAGTTAGGACACCAACATATAAAGAAGGTGATTAAGTTGATTCTTGATCTACACCTCCCCTGATGATCTTCCGATTCAATACATTGCCTCATTAAATTCTCCGTAGTAGCTATAATGGGTTATAATGTAACAATTGAAATGGAACTGTGTGTATACTACAATGGATTCATATTCATCCCCCTTGGTCCCTAAGACTAGTTAAAGGGATCAATTATTATTCCTATTGATTCTCTCCCTCATTCATGTAACTAAGCCAACTTAGAACACCGTCTAGGTTTGATGTACATGCCACCAGATTTTTAAGTTCTCCAACTATATTATGGAGGCCTATGATGTACAATTTATGTTCACTTCTCTACATAAATAATACTCTAAGGTTTCTTTGTTCATCTAGTTAGATCCTGGAGTTTTATTCAGGAACATTTGACGCTCATTGTGGGGCCCTGGTAAAACGTTTTGTAGGGCCTCAAGGACGTTTAGAAAGAAACCATAGTCAGACCCCCTCCCTAACACGTGAAATTGGAGAGCTGCAGTTTTTCTCCTTGATGAAGATGGTGCAAGGTCATTTGTTGTCCTCTCCGATCAGATATTGATGCAGTCATTTTTCCCTACTACCTCATTCCTGTAACACCTCATTTTTCGTTATTAAGTTATTTATTATTTTATTTTAATTATTATTATGATATATGGTAATTAAGTGATTTTATTAGATAATTAAGTGACTATGTGATATATGAAGCGAGTAATTTATTTAATTTGTATTTGAGTGAGATAAGATTAAATTAGATAAGGCTGTTGGGTTTAGGTGATATATGGAGTGGGGCCCATTGTATTACTATTTAAGGGTTAGAAGTGAAATAGAAAGCGAGAAATCAGAATTTGTGAATTGGAGAAGTTAGCAGAGCAGAAAAGAAGCGTGAAAGAGAGAAGGGGAGAAAAGAGAAGAAAAACCTAGAATTTGATCTTCAAGAGGTAAGGGTTTGGATTCATGTTCTATGAATTAGTATGATAGTGGGTAATGATAGGAAGCATGATTTAGGAACCCTAGGTTGCATAAATTCCTAAATTGAAATAGTTGGGTTTGATTTTAAGATGAATTTTGGGGGTAGAAGATAGGCGCGCATGATGCGCGGGTTGCGCGCGGGAAATTTACGAGCTCTTGAACCCTCTTTCGAGCTGTGTTAATGAACGAATTTGAAGAAGTAGTCTTCATAAAAGTTGTAGCCCTTTCTGCTATGAAACCTTTTCCGCTGGTTTCACGTCATTCCGACGTCTATATCTCGAGTTATATGCAATTTAGTGAGGACCGGTTAAGCTGTCCTGTTTCTCACAAACTGCGGTTAGTGTTAGATTTTTCCTGAATTTTTTACATCGCATTTTGACATGAAAATTCACAGGGATTTACAAAACGTGTATACGGAACCATGATACAAATATTGGATTTTTCTAAGTGTATTTGATAATTTATATCTGTTTAATAGTTTATTATTTTGGTGTTGTTTTTCTGAATTGATGTTTTGTGTTGAGTTGCTAAGTTACTGTGACTGCAAATTGTGTAATTGATAACATGAAAGTTATGTTTTGTGAAATTGGAGATGATTTCATATTGTTGAACTGGTGATGAATATGCTAAAATAATTAAGATTTGAAGATGGTCTGAATATGCATATGTTAGTTCAGTTTTGCACAATACATTGCATAGTTGTCAAGAGGCAATGTTTGCTAGTTCTCGTGGAGGCTAATGACTCATCCCAAAACTGGAGTGGTTTTGAAGCCTAGAGCGAGGGCTTTATTGGTGGTTATCTGTCTGGAGTGGACGCGGTGATACCGCTAAGGATAACAACTTTGGTACCAAAGGCATTTGCACGGGTCTCACTTGAGTCATATGTGTTAGGGAGTTGTTGATGCTAATTAATGATAATTGTGATATTTTTTTTGATATTTGATATTTACTTGATGCTATGAATTATGTAGTATTGTCATAAGTGTGAGATTGATTGATTATATTAAATTACAAAATTTATTATTTGTTAGTGGAGTGTGAAGAATTTATGTGGAACATAGATAAGCTTTTACATTATTTATTATTATGCTTATCTATATGATATGAGTTATCACCCTTCTGTTGGAATGATATTCTATGCGACATCGCTCAGGTACCGAGGATAGTGAAGCTTCTCGTGAGAGTTAGTTGGAAGAGCTAGTCTTTCATTTATGGTTTAATTAGGGGAGTCATGCTCTGTTATGTAACACAGGGAAACGTTTAGTTTTGTACCTTGATGTTAAGAGTTATTTTACAAGCTCTCTTTATTCATTATGGATTATGTTTTATTTTGGACCTGAAATAAATCTGTTGTGCTATGCATATGATGTTAGACATTAAAGTTAGAAATTTAGATACTTATTATGAGCATGACAGGTGTTTGATTTATATTTCTGGAGAATAAATGTGACACCCTCGTGTTATGCATTTTACTCTGATTTATGATAAAAATTACGCGGGGTTTAGAGGGTGTTACAATTCCCACTTCGACTTCTGCCTAAACGAAGGCGGAGGGCAACAAATGAGAGAGGAAGAATCACTTACATTTGAATTCCCACTTCGACTTCTGCCTAAACGAAGGCGGAGGGCGAACAAAGATATGTTTTTTCACCCCCTAGCTAGTAATTTTATTTCAGATCATTGATTTTCGTTGGTAGGGGTTTCAGGTTTTTATTGATTTGTTGATAAAAATGTGTTGGCTTGCTCATTCCCATCCTTATAATTGTCACAATTTTTTATTTAGGAACCCTCCTTACTGTCAATTTCCCATTTGAACCAAGAGAATAGGCACTCGCTTGATTTAATTGTTTTTGCCAAATTCGTTTTGATTTAAGATTTTATTCATGACTATTGCCTTTCAAAGTTATAAGCTGATCTAACCACAGGTGGTGGCACAAGTGGTGAATGTGCATTTTCTTAAGAGATTCCGCTTAAGCTTCTGGCCCGGGTTCAATCCCCTCTGAGGTAAAAAATAATACATTTGTTGTTATGGATATCACTACGCATCCCGAGCCAGATTAGTCATGTGGGACCCCTTTCACCCGTGGAGACCGGTGGCCAAAGGAAAAAAAAAAGTTATAAACTGATCTGGTTTGAGCACTGTATTAGACCTGATTGTATAAGCTAATATAATACATTTTGAGTTTATCAGTTATTTGATGACTACATTATATTCAATAACTTTATCCATCAAACCATCCTTATACATTAAAATGTTGTATAATTTAATTCACCATCAAAAGATGAGATAAGACCTGATAAATTTTGATGTATTAACTACTTAAAATTATTCTAGACCTAACCCCATTCAGTTTTAACACCCTTTGTTTACAAGAAGTTTCTCTTTCACCTTCTTTTTATCTCCTTTCACCTTCCTCTACTTCCTCCTCCATTTTTTGTCATTCGAGTAGTTTGCAAGTCTCTGTTGGGCACTTGCTGTCTTCGTCCTCATCCTCCCCTTTGTTCTAAATTACTCTTATGGTTCTTTTAAAAAAAAAAGTACTCTACTTATGGTGTCTTATGATTCGGAAATATAAATTTATATTTGAATTCCATAAATTTTGCTTATTATAATTATGGTATGTGATCATTTCTGATGTGATGGCATAAGTGGCACTCTTGCATAGTTGGATTGATATGAAATATTATTTAATCTCAATAAATTTTTCATTGACTTTCTTGAACATATTACCGGGTTTTGAATTTTGCGTTAATGATGAAATATTTCTTCACATCATAAGCTCTCTAATTTTTTTCATGTGCTCAAATTAATCTTATGAGACTTGAAAAGGTAGTGGGAAGTCATAATGCATGCGATGGAATTAGTAACACTCAAATATTCATCACATCCAATATGTTGGACAACACAAAACGTTGCCATAACATACATATTTCGCGCCGGTCTTGCCGCGTGATGTTTTTCTCCCGTGCTGGCTTTGCCGCATGATATTTTTCTCCCGTACTGGCCTTGCCGCACGATGCTTTTTTTTCCGTGTTGCCTTGCCTCGCGATGACATATTCAACACCGGCATAGCCTTGCGACTATTTATTTCACCTAATTGAAGAACTAACAACTTTGCATGACATAGGTGAAAGAGTTTGAATGATTATTATCTCCTTTTTTTAATTATTCATTAAGATTTTGAATTCGTCACTAACTTGGAATGTGTGTATTTACATCCCTTTAAAAAATTCATAACTAACTTTATCTTTACTATTCATATTTTGTGACGGGTTCTGATATTTTGTCTCAAGAGTGAGGTGGATTGGAGTGTCATTTTGACAAACTTTGAGCTAGGGATGTATTTATTTTACTTGGAAAAATTTATCCTCCATTCCCACTTCCACCAAAAAATAAATCAAGAAACTATAGAGAAATAAAAGATATGATAGGTGATGTGATAGAAGATGAAATGAGTAGAAATGAGATGGAAAATAGAGAAAGAAAAGTATGAATAACTCAAACTTATTATACTCTTGACATTATGATTTAGGTAGCGAAGCAATGTTACAAGTGAGAACTCAGCATTTGAGTGAGTCGGAAATCCATCAAAATACAAATAACTTTATCAAATAAAAGAGCAAATTAGGTTTATCATATCATCATCTTACACAGAAAAATGAGTATATGATCGATCAACCTAGTTAATGCGTGACAGCAAAAACAAACTAGTAGCGTCTAATGGTGTAAGTTTGTAATTGTACTTATCCACCTTGTAGGGACAATTGAAACTTTCTTCCCTGCATGTGCTTGGGCCACTCTAGCAAAATGTTTCCACTCTGATTCATTCGATTTATATCATATCACCTCTGCAATGTGGGACATCACAAGAACGCGCTTTTGTATCCCCTTTCCTCAGCTCCATTCCTATATATAGCCAACTTATGAACCCAAATTTCAGTGTGGATTTTAAAAACTTTCACTTATGGCAACTTCGAAAGTTCTCACTATAGTTTTCTTCGTGTTATTGGGTTTAGGCATATGCTCTGCCGCCAGAACACTCCTTAACTATGGTTCCGATCACCGCATTGGCGGTGATTTCCACGATGATGTTGGTGTAGGTGGAGGTTATGGTGGTGGTGGGGGATCAGGTGGAGGTGGAGGAGTAGTAGACGGCTATGGAGGAGGTGCTGGTGGTGGTGAAGGTGCTGGTGGAGGATATGGAGCAGCAGGCGGTGGGTATGGTGGTGGTGGAGGAAAGGGAGGAGGTGGCGGTGGAGGTAGTGCTGCTGAAGGTGGTGGATATGGAGGAGGAGCAGGTAAAGGGGGCGGGGAAGGGTACGGTGGAGGTGGAGGTGCAACACATGGGGGCGGCTATGCTGGTGGAGGTGGAGGTGGCAATGGAGGAGGTGGTGGTGGTGGTGCTGAAGGTGGTGGTTATGGAGGAGGAGCTGGTCAAGGAGGTGGGGGAGGGTATGGTGGAGAAGGAGCACATGGGGGAGGCTATACTGGTGGCGGTGGAGGTGGCAATGGAGGAGGTCGTGGTGGTGGTGCAGGGGGTGTAGGTGGTGGTTATGGAGGCGGGGAAAGAGGTGGAGCTGGTGGTGGATATGGTGGCGCAAGTGAAGGAGGATATGGAGGTGGAAGTGGTGGTGGTGGTGGAGGTGGTGGCGATGTTGGTGGAGCGCATGGAGGTGGATATGGTAGTGGTGGAGGAGCAGGTGGAGGATATGGGGGTGGAGCTGGTGGTGGTGGTGGTGGCGGCTCTGGTGGTGGGGCTGGTGGTGGAGGTTCACATGGAGGGGGATATGGAGGTGGCGCTGGAGGCGGCGAAGGTAGTGGGCATGGAGGTTATGACCCTTGAACTCAGAATTACCTTCTATGTTAAGAAAGAATACCAGCACCTCTTAACCAAAGTAGTAACCAAAATAAGAAATGGTTACGAGGAAACCCATAAACTATTCAAGCATAAATTTCGTTGCATGTATGTTAAATTAATTTTACATCATTGATATGGAAGAACAATTGTATCTTTTTATAATAATATATATTAATATGTCCACTGCATGCTTCTATAATTCATTTCGTTCTTAGTAGAGTACATACTCAAACGTTTAAATAATGTAGACATCTAACACACATATTATTCTTAGTAGAGTGCATACTTTCTTCTATCATATAACATTTCAATTATTTTGTATTTTTTTCTCTTCCTTTCTCTCTCTACATATTTGTTGGATATTTGCACTATTTCACCCAGGGGCGGATTCACCGCCTAGCTAGCTAGGGCCTATGCCCGAGCTCTGGGGAGGAAAAAAAAATTTCTTTGGACGAGTTTATCTTTTGGGAAAAAAAAAACAAAAAAAAAGGGCAAATATGGGCCCTGGGTGTTGTGGCGTCGTCATTCTAGTGCCCAGGCGAGGAGAGGAGGCCGGCGGCGCGGAGAGGAGGCTGGCGGCGCAGGTAGCAACTAGGGTTTTAGAGAATGTTAAAGAAAAAAAAGAAGAAGAAGGAGCGTGAAGAGAAACAGTAACAGCAGAGAGAGAGAAAGGGTGTGGAAAAAAGAAAAGATACAGACTTATTAAGAAAAGGGGTGTTCTAATAACCCTAAAATGACCCATTTGATTATGTCACGGGCCTTTGGCCCATCTTTTCGTTTTTTTTTTACTCTTTCTTTTACTGTTTTTTCTGAATTTGTTGGCTGCTGCTTTTTTTTTTCGTTGGGCCCTTCATGGCACTACTAAAAATTGTATCTGATGGGCCTTTTGTTTTTTTTAATTAATTAGTCATTTTTTGGTATCATTGTATAGATATAAATATAATTACTAGTAAGTAGAATTTCAAAAAAAGAAATACTAGTAAGTAACAACTAGTGAATACTTAGGGTTGTAATTATCATTTGATTTTTTCTCTAACTAATTATATTTGCTTATGAAAAACCTAAAAAAAATTTGCGACAACGTCCAAAAATTTGCCCAAACTTCCCAAAATTTCTGGTTCCGCCACTGATTTCACCCATCATCTAAAATTTACAGGTATCTTTCATTTGTTAACTTTGCTCTTGACTTTATTGAGTGTTTAGTCTCTACCAATGAGAGCCATCATTTAATCTTTCTTTAACCACCATTTACCTCAGTTCCTTGTCTCTTCATCGTTGAAAAAATAATTCCTCATTTTGTATTTTCGGAATTACTTTTTGTAAAATGTATTCCGCACGTTACTATCTGCGAGATTTTAAAGTAATCCCGCAAACTTAAGTGTGAATTTTGTTTTACCGCAAATATAAATGAGGAATTTCAAAATTTAATTTTTTTTACCGCAAACATAATTGAGGAATGCAAAAATCTTATTTTTATAACATACCGCAAACATGAGTGAGGAATGTAAAATTACACTCATCACAAAAATCTCTTTTTTTAAAATACCTCAAACATAAGAGCGGAATGCAATATTATACAACGCACACAAAAAATATTTACATACCGCCGACATAAGTGAGGAATGAAAATATTTTATTTTTTTATTGCAAATATAAGTGAGGAATGCAAAAGTGTATTTTTTTAACATACCGCAAACATAAATGAGGAATGCGAAATTCTATTTTTTGGCTTAATTGCACATTTGCTCCCTTATCTTTCACCGTTGTGCGAAGTCCCTCCCCCATGTTTAAAATGAGCAGATTCCCTCCCCCATGTTTCAATTTGTGCTGCCGTTAGCTTTTCATCCAATTGTTAACGGAGTTGCTATTTTTACCTCTTCTTTTTACTAACCACACCCTCGATGAGAAATAAAAATAAAGAAAAAAAGTTAAAAACAGAAAAAAAATATTTTTATAAAAGAAAAAAAAAACTAAATTCATCTTCATCTCCTCCACCATGATCTTCATCTTCTTCTACATGGTAAAATAAAAAAACCCAGAAAAACAAAACTTCAAAATAAAAACCCACTCTTCCATCAAAATCTCACGGAGCTTTTTTTCACACAAATCCAAGCTCTTCTTTTTTTCACACAAACACATGGGTTCCAGGCGGGATTTGGGTTTAACACCCCACCCCTTAGGCTTCCCGCCCCACTTAAAGTGGGGAAATTACCGAAAACCCTCCGGATTAATATCGGTAAATGATTTTCCGATATGTATCGGTTTATCATTTACCGATTCGTATTGATATAACAGCATCAGATAGGTTTTGAAACACATAATTTTCAAAACTCATTTCCCTCCCCAAATCACTCCCTCTTCAAATCTCTCCCAAACTTGCGTTCCACCACTCCAAGCTTCGGTCCCATCATCATCAAAGCTTCCTCAAAGCACCGAAACTCCCATTCCATTACATTCAAAAGGTAAGTTTGATTTTCATTGATTCTCTCACATTGATTGATGATTAGAGGTAGTTGATGGATTATTAGGTGAATCTTGAACACTAGGGTAGTTGATTGATGATTAGAGGTAGGTTTTATTGACTGAAATTGCATGAAACGGTCATGGGCACGAGTGGGTCGTTTCCAGTTCTGGTTCTGGGTTTACTGTAAAATCGGAAAAACATTTTCCGATTCTGTAATGGAAAATGTTTTTCCGATTCTGTAATGGAAAAACATTTCCCGATTGTAGTCAGTTTAAGCCAGTTTTTTTAAGCCAGTTTTTTTTAGTTTTAAACCAGTCCTCCATCTATTGGGCTGAATATTTTGTACAAATTTTCAAATATTTTAGTGTCATGACACTGGGAAAGGGTGTTGATGGGATCGGCTTATTAGAACTAGGGAACTTCCTTAATGTTGCATTTTAGTTATCTAGATTGACAAATTTGGTTATATAATTTATTTTCCTATTCTGCTACTGGTGTCCTATGACAGAATTCATAAATTCTTCTTCCTTGGAAAATGATAATTTATGTATAACAGGTTGATATGGTCATAGTACCAGCGTCAACTGGGCAGATGGAAAATGCTATATGAGAGATGTTTGTTTCTATATGAGAGATGTTTGTTGCTATATGAGAGATGTTTGTACAAGTTGTAACTGTTAAAGTTGCTCAAGTTGTAATTTGATGTTAAATTTGTTTGCTTTTCATAGGAGAATGAAGGGCGGGAGGAAGAGGTCTCGATCTTCTACAGTCGATGATGCAGAGGATCGCCACGAGCGCTTGCATGCTTCTACGCGGCGCGGCGACCATCGAGCAGCTAGTCAGGCGGTTGAGGCTTCGGCCCCGTCTCCGAACCCATTGGGAGTGCAAGATTTGATAACAGCAAGGACAAGACATACCTTGAGGGTAACTTTTGCATCTCCGAACCCATTGGGAGTGCAAGATTTGATAACAGCAACAACATTCTCCACCCTCTCAACGTGGCTGGATGGCGCCAGCCGGGCCAGGAATGAGAGGACGAGAGCTGCCAGAATTGTTGCTTTGACCTTTGCAATGGCGGACGAATGGATTTGGGTCTTGTTCCATTGTGTAGAATGAAGAGTAAGAAGAAGAGGCAAGACACAATAGACAGGAAGATGAGGAATGAAGAGTAAGAAGAAGAGGCAAGACACAACAGAGATTTATAGCTCAGGAGTGCGGTCAAAACATTTAAGGTGTACTGGTGGATGGTAGAAGTGTGGTTGGGGCTTGTGGTTGAGAGTAATGTCTGGGTTGGTAGTGGAGAGTAATGAAAATGAAAATGACAAGAGTACATCAAATTAACATTACCAAAAGTACATCAAATTAACATTACCAAAAGTACACGCATAAACCTGTCAATCTACGATAATGTCATTAACAACAACCTATGGATAAGGGCCACAAAATTAAAATTACAGAGAGTTTACAAATTAATATTACATTTCACAATACAAGAACATTCAATCTGTGTTGATGTCCACATAGTACGCATGACCACTAAAAGCACCAAGCCAAGCTTGGAATTGTGCAGCGTACATGTCTAAACGTTGACCATATAGGTTGCGCCAGTATTTGGAGGCAAAATCAGCGTGCCAATCCCACTGAGGAGCAATAGTCGGCATAGGATGTCCAGGAGTTAATTGGAGCTACATTTTAGAGAATAACCATAAAATTAGATAACTTCCACATACAAAAATCAATCGACAAGCTAGTAGGCAACTAAAATATTAGTGTATTTGGTCAAAATATACTTGTACCCAGTGATTTATCACATGTCCAATAGCTATAACAGTATGCTCATCTCGTGGACCGGCTCCTATTAGTGGAAAGTATGTGTTACAACCCATAGAGGATAAGGATACGAGAACCAATTGGTACTTTGTGGCAACAAGGTATCCCATCTCTAGCAGTTGAAACCATTTGTCAGGGGTGGCCGGGTCACCAAGAGGAAGAGTGAGACGATCATGTAAGCCATAAACAACATTTGTGCCCCACATCCTATTATACATTAACACATTGGTCTCAAGTTCTTGTATCAATGAAGCCCTAACCCAAGGCCAACCGTCCTGACCGGCGGAATCCCCCATTAATGCAGCAATGGATCTATAGCCACAGTTACCATCATCCTCAACATCTGTAATTGTGTCAATATATGGATGGAGAAAGGCTGGAAAGTTACACATGAAATGGCTTGTATCAGACTTCTTCACACGCTTCTTCCTCTTTGCTGGTTGTGAAGACTTCTTTTCCTCTTTAATCTTCTTGTCAGTAAGTTCAAACGCTGAAGGATCACGAGTCAAGGATCCTATTGCTCGACCCTTGGGTGGTTTGCTCTCCTTCAACTTAGGAGTGCGGTTGGACTTTATCCGAAGCTCAGGAGTACATAGTGTACTCCTTTCAGGACAATATATCGCCTGAAGCTTCCTTCTTACCATACTCTGCCCTCCAGTATCCAAAGAATGGAAATAACGTGTCAGTGCCTCAACTTCTGGGTGCATCTCTCCATGGTTTAGTCCGCAAATATCTGAGCTGCCAGTATCTGCAACAGGTACATGATCCCAACTTAAGCTCTTCCAGAATGGATGAATGGCCTCGTACGGAATCCTCTCATAATCTGCAAGTTCACAAACATGTCACATTGAATCACAAATATAAATAATTGGAACTAGTTGACAGGAGAGTGGTTGACCGGTAACCTGTAAGTTGACAACCGCAAGGTAGTCCATGAGTCTCTCTCAATAAGAAATCGCATCTGCCGCCGTAGGACCGCATTCTTGTCAGTTCAACATCAATGAGTTTCAGGCATTTGATTGACACAAATCCCCTAATATTTGTGTAGAAAGGGGTCTTGAAAAGGTGATCAATTTTATTCATACTGCGCTCAAACGATGCTACTATCTTAGTGTGACGATTGGTGGTCAAACTATGCGACGCATCCCATGATGTGGCCAGGTCACCCTTACTGTTCCGCAACATCAACTTCAAGCTAGCATGTGCACTGAAAGCCTTGCAAACCAACAACGCGCATGTAAGAATTAATACTGTAATAATCTATGAAATGAAATACATATAACAAGTCATAACATAATTTTTGTACCTGTTACTTGTTGTTGTTCCAAAATGCATCACATGATTTGTCCATGCCTTGGCAAATTTCTGCTTGTGGACCAACCATGTAGTAGAACAATAAGTGGCAAATTTCAACTTGTGTTTAAGCTTGCACATGTTAAACAATTCAATCCAATGAGCTTCAAATTCTGGAACTGTTGGAGCATCTACCAATTCGGCCCACTTGTCCATAACCTCTTGAGCAAAATCATCCGTGCCAACATACTCTTTGCACTTTGCCAAAACACACTTGTTGATGTGCCACAAGCATAGTAAATGGGTAGTGGTGGGAAGGCTTTGTGAAGCAGCACTCAATAAGGCAAGATCTCTATCCGTCACAATCACTCTAGGCAACCTGGATTGGTCGGAAATCAGAGACTTCATACACTCTAGTGCCCAAATGTAGTCATCTGTGGTCTCACTGCCAATGTAACAGAATGCTATTGAGTATGTTTTATCCGTGGAGGTCAGACCAACAATCTCGAGCAAGGGTAGTTTGTATTTGCTGGTCTTGTATGTGCAATCCATGATCACTACATATGGGAATGTGTTGAAAAGTTTGACGGCATTCGGATGAGCCCAAAATATATCTCTAATCACTTCCGATCCGGGTTCATTTCTTTCGAAGTGAACATACTTCTCACCGTCCAACTTCTTCAGCAAGTATTGCATCTCTGTCAGTGACCCACGAACGGATTGTCTGAACCGCTTGCAAACACCATAAATTTGTTGGATGGTAGTCAAGTTTGAAGGATCTTTTTCTTTGAAGGACGCCAACATCTTTCTAGGTGGAACCCAAGTCTTAGCCTGATTTATCACGTCCTCCTTCTCCTCACTATTCAGTCGACCAGCGTAATTGTGGCCAAGTAGTGACTCAGCTGCGAGATGGATGTGTCTACCCTCCATCACCTTCAACCACCATCCTTTACCATCTTTCGTACGTCGTCCTTTTAGCCTAAAAGGACAACCTGTCTTTTGTGTTGACGTTCCTTCAACAAGATCAGGATCTCTGTAAGGAATATACACACTATGCTTCTCACACCCCAGAATGACATATTCTTTTCTTCCCTTCGCACCACTATCAGACTTTGCTGTCACCAAAACAAAATTATTTGCCATAGAAATGTCGCGAACCCATTTCATAAGATCATCTTTCAAAGGGAAACACTGTTTCAGGATAAACAAGGCATAAGACATAAAACAAGGCATAAACAAAGCATAAACAAAACAGCCAAAAATTTGTGCAATGAGTACCTGATCAGTATGATACAAATGAGAGACATCTATAGATATAATCGGAGGTTCAACTAGTGATGGTTGCTCCTCTGGATTATCATTTTCCAATCCAGCAGCATGTATCAATTGTGATTCACCAAAAAAAAAGGACTCTGTCATCCCTAGAACAAAAACGGTAAATCAATATCCGACCCATTAACGGCAAATCAAATTCCGGTCCTATAACGGAATATCATAATCCGATACATTAACGGAAATTCATTTACCAATAAAGTTCACGATACAGCAGCCTAAATTACCAACTTAACTAACTAAACTAACTACTTAAACTAACAACTAACTACTTAAACTAACGACTAACTACTGAGATAAAGTACCAAAAAGCTAACAACACTTACCAGGAGTTTAGAGCTTCCCCTTGGTGGAGGTGGTGTTGGTGGTGGTGGTGGTGGTGGTGGAAAATGTGGAGATGGTAGTGGTGGTGGGAATGTGAAATGTGAGGGAGGAGTGGAGTAATGGTGGAATAAGGTTGTGTGGGCGAGTTATGGGGGGCAGGTGGAGGGAGGAGTAATGGTGGAGGGGGTTGGTGGAGGGAGGAGTAATGGTGAAAAAGTGATCAAACTGCCAGAAATCATAACGGTAAATGATTAACCGATATAAATATACGTATCGGTTAATGATTAACCGATAGTGTTCTTCGTGTTCTGGGTAATGGTATGAAGGTGTTCATACAGAGGAATAATAACGGTAAATGATTAACCGATGTATATATTTATATCGGTTAATCATTTACCGATGGGTACTTTTGGGATAAAATAAAAATGCTGGGGCGCGTAGCCTAAAGGGTGGGGTGCCAAACCCAAATCCCGTTCCAGGAGCTTATGGATCGAAAGAGAGAGGGAAACAGAGAGAGGAGTGCAGATCGAAGAGGAGGAGGAATGAAGATGGTGAAAGCTCTGCAGCAAGGGGCGAGACCTCTGCTCTACCTTCGTCGTGGACCTCCGCCTCATCTGCTGCCCACCGTTTTGCCGCATCACACTTCTATGGAAGCAAGGAGAGGAACAAGATTTTCGGTTTTGCTTGCTGAAGAAGATGAGATTTGGGGTGGGTAGATGGTGGTGGTGCGTGGGTTTTCTTCTTCCCCCTTTGTACTGAATCTCTTCATCATTTCTCACCTAATGTTCTTGACTTCTTGTAGAAATTGGATTTGCTTTTCAGTAGATTAAAAATCTGGGTTTAAATGTCTACCATAAAAATGCAAATCTGGTGTTGGTGCGTGAGTTTGTATTCCTCACCTAACAGCGTTGATGTTGCTGTTTTGTTTTTGTTTTGATTATATATTATATCTTTTGTTTTTTTTAAGAAAAAACTGGGTTTAAATTGCTTTTATCAAGATTTAATTGGGTTTATGATTTGGGCATTTTTAGATGTTGTTGTTTGCTACTTCTTATGAAGATGAGAAGATGATAGAAGAATGATAAAGATTTTAAAGATAGAGTAAGAAGATGAGTAAATCTGGAAAAAAAAATTGTGGTTTGAAGAACTTTGATTTTCAGGAATTTTTTTTAAAGAAGATGAAAATGATGGAAGAAGATGAAGTTGTGTATGAATATTTCTGGATTTTCCAGAAATTTTTAATTTTTGAAGATAGAAATTAAAATTATTTTTTTAATTCAGTGTAGGTGGTGCAAATAGTAAAAATGAGGGGTGAAAATAGCAACCGCCGTTAGCAATTGGATGGAAAGCTAACGGTGGGACCCAATTTGCACAAATTAAAACATGAGGGAGGGAATCTGCTCATTTTAAACATGGGGGAGGGACTTCGCACAACGGTGAAAGATAAAGGAGCAAATGTGCAATTAAGCCCTATTTTTTTAACATACCGCAAACATAAGTGATAAATGCAAAATTGTGAGGGTAATTTTGGAATCTGACTTATGAGGGTATTTTTAGAAAAAGGTAAAATGAGAATGACATTAAAATGAATGGGAGTGGCACTAAAATTAATTCCCTTTTTAAATTGAGTTATTTGATGTGACAACCTTGCCAAAAAACTAAACGTTCTGTTTGGTTTAAACGAAGGGAGGGGAGGGGAAGGGGAGAGATTTTGAATGATATTGAGTTTGGTTAAGAGGAGGGAGGGGAGGGAAAATAAATGCACAAACACTATGAATCCACTTTATTCTTCCTTCTCATGAACCCTAGACCTGACAAACTTGGAACCTAAAGTTCACTTCTACTACAAACACTTCATAAAGTGGATTAAAGATTTGACAAACCTTATAACAAGTGAATTGTAACGTGTATAACCCATATCTTTTATCTATATGTACAAATGGATACAGTGACCTTATAACAATTCGTTAAGCAACGAAACCTAAGTTGATTTTGTGTATTTAATTTTCAAGCACAACGAAAGAAAGAAGAAGAAAATAACGAAAGATCATAGATAGATACCATGTTTGTGCGACTACCCTAGAGAGAAATTAAGTTTGGAATTATAATATAAGGTAGGCTTAATACAGGCTCCTGTAATTGTAAAGGGAATCAAATCCAGGGCCTGGAAAATTTTTGCATCAAATTGGGTCCTTAGAATTTTTTTTTTAATTCAGTTAAGGCCAAAGTGTGCCAGCCTTCAATTTTATCCCAATCATCAATTCCACGTGGCTTTTATAATTTTTTTAATTAAAAAAATAAATAAATAATTATTTTTAATTCCAACTCAATAATTTAATCAGAAAAAAAACTTAATAAAATCCCTAATTTAAATTAAATCCCTAATCTAATAATCCATAACCTAAATAAAAACCTAATCTAATAATAACAAATCCCAAATCTTATCTATTCATCCCCAAATTGAAACCTAGTCATCTTCTTCTGTTTCACGTTGCCAGAGGCCACACACACCACCTTTTTCATTTTTTTTCTCCAACCAAGGCAGCACAATCACCACCGTCGTCTCTTCTCCCCTGTACCAGCGAGCACCGCCGCTCCACCATCACCCCCATGAACGACGTGAAATAAAGAAGAAACGCCTCCAACCACCGTCAACTTATCTCCTGCTTTCCAGCGAGATGGCTGAACCAATGATGAAACCAACCCCACGAATGAACTCCCCTTGAAGCCAGCTTCAAAACCCCTCAACCAATTTGATGATCGGCCGCCGTTGACTCCGGCGACCGCCTCCGGCGCCGCCATCCCCATCCTCTCCGGTGAGCTCTGTTCTGAAAAGGGAAGGTAATTTCTCGAAGCTCTCGAGTTCCTCTTCTCGATCTTGGGTCATAGTTGGTGGTTTCTCTTCTTCATCTCTTCCAGGTTTGATATAATGTCCTTGGAGTAATCAGAACGTGATGATCTGCACGTGCTGTGAAGGGGATCTATGGTTTCAATCTTGGAATACAACTAAAATTGATCTTGTATTCTTGGAGATGGCTCAGGAGGTCGTGGTGGTTATGGGCTACAACAAGAATTCGATGGTGGTTGTGGGTGAGGGGGGGAGATTTTAGCTCTATATGATGCTTCTTCTTCTCTGGGTTGCTGGAAAATTGGGTATGAGCCAAAGTTGGAGTTTTTTTTTCTGGGTATGGTTTGGGGTTTATGGAATCAGTATGAGGTTTGGGGAGATTGTGGGGTTAGGTGCTGGGTTTGTGATGAGCAAAACACTGATGTTATTGTTGAATTGCAGGTGAGGTTGCCTTGCCTGGGTGGTTGTTGTTGAATTGCAGGTGAGGTTGGCTTGGATCCTTCTCTTGTTACTGTCATCACTCTGCTTCTGCTGTTGTTGGAATTGCGGGTTGGAGGAGCAGGATGAGGGTGGATCTAGGATTTTCTGGGTTTTGCGGATCTGGGTGTGGTGTTGTTGGATTTTCTAGGTCTTCTGATGAGGGATTATTAGTGATTATTAGATTAGGTTTTTATTTAGATAAGAGATTCTATTAAGTTTTTTATTTATTATTTATTTATGCTTTAATATATGAGTTAAAATTAAAAAATAAAGTTTTAAATTTTTCAATTTAAAAAAAATTATAAAAGCCACGTGGAATTGATGATTGGGATAAAATTGAAGGTTGACACACTTTGACCTTAATTGAATTAAAAAAAAAAAATTCTAGGGACCCAATTTGATGCAAAAAAATTTCAGGCGTTGGATTTGATTCCCTTTACAATTACAGGGGCCTTCTGATGTATTAAGCCTATTAGGTAGGGTTATTTTATTCTAGTAATTTATTCATCCTTCATTCCCCTCCCCTCCCTTCCATAAAATTAAACCAAACAAGTTAAGATTTAAAAAAACCCTCCCCTCCCCTCCATTCCCCTCAAACCAAACAATATAGAAGGGAAGCATCTATTGCAAATTCTGTCAGGGCTCTCGTCACAAAAGCTTAATGAAAATAATAAAAAAGATTGGTGACAGAGACATTCGTCACAGTGGCCTATGACGGAATCTGCGACATAATTTCTCTTTCCACGTTCCGTCACTAGTTTCTTTTTATTATTTACTAAGATCTTGTAACGGATTAAATTTTCGTCACAAAATCCAAGTCAAAGTAAAATTAGGACAAGAATCACCAACCCCCGTGGCGATTTTAGTAAAAAAAAAAAAAATTATGAAGAAGAGCCACTTTCGGTGGCGATTTTAGTGTAAAAAAATAAATAAATATGGCTAGTGGCGATTTACTCTAATTTGCTAAATAAAAAAAATAGTAACATCAAATCCATAAACACTTATCAAAATTACACTACTCGTGTGGAGACGCTCGACAAACCCGCTCGACCTACTAGCCCTTCATTAATTCGCATCAAAACATCCAAATTCATGGACAATGAAGGAAATGATGACAAGTAGCTAGTCTCAATCTCCTAACCACACAAAATGAGTATAAGCCACCATCTTTCAAATAAAGCCATCCATCCAACACCGACAATAAAAGTCAATCAGAGAGGAGGAGAAATCTCTCGCTAAACACCAAAAAAATCCCTTACTAAATAATCAGCGACGAAATTTGTGACGAAATCAAATCAGTGGCGCGTACTTCATATTCTTTGTCAAGGTGTGACAGAACAAAAGTAATTTTATCAGCGCAACAAGTTTTTTTTTTTTTTACAATTTAATCCCTTTGTTCATTCTCTTCCCCAAAAATATTTTGTTTCGCCTTTAAACAGCAAGATAATGAATCAGCAAATGAAGAATAATACCTGGATGGTCGACGTCAAAGGTCTTGAAGAGAAGAACGGAGTTACTTTGGCAAAATAATTCTCACAGTTAGTAATGTTAGACTCAATCTAAGTAGCACTTGGATTGGTAGCCACTTAGGATGGAGCTTGAATAGATGATTGTGAAGATGATTCTTCGCGAAGATATCTCCAGAATAGATCTCTATGGAGCAATATAGAAAAGGTTCTTGCTAGGAAATGCTTGTTACCTAAGAAGACCTTTGTGACTCCACTATCCTTCTGGGGTGCCACCTTGTGCACTTGATTTACAAGCTGTAGTGTGTTGAAAGTCTTCTTCACGTTGTGAAAGCTAGGCGGTGTATCTCGTTGATGTACCAACGACAACACAAATTCAACATTTGTTTAAAACATGGATAGGAGCATTAATTAGGAAGAAGTAAAGTAGGTTCTCAAGTACCGTTAAGGTACCCAAATATGTGTTTTGGGGGAGCTGATCTTGTCTTCGAAGAATAAATAGACTCAGCCACTCAGGCATAAGAAGCTATATCAGGGGAACTGTGTCATGCAAGTCAAGAGCGCATGTTTATCCAAAAAAGAAACTAAGTACAAGCTGCTGGAAAAGAGTAGTTGCTGCTGAAGCAAGTTTTCTTCGAGCACAAGGGTTAGCCATAAGGAGACTCCCTCGTTAAAAGCTCGGGGCTATTAGAGGCATAGCGAGGCTGTCACTCTCAGATCATTTGTATGGAAGGGGGTAAAATTGCTGGAAGTCCATACCTTCTGAGAAGACCATACATGCTCAGCCTCTGAAGTCAAGAGTGTTTGGCCAATTTCCATCGATTGTGAACAAAGGAGTCAGCTGGAATCAACACCATCACTTGGTTTTTTAGCAGCAACCAAGGCCCTTCCCCTCGATAACTAACTGAGGGTGAGGGTAGCTTCATCAAAGTTGAGAGAGAGAGCAAGAGAGCTCATAGAGAGGAAGGCTGGGTGAGAGAGTGAGTGATTTTAATGAGAGATTGAATAATATGAAGTTTTCTCTCGGAGGAGGTAAAGCTATGTTGTGTCGAACCATGTAAACCATTCTCATTTCTTTCTTCTGAATCTCCTCTTATCAACATTTTGTGATTGTAATTTATCAAACAGGAAAAGGGTATCTTGTATAGATATTGCCGTTACTCTCAGAGAGCAGTCCAAGCGCTTGACATGATCGATAATTGCTTTTCGATTGTTGTCATGAAAATGACGTTAATTCGTAATTTGCTCTCCTCAGACATGAGCAAAATGCTTCAGTGTCTACTGAATCTCAATCTACCACAGTTCAGATGCATTCGGAGACCGAGAGAGATGTAAGTGTAGAGGATTATTTTTTTAACAAAGGTTGTATTCTAAATTTGTAGTTTAAAATTTTTTTCAATCCAAATCTTCTCTGCTTTAAATGATTCTACCATGCAGTGTTAAAAAAAAAAATAATTACATGGAGCATTAGCATTTAGCATTTAGGACTACAGCACAGTAACCATTCTATTATCAACAAATGTATCTATCAATATTAACAATTGTTTTGTACAAAACAGAACTAAACAAATAATGGATATGAACAAATGTATCTATCAATATTAACAATTGTTTTGACAAAACAGAACTACACAAAGAATGGATATGAACAATCGTATATGAAGGAAACCTTCAAAAGTCCACCTCTCTTGTATGAATTTCTATTGAATATGACCCTTCTAATCAGGTGGCACTTGGTTATGTGTGGTATCGCATTTTTCTCCGGATTTCCTAACAGGCAAGTCACCCACACATTCACCATCTGCATCCATAGGATCAACCGCAGTTTCTTCACCACTACCACTATCACCTTTGTTGCCTAAAACTGAGTCTTGATCTGAGTGTTGACCTTCCATTTGTTCATTACCACCACAATCACCTTTGTTGCCTGAACCTGAGTGTTGATATGATGAGTTTACATCCTCCATAATACTCGAAAACCATGGTGTTCCTTGTCGTGCATAAAACAGGATGTATGCTTCTTGAGACAAGACTTCATCTCCGGATACACTGGTAACCTAAAGAGGAATTACCAACAATAATTCATGCTTAAACTAACAATGACAACCAAGCAAAAAAGAACTTCTGAAGAAATTATAAATGATTGAATACTGCTTAAAAAATTGGCGAAACGCCGAAACAAAGTATCTGTCAAATAGTTCATCATTTGAAGCACCAACTAAGTAGCATTCCAACAGACCTCAAATAGATCTATAAAGAGGAACTAAACAATATAAAAACATAGAAATGCAATATCACTTTTCTTACTATCAAACATATGATCATATCATATTAAAACACTTTATCATTGGAAGGTTTTCGAATGATGGTACCTTTGAGTCATCGAACTTATGCCACTTGTCTGGAGCAGAGCGAACAAAGCAAAAGTAATGCCCTGAATTAGGTGAATCTCCAGTGTGAACCACAACTGCATATAGATCATATTTCAATTCTACCTGTAACATAAATATGAATCAAACAGAAATTATAAGACAATTAAAATACTAACATGACAAGAACTTAAAAAACCCAGCTTACATTATCATTTTCAGCACCAAATGTATAAGGTTGCAAGTCCAATTCCAGGGTGAAAAAAACATGATTTCCGATCTTTTTAACAGACATCTCATCTCCCATAAATCTCTTCAAATGCAATGCCGCAACTGAAGGTGTTTTAGTCAACAGAAGCTGCTTCTCCATGGATACAACTTCCTTGCAGCTAGTACAAGTAAACTTCCCATCAATCTTTTCCACCTTAAAGTATGAATCCAGTGCATCCTTAATGGTATTGATATCATCTATCCCTAAGCTCAGGTCAATAATCGATTCAAATGTATCAGAACAGTGACCACAGTTACTGCATCGAAGCTGAAACACACGACCAAACATAAGAAAAAGATAACATTATATAAAGAATTAGCAAGCAAAATACATTGAAACCAAATTAAAGAATGAAAGCTAACTAATCAACACTATCATTCAATAATAAAGGCAGAAAGTGCAGTTCTGTTATCATACTCGGCTAACACAACGACCACCAAAGATTTCTTGAACAAGATTAGGGTGTCCTTCTGGAAAGCAACCTTGCAGTTTATCCAAGGCACGGTTCATAAACTCTTGTGCATCCTCCTGCTTGTCTCTTCGAAAACCAGCTGAAAATTCTGTTAGGTGGTCATGGATCACAACACACATGCCCAAGTTTCTATTTTCTCACCCACCGAAAATATTGATGTTGCAAGCAGCAATTGTAGCAGGTTACCCCAACCACAGTCACGCTCATTTACCATAGACAGGCCTGTATTAAACTCTAAAAATAGGGGAAAATACCGAAAAACATGGCTGATGTGGTTGCAACTGTGGTTGTGAGCTGCAATACTGTTACTGACTATTAATTTATAACCATGATCACACTAATTTACCACTGATGAGCCTGAATTAATTCACCCCAAGCCAAATAGATGCATGCATTGCAGAGCAATTTCAAACAATGGCTGAACTAATCCCTAAAATTAGAGGAAAATATGGAAAAACATGGCTGATGTGATCGCAATTATGGTTATGGACTACAATTTAAAGCCATGATCAACTAAATTTAACATTGACAAGCCAGAATTAATTCACCCCCAACCAAATAGATGCATTATGCAGTGCAATTTCACAACAATGGTAACATGAAAAAAGATACGGTTCAAATTTTCGGCAAGAAATGTAGGCCAAACCACACTTCTGGCAGGTGTAAAGCAAGACTCCATGTGTGAACGGAGGGCACAGAAAACACAGAAATCACCCGCATCATCTGAAAAGAAAATCTTGAACTTACAACACAAGAAAGAAATCAAAAGATTCTTCACACCAAATTGGGTAGTGCTCTGCATACCCTGGCAATCATGAGTGTAAGAACGGAGACCCTGGAACAGGTTGATTGTGTGGGTGAGGCACTGAAGAATTGAACCCATGAAACACGTTAACCCAAGATTCTGAACACCAGCACCCTGCAAAAAGCGATTATTACCATGAAAATCACGATTAGGGTTCAAGATTCAACAAAACGAAATGAAACGAAACGAAACGCACCACCAATTTGGCGGAAGGGGACAATGGAATTGGAATTGGATCGTCGCCGTGAAAACTGGCAAGTTGTACAGAAGTGTAATAATCATCAAGACTGAGGGAAGTTATGAAGGAGGAGTTGTTGGTTTCAGCTGCGTATCGATCAAGAATGCCGAAACCATCAACACTCTGTGGACTCGTCGGAAAGTTGTGGAGTGAGCCATCGGAGTCATCACCATCGTCGTCTTTGTATTTGTCGAACCAGTCAAGGTCGACGGGAAGTGAATGTGAGGACAGCGGCAGTACCGGTAGCCCTGGGCTAGGTTGAGACGGCGGCGGCGGGATAGCCAGAGGGGGTAGCAAGTCGAACATGTCATCGTCGGGTAGTGGTGCGACTTCGTCAGGTGGTGCCGGCTGCCGCGGACGGGGTGGCGGATGTTGAGGCGGTGGAGGCAGTTCTTGCTCCGGCGGCGGAGATGTGATCTTCTTTCTTGCTGACATCAAATTTGGATTGGCTCTTCAGTTCCCAATATTGTTAAGATGACGAAGAAGAACAAGAGAAAGGTCGGTGATGGGTTACTTATACTGTGTGAGTGAGATGAGGGAAATTAGAGGGAAAGAAATGAAACAAGTTGTAAACTGTTTAAACGGTAACCGAGGGAGGGAAAATTATGTGTTGACACTCATTAGACTCACTTACTCACACCCAATAGAGAAAGTTATGACTTGTGAATATGAGTGGAAAATGTGAGACATGATATTTTTTTGATTTAATAGAAATAAAAAATAGAGATATAGTTACAAAGAATTTGGAATTTAGATTCTTTCTAAGAGTAGATTTGTTTAAACTTATTTTTGAAAATAACTGATAAAATTGATTCATTTATACTTTTATCTTATCATATACTATATACTATTTTTGAAACTAAAAAGTTGTGACTCCAACAAGTGTCATCCTTAATGGAGGCGTTTACTATGGACCACTCTTTTGTGGTCTATAGTTGCACCACTCCCCTTTTGACCTACTATTGCAGGGTTCTCGTTTTTTTTTTAAATATATATTTATTAATCACAACAATTAATTTGTGATAATTGGATGTCAAAAAAAATTGTGATAATTTTCTAATCCCTAAATTAAACCCTTCGCCCTAAAAACAACAAACCCAACCGAGAAAGCTTGAATCCAACCCAAATTTTTCCTGCAAGGCTGGCTAGAGAAGATGGCGGCGCTGTCGCCGGAGAAGAAAAGGAGTAGAGGGTCTTGTTCCTCTCTTCGTGTAGAGCATGATGGTGGTGGTTTCGTGGCCAACGGATGCCGGAGAAGGGAGATATGGTCAGTTGCAGGTTGGAGGCTCGTCGGCGGAGGGCGGTGGAACGGAAAATTTCTTAAGGGGTTTTACTGCGGACGGTCGCTGGAGATCGGGGATTGAAGATGGCGGCGGCTAGGGTTTCGTGGTGGCTTTGTTGTTGCTTTGTGAAGGAGACATGGAGGTAGTGGTGCTCGCGGGTGGAATAGAGGAAAAGGAAATCGCTTATCATTTTTCCTTTTTTTCCTTCTCCGCTTTTCTTCGCAGCTTTGTGAATTGGGGACGGAAATGGGAAGCAAGAAGGAAGAAGAGAAGAATGAAAAAATCATCAAGGGTCTCATGAAGCTTCCGCCGAATCGGAGATGTATCAACTGTGATAGTTTGGTGAATTCATCTGATTTTCACGGGCTTTTTATTTCAACCTCAAAGTTTTTCCCTTTTTGTAAATCAGTGCTTCCTGGTATTCATATCCTACATTTTTTTTGTAATAATACTATCTCTATGTTATTGATTGTGAGAAATCAAACAATTTTAAGTACTATCTCTATGTTATTGATTGTGAGAAATCAAACAATTTTGAATACTATCTCTATGTTATTGATTGTGAGAAATCAACAATTTTGTTCAAATTAGGGTTCTATCAGATCCCTTTCTCTCTCAATCTCTCTATTGGGTTTCATTTTCGTTTTTTTTCCTTTAATTTTCTGGGTTTCGTTTTTGTGGAAACGGGGTTGCGGCTGCATTAGGGGCTGGATTTGGGTTTCTGAGTTTCTAGCTTATAAGAAAGAGGAGTTGGGATGCGATTTTGAAAGTGAGAGGGATTTGAGGAGATGAAGAGGAGGGGGGTTAGAAAATAGAAACTGGGTTTGGGTTTTCTGATTTGTGAGGCAAGGGGGATGAAGTTGGAGATGATAGAGATGAGGATTATGATTATTTGATCATTTTTTAATTGTTGGGTAATTGTTGTCGTCTGAGCAGTTAATCTGGGTTGGGTTATGTTTAATTAGATTAGATTAGTAGATTAGTAAATTTCTAAAAATTATTGAAAATTTACGCCCTCACACAACGGTTGACGAAAATTCACCATCCAAACTGCTGTCAAAATTCAGAGGAGTCCCTCAAGTTGACGATGTCCATGGAAACTGGTCTCCGAGAGGCCAACGGTTAAGACCAGATCTAAGGACTCTTCCAGGATGTAATCGCAAACATTGCTTTCGATAATGGAGAAAAGGGTCGACGCTACGACGCAGTTTTACCTTCACGACAATTTTCTATCTTGTGTCGAAACATGTACATAGTTTTTCATTAGAAATAAAAAAATAATCTCCCACCTTCAACTATTTTTATTTTTCGTTATTTTTAATTTCTCTTATTAAATTCAAACTAGTCATCGACCCAGTCAGTTCAATAAGCTATTTGGTCATATCAATGAGTTACCGGTTGATTAAAGTCAAAACAACATTAGAGGGAGCCTGAGTCATTGCTTGAACAGAGATTTTCTAGGACAATGCGGAAAACCCATGTATAGCTAGATTCTAAATTCATCATCTTATCAATCATTGCAAGAGGTGCCATCTTGAATAGGGTTAATTTTCATGTACTTCCTTAGGACTGGCAATAGATGAAATAGCAAGAGATGGAGAGTGATGGTCAAGCTAACAAAAGTAGGCAGAGTCGGACAAATAATATCTGAGAAAAAAACATACAATGTCTAATAGATAAAAGAAAAAAACAAGTTTTGTAGAGTGTCCCCAAATACGTGTTCATCCACTTCATCTCTAAAGACCTCACAAGATGGATTCCTTTAAATAAGAAACAAAATTTTCAGATACATAGTTACACACCCTAGGAAGGTTTGCAATAACTGAAAAGGCACAAGAAAACATAGAAAGACTACATATACTTAAAAAAGAAAATTTTAATTGTTTATTCATCTAATTTTTTCTACCCTTATTTCTCCTGTTTGAAACAACAGTCCATTCATCATCAGCTTCAGCTGCAACCTTTGGAAGAGTCCCATTAACTGGCCTGTTTACTGAATTCATGTCTGATTCAGATTTTGGAATGTCCACATCCATGTTTGAAGAGTTACTAGCCCCAATGATGTTTTCATCATTATCATCGTCTTCATCTTCATCTTCATCATCATTGACAATCTAGCACAAATAAATGCAACATTGTTATTCCTTTCAAATCAAAAGGGAAGCGAATTATCATCCAATTGTTACCTAGTAAATTTGTGAACAAGGAGAGAAGTTGAAACAGTAAACAAACGTGTTCAGTTAACAAAAAAAATGAAAATTACATCATTTAGTCCCATGTTAGAGGGAAATGTTGTTCGAATAAAAAGCAGGTCTGTTAACTGGTATGGAAAGCAATAAGGTTAGCTGAATTGTAGGAATGAAGCCTGTTTGGGATTCTGATACAGGACAAGTATATCAAGAGTGCTTCTCTTGGCAGGATACTCCCATAATAAATCTAGAGTACTCCTTAAGCGTGGAGCCCTATTCCAACTTAAACACGGGCAATCCTCGAATGGAAGACTCAAATATGTACAATCTATTAATCATCACAGCCTCTACCTATGCACTAGGCCTATTTAAAGACCCAACAAGTCCAAATAAAATACTATTTAACCCCATTCCGCTAATAAAATAAAATAAACTAACTAATCCCATTCTAAGCTGAAATGAGATGCTCTAAAATTAGAATGAATCCTAAATGTGATAATAACAATAAAATGATTCTAAATCGAAAACCCAAATTACAAAACTAAATCCCTGAATGGAAAACTTAAATCTGTAAATCTATGAATCATCAAAAGCCTATAAACCTATGCACTAAAGGCCTACTTAAATACCCGATAAATCCAAACCTAATAAGTAATCCAATTCTAAGCTGAAATGAAATAACCTAAAATTAGAATGAACTACCTAAATACGAAAATAACAATTAAGTGACTCCAAATTGAAAACCCTACTTACACAATTAAATCCTCAATACGTAATAATCCAATGTAAAGCATTCAGTCCCTGTATCAAGCACTCTCCAAAGTTGACCAAACACCTTTATGATGTGCAAGAAGTCATGTAAAAAATATCTTAACTTTAACCAGATTCCTCATGTCAATGCCAACATCTAACAAATGGATCATGTATCGGCCAAGGTAGCCATTTAGCTTAGGCATAACCGGACCTAAATTTGGGAAGTGTGTGACTGTATGTTAGAGGTGCTAAAGATGTCTGTCTGAAAGGGGAGGGAGTGAAAGATGCCACAGATATAGGAGTATACAAGACAGTTAGACAAATAGGAGGTAATTAAGGTGACGAGGAATATGGGAGGAAAATCTGGTAAGGTGTGACAGAGGAGTCCATCTGCGTGAACTATGGAGCTTAGGCTAGGGGATGAAGTCCAATTAAACCTTTTTTTAAAAATGGCAAGAAGTTTGTAAGTAGAAAAGAGACGAAGAAACGCATTTACACATTAAACATGTGTTGTAAACACAAGAACAGGGGAGGTGTAAAGGCTGCACTCCTTTTCAAGTTTCAATCTAACCTCATATAACTAAAATATTATAAACACCACACTCCTCCATATGATCTTGCTGAACATGGTTATAGAATAGGACACGCCAAAATCATGCATCAAATCAAATGACAAATTATTGTTCTTGCCTCCAAAAATACTCTGACTTTTAGAAATTGGAATATTGGATAACCTAACTTAATCATACATAACCGAAAAGTTTTGATATTACAAATCTAATTGTAAAACAGTGAAGTTCCATCCTGAATGCATTGTGCTATAATTTACCTGTGCTACACGAGGATGAGCAGCTTGTTTAAGATTGGCTTCCTTGAGAATCTCAATAGACCTAAAATTACCTTCTAAGCATTCTTCATGCATAACCATCAGATTTTCAGCTACCTGCATAATCAAGAACATGGACATGAAAAACAAGAATAAGTGACAACACTAGCAGTGAATTATATGAAGCTCATTATTTTTTTGACTAATTCCCTTAAAAATTAATATAATCCACCTAGGACATAAGTTTAACAATGTAGCACGGATAGGAATAGGGATTAGCAAAAAAGGGAGGTCGGTGGAGCTGAACTGGCATGTGAACTAAACCAAATTGAATCATACAAAAACAAACTTCATGACCGGTTCAATAAACTTGTTTCTTGCAATTTGTTAATTTAACCAGTATAAACTACGGTTTTAGCAGGAAAGAGGTACAAAATTAAATAATACACATATGCTGAATAAACTATTATGGGATGCATCTGACATCAGGTTCAAGTCATGATAAAAAGGCTATTGAAGTTGCTTATTTTGCATAGTGCAACCACTGATTATATGAGATACATTAAGTTCTCATAAACTGGTATATAGAGCATAAATAAAGATGTTAATTGGATTCTAAATCTTTAACCATACAGTTGCATGATAAAAATAATACAGACCTCTTCGACGCTTCCATCCTCAACCTCTACGTTTAGTGAAAGCATGCCTTCATCAAGTATGGCTTCGAGGTCATCGATATAACGCGGCTCTGCGCATCAACAACGAATAGAAATCATAATCAAGTAAAGTATAAATGTAAAAAAATAAAAAACAGAATTGAGGCACAATGTTACATACCTTTGGATTTCGTGAACCAAGAAAGCACGTCATCGGCGAGTTGATGAGCTTTGAGCTTGGAATCACGGCCACCCCATTCGTTCTCAACGGCTGTTTGAAGCGCCGACCACCGACTCAGAACCAAACCAATCCCTTCATTGAAAACTCTTATCGCGTCACCTTGCAAAACCCTCAAACCGTCCATTTCTCTCTGCCGCTGTAATGCCTCCGAGTGATCACTGTCAAAATCGTGAACCTTGGAATTGATATTGTGAATTTCAACTGCAATACCTTTCCACTGTATTCACCAAACATAAAGGAGATAAACGTCATTGACAAGAAGCAAGTGAGAAGGGCCAAACTCTACTACCTGAGGGATAGATTGAACTTTAAAAAATAACACACCTACACAAAGAGAGTACCCTTGGCTCCAACTCAGCACCGTTTTGAGGCTTCGAATCCACTCTTCGGCGTTGAACTGATGACGGAGTGGCGGTGGAAAACGCCGACGCCGGCGGCGGAGATGGACGAGCTGCGATGGGCAATCGTAGAGGTGAAAAACGTAGGAACTAGGAAATTAGGTTACAGAATTGAAAATTTGGGGTTTATATTTTTCTTAAGAAAAATTCTGTCAACTAAATGTTAAAAATGGAAAAAAAAAAAAAAAAAAGCAAAGGGGCTGGCCCTATGGCTAGTTCAGCCCAAATTATTGGTGGCCACATTTAAAAATAGGGTTGTGTGGGTTAGGGCCAAGAGCCTAAGGCCGAATTGACAGTTCTATCGGCATATATATCCTTAAATTTTGTTCAAGTAGCCTAAGGCCCTCTGGGGGGCTCGCCCAGTCCACAAGACACCGAGCTTGAAGCATGAGAGATAAGTGTGTCTTTAAGAATAAAGGTACAAACATTAGTAGAAGCTAGCCTAAGTTAAGACTAATGGGGAATATAGTAGGTCGCCAACATGGCGTGAGGTGAATACAAATTTTCTCTTTGCAAGTTCTCTACAAGTCCTCAAGTCCACAGGTGCACTTGTGGCGACGAAGACAAGCCCGCTCGCCTTGTAACGTTGGCGAGCGCCCGTTAGTTTGGTGCCCTGGCACGTGGGGGTCACGCGTCACATTTTGGTTGAATTGCAAAGGTCAGCGAATCTTCAGAATCTCAACCGCTGTTCTCAAAACGTCCCCTCAAATCATGATAAAGCATGTCCCTCTAGATTTAAGCCAATCAATCGTTGTAGCTTACCATTTAATGCGTTGTTTGCTCTTCCCGAAAATCTGCGTCTCCCTCAAGGTAATGATTTCTTTTCGTCATCATGGGGCACGATCCCCACTACTTTCCCACGATTCCAACCAACCAACCCCAGGAGACTCACACGCGCCTTCTCTCAACAACCACTCCCTTCCTATAAAAAACCTCGTACCTTTACCATCTGCCACTTTCAAAATCCCCACTCTTTGCATCCTTATTTTGCTCCCAAAAACTTCTCAGAAAACCGCCGCCCCGGCACCACTACTTTTCATCCCCTTGGATTTTCCCTGCTCGCGTTTGTCCTCCAGTGAGTTCCCCTACTCAAATTCCCCATTTGCACTTCTTCTTTCATTCCTTTTTCCGAAAATGTCTCCCAGGCTTCGCGCTAGCAATTCCTCCCGAAGCGCCACCCCGGCACCAGCGGCTCCAGTTGACCCCCCTCCCCCGAAGGAATCCCCCTTGACGAGGAGGCGGCTAAGGCCTTCTTGTTCAAAGTATTCGCAACCCTTTCCTAGTATGTTTCCGAGAGCCCCACTCAGGAGGCCATCCGCCAGCCTTCTGAACACACTACTAACGAATTCGTCCCCGACGTCGCTCGTCGAGTCGGTGGGCTATGCTTCGAGAAGCCCCTTGAGTATATCCTCTGCCCTAGCGGTTGTAAAAGCAAAGACCGTCTGTGGCAAAACCGTGCGATCGAAAACGCCGCGAAGAAGTAGAGGTCTCACTTATTTTATGTCTATGAATACCTGCTCCTCGATCTCTGAATAAAATTCTTTTTCTCGATGTTCCTCTGCCAAGTAAAGAAGGAGGTCAACGTCGCCCCGTGTCAACTTCATCCGAACGCCTGGGCCTTTGCGAGTTGTTTTGAGATGCTCTGCGACGCGGTTGGCCTTGAGCCCTCAATCACCCACTTCTTCTACTTCTACGCTATAGAACCCAAGTCTCTGCGGTCCCACGGTTGGGTTTCTCTGAAATCCCGAGCCGGGCGCCAGCGTCTTCACCCTTATAAGAGTAACGCCAAAGACGGCTTTGCCCGCCAGTACTTCCAAGTAGTTGTCCGTCCCTCGTATCTCGAGGTCTTCACCTTGCAAAACGGGACCGCCCTTTTTCCCTTTTACTGGACCGAGGCCCCCCATGATGTTCCCAAAACGTCGAAGGCATCGCTGAACGACGAAGATAAAATCATCCTCAGCTTCTTCGCCAAACTCCCCATCCTCGAATGCTCCCAACTGCTAAAGGTTGCTCGCGAAAACACCCTTCCCCAGTTTTTAGGTCACGATCTCTTCTCGCCACGAATCCTTTCCTACTTCCCCCTTATGTCGTTCGACGTATATTCTGCCACTTTTCCTTTAATTTCCCTAACGTTTTGCTTTCTTTTTTTAGAAAAAATGAGGTTCACCAAAGCCGAACTGATGAGCACCCTTGCTGCCAAGGTTGTCCAATTTCCCCTTGAGTTCAACGTTGACGGGGGCAAGAAGAGACGCACCGCGGTTTCAGACGCAGACGGGGAGGCCCAGGTGAAGAGCGTGACAGGCTGGTGACCTAGGTGGCAGCTCAAGAAACTAGGTTGAACAAGATGGGAAATGAAGTGCACGAACTAGAAATCGATTCGTCCACCAGCAAAGGGAGGATCGAAGAATTGGAGGAGGAGATCGAGGAGATCTAGCAAGAGTTGGACGCTAGTGTCAAAGTGATCGCCGTCAGGGAGGAGTCTCTTGCCGCCAAGGATAAAGAACTGGTGTCCCTACGTAGTGACTTAGCGTCAAAGGACGAGGCCCTCACGGCAATGAGGGCTCAGGTTGAGGCTAAATACCAGGCTGTCGCGGATCTGAAAGCCTAAGCATCCTCCATGCCGAGGCGCTTGAGAAAAGGTTGAAGGATGAAGTTGCCACTGCCGCCACTGAAGAGCGTGGACGTGGATTCTTTCTCACCAAGGCCCAAGTCCTACACCTCTATGACCAGCTGGATCTTCGCTCAATGGGAGCTTTCAAGAAAGTTACTCCCGCTGGCTTGGTCGGTCCAAATGATCCACCTGCCTTTAATGAGAAGCGTTTCCTGGCTGTTGAAGATGAAGAAGAGGAAAATGTTAATAAAACTTTTGAGGAATGATTGCAATTATGCGTACCTGTTGTCTGTAATTTCGACCGCCCTTATGGGCTGGCTATTAATGAAAATGGTTGTTATTTTGACTTTATCTGTTTAATGTTTCGTCTTTCGCCACTTTGTATGTTTTCAACTTAAATTGAAATTATGTTTAACGACATTGAAAGTGTGTAGGGTTTAACTATGACTTTTTGCTCGGTTTATTGAACCAAGGCTTGATTCACACGCTTTTCCCGTAAGAGCAGGTATGGCCTCGCCAACTCTACTCAGCGAGGACTTACAGTGGCTCGGGTCCCAATGGTCATTTGGGTTTCCCAAGGCTTGGCCTAGTTAAGTATGCTCACCCTTATTCGGGGAGGCTTTTTGGATAAGAAGCTTATCCCACACTTCGCCAACGGATAGCAGCGATTGCGCCGGACTTTCCGGAGCGATCCCCAGACATCAAGGTCGTGTTGAGATCGTCACCTTTAGGGAAGTTTTCCCACCGTGCAACCACTACAATTCAGTTATTTTGTATGAGTATTGCTGAGAATATCCTTCTTGTATTTGATTGTATAAAGTATGTTTTATATTTTTTTGAGGGATGCCTCATTAAAAAACTCCCGTGGTAGAGAAAAAAAAGTACATCTTTATTTTTAGTTATAATTTTTGTTCCAAGATCGCCCTGCTGAAGCCAAGTCCTTGCTTGTCTCGCCCTACTGATTCAGTTGTTGTAGCATTCTCTTGCCCTCCGCTGATCAACTAATATCTTTCCTACCTTGCTGCTGTTTAGCGGGTACTTCGGCGCCAGGTGAGCCGTTGAAATCACTGCACAGAGGTGATTCAATGTGTTGCGACCGATGCTGACGTTGTACGACGCTACCACCTGCAAAAACAAGTACCTTACTCGCAAAACCTTTGCGTTCTCATCAATACCAAAAAATGTGTCCAGATCCAGGTAGCTGGGCACCCAAACTTGTTCCCCCGAGAATCCCACCCAAGTTCCTGTGTACAACGTCAGGGCCTGATCTTTCAGCCCCAGTTTGTCGAATGCGTCGCCGTAAATTATATCCTCTGAATTGCCCTGATCCAGGAGTACTCGCCTTACGTTGAAACTATTGATCCTTACCATGACCACTATGGGATCATCCTTGTGGGTCTTGATCCCTTCAAAATCAGCCGACGACACTACTATATCTGGATGCTTAAAACCAAACAAAATCTCTTGTACCGAACTTATCGCTTTGACGTGCTTTTGCCTCGCCTCCTGAGAGTCACCCCTACCACTGAAGCCTCCGACGATTGTATTGATGGTTCCAACTAGCGGCTTCAGATCCTTGTTAAAGGTTTCCTCAGCTCCCTTCCTTCCGGTCGCCAATGTCTCTTTCCGATCTCTCGCCGAGGTTGGGCGGCGGTTGTCCTGTCGGCGCGCCTCTCGTTCGCGGTCCCCTTGCTGACAGTCACCCTGCTGATGATCGCCTCGATCATACTGCTGTGAGCGTCCCGCCTTGATCAGCCTTTCAATTTATTTCTTTAGGGTGAAACAGTCTTCAGTGTCATGGCCCGCCGAGCGGTGGTACTCGCACCATTTAGTCTTGTCTACCGCCACTCGTGGCGGGCGCGCCTCTTCCTCGACTTTCGCAACTGCATGCGTTGCTTTCACCTCGCGAAGCAAGTCTGTCATATGTGCACTCAGGTTCTTATTTGCTTCCTCTCGCCGACGTGATCCTTGCTGCAACCAAGGGAGACGCCGCTCAACACTCTCTTTCTTCGGATAAAGCCTCTCCTTAGCGGATTTCTCCGACGACTTAACTTTCTTCTCCCTTCGCCTACTGCTTTCACCTTTCTCCTGACCTTGCCCATCCTTTTTCAATTGTTCCACTTGTCCGCCATCTTGCTCCTTCTTCGCGCGCTTTCTTTTGAACACGTCATCCTCCTCGTCCAAAATATAGGTGTTTGCCGGCGCGCGAATCTCTGTCGTTGAATGAGCTGGCTTCCTACTTTTCTTGTTGTTCAACATTCCAGGCAATAGTCCATTCTTGAAAGCTCTCGCACTAGCGTGCGGTTCCAATTCCCCGATCTTGACAGACGCTGCGTTGTACCTCGCCACATACTGCTTCAGAGTCTCTCCTTCCAACTAGAGAACGTTGTACAGGTCAGCGATCGTTATTTGCTTGAGCTTGGTTGCGCAAACTAAACAAGAAACTTCGAGGAGAAATCATGGAAGTTTGTGATAGATCCACGAGGCAGAGTCATGAACCACGCCATCGCTGTGCCTTTGAATGTCGATGGAAACATTCTGCACTTCACCGCATCTGAAGCCGCGCTTATCACCATCTTCGTGTTGAAATACAGAAGGTGATCCTTCGCACCCGTCTTTCCGTTGTAAGATTCCAGGACGCGATTCTTCGTGTTGTCCGGAATTACGATCTCCCTCGCCGCCGCTGAGAAAGGCTCGAATTCTGCTATGGCTTCCGCCTCTCGCACTCCTTCATCCTGTTGCTCATGGCGGAAGTAGTCAAGCTGCTCTTGTAAATAGTCATTCCATTGTCGAATGTTGTCAACGTTGCGTATCAAACGCCGCCAAACTCTGTGAGTAATTGGCCTCTGAGGCAGCGGGTGATGACCGGGATTTATATGATGTTTTTAGGGTCATTTCTTTGTAGGTTTTGAGTCTTTTTGTTGAGTCTCATGTAGTGTTTCATGCATTCTCATGCATTTTTACTTGTATTTGGGCATTTGCATTAGTTTAGTAATTTTGTAGTTTTATAAAGGCTTTAGTTGCATTTTATTAGAGTTTAGGAGTCTTAGGTAATTTCCACTTGTTTTGGAGCCTTTATGCAAAACTGACCTTTAAGTTTCTTGATATTTTCCTTGAGCTTTGATGAGAATAATCAGGTGAAACTGAAGAAGAAGAAAGGCCAAGAGGTTTGGAGGTTTGAAATTTGCATTGAAGTGGAGTTAAGTTGGAATTCTGAAGGTTTTGGGGCGAGCAACTGGTGCCTGGGCGCTCAGCACCAGCGCTTGAGCGCCCAGCACACAGATGCAAGAAAGCTGAAAAATTGAAGTCTGGCGCTTGAGCGCCCAGCACTAGCGCTCGAGCGCCCAGTACTCTGATGCTGAAAATTGCTTTCTGGAGCAATGACGCTTGAGCGTCAATGCCTAGCGCTCAAGCGCCCTGGAACGTCAGAAAAATATATAAATAAGTGTTTAGTTGTAATCTTTGATATTCATTCCATTTTTACATAAGTTTAGAAAGAGAGGAACATCTAGGATAGTGAGAGAAGGCTTTCAAGCTTGTAGTTTAGGTTCTTAGCCAAGCATTGCTAATCTCTCTTCTTATGCTTTGGTTTTCATGTAAGACTTTTCATATTTGAGTTATAATCTTAAGTTCTGTCCCACATGATCTTCTTTTTTCCTTGAATCTCATTTTCTAAAATATCAATCTAAGCTTGTATGCATGCTTGCTTTATGCTTTTCTATGATCAGAACGGAAGTTTGTTATAGATTAGAGAACCGATTTGGGATTACCCCTTCTATCTTGGCTACTAGGAATAGAGGAAGGGTTGAGGTTTGTTGGCCTGAACTTTATAATCTTTATGCTTCAAACAAATGTTTAAGTACACAAGGAATTGGGCTTATCTTTTGGTTTGAAAGGATTATCTATGCGAGGCATCGATAGGTAGTTGCTTAGGCTATAACATCAATGAGAGATTCATGAGTTCACGTGCTTAGAATGATGTGCTTGAATTGACTAGTTGAACAAGAACCCAAAGCATGTTAATTTCTGAATTGTCTTTTAACTTTCCTTTTTCCTTATTACTACTTCGACATATCTCCATTTCAATAAAACAAACCTTTGAACTCAAGACTTGAACTGAATTTATTCACTCACAATCCATGTAGTTCGATAATTAAAATCGGGTGGATTGGTACACTTGCGGATTTACCAACAGCGGGGATCTGTTTTCTGAAAGGACTTGAGAGTTCTCCGGAGTTCCTCGCTGCGAAGGTGAGGATGGCTGAGTAAGAAGCCGAGGCATTGGAGAAGGAGGAGGAGAAGGTGGTGGAGGTGAATGAAGAGTCAGTTTCTCACGATGAACCTCCTCACGACGTAGTCTCCCCTCACACAACGCGGTGGTGAACCGCGCCTCTGCTCCTGCGTTTCACTGTGTCGATGACGACGAGTTTCCATCGAAAATCAATCGTAAATCAGAAAATCAATCCGAAAAAGACTAAAAACCAAGGAATTCAACAGAATTCCGAACTTCTCTTGATCTTAAAAGCAATCCATGTAGTCTGGGAATCAAAATTCACCGTTCCCCACAGACGGCGCCAAATGTTCCAGCCAAGAACATAGAGATAAGGTATAGTACCTAGAGTGAAGGGATTGCAACAAGAGAGAGAATCTAGAGAGAGAAATGTGTAACTTCCTAGAGAGAGAGTGTAACCTCTTAGAGAGAGAGAGAATAACTTAATTTAGAGTTTGTTATTGATCAAATGAGCCAAGAGCCCTTTACATGTGGTAACAGCTCCCTATTTATAGGCTAGGGGCTGGGCCTTGGGAGTTTAACTACCCCTACAAGGCAGTTGGGCCTCGCGGGAGAGGCCCAACTCTGAGCCTGTGTGACCTCAAAAGGCGGGCAACCCTGGGCGAGGTCCATTATTAGACGACACTTACAACATGTGAGAATAAATTTCTAAGAATATTACAACAATGCACAGATTCATAAGATTTGAATAACAATCATGCACACGCAAGCAACAAACTAAAGAACATGATGTAAAACCCTAACAGCCACACATAAGCCCCTAAAAACCCAAAATACCAGAAAAACTAACTGACTTATGAGCGAGAAAAAAATCCTCTTGATCAACGCTCCCATATAAACAACTCAATTGGCTTTGCCGAGACTGTAGACAATGTGGCTAACAAAGAAGCCCGAAATGTGGCTACAATGGCACCAACGAGAGTCAATCAAACATATCTAAATAACATGGGGAAAACAGGGAGGCTCCTGAAGATCCTAAACATACCTCAACTGCAGCTGAGTACGAAAACAAAGGTATTCACATTGGAGATGGAGGCGGTGAAGGTGGTGGTAGAGGTGACCGAGGTGAGGAGAGATGACCGAGGCAGGAGTGGTTCACCCTGTTCAAGTTCAATGTTTGGTACTTTTGGGCTTATGGGCTTACATGACATGAATGAAGCACAAGCATGTAAATGCACCAGGCCCATTCTCTCTCTCTCTCTCTCTCTCTCACGAGAGAGTCACAACATGTCCTCTTTGCTTGGAAGATCGCTTAGGATCACTATCTCCTCCTTGTTTCATTCCAAACTCGTCGGAGACTCGCATCACGTTCTCGCTTCATCAACCAGTCACTTGTTCATTACAAATGGGTCTCACCAAGTTCTTCACTTTCCTTCACTGGTTCGCTTCTGGGCTTCTCAACCCGCCACCACATAACACTACTCAACCTCTAATGGGCTCACGGTCGAAGGAATCCTCGCCAACAATTGGAGGAGTCACGCCGTTGCCTTAGCTCAATCCATTCACTTGATCAAACACTGCTTACAGGTAACAAAAAGCTTCAATTTCTTCCCAGATTTCGGTTTCACACTCATTCATTCTCAGGGTAGTATTACACTGACGATGCATATCAATTAAACTTAAACTACAAACTTATTTTTAATTGGTAGAACTACCTACCGCTTAATTGATTTTTAGTCCTTAGTATCACACGATTGTGTGAATTGATACACCGATGAGCGATTTTTAATTTATTAGAATTAAGTCATTTTTCCGTCCAATTAATAATGGAAATTGGAGAGGTATGATATCTTAATGAAAAGGAACGAGAAAAAAATTAAAATAGCAAATTAAAAAAGTGAAAAATAAAAATTAAACCCTATGGGGCAACCCATTCGCCATATTAAGTGGGTTAAACAAGTTGATCGATCTAATTGGTCAAGCTTATTCTTTCATCGCTATTTCCTTATTAAATATTTATATGTTTTATTTTTCTACCTATCATTTAACAATAAAACAATGGAGATTAACTCAATCTATTTGCAATTTTTATACATTTTTCCCAAAAATAGAATTTAAATTTAAATCCCTACTAGTATGCAAAAAGAATTAAATATCATATCTCTCCAAATTACTATTGATCTAAATATACCACGCCCAAAGAACATACTAGATGCACCGCAAAGGAACAAGAATGTGTTTTGCGATGTGATCCAAGAGATCAGAGATAAGGTCGGATAAATAAAAGAGAAGCTTTCCGACAGGGAGAGGGGAGAGATGGAAACTATGAAAGGAAAAAAAATATCCTTTGGCTCTCCAACCTCCAAAAGCCGCCATCGGAAAATGGAACGGACACGGCCTACCGCCGCCAAGGGAGATCTTCGCCAAGCGCTCGAATTGATTCTAGTTAATTCTTAAACACTCAATTTTCGCATACGATAATGTACGTTTAATAGCCTATTTCACATATATAATTAATTCATAATATTAAAAGTATAAGAGGAATGAAATTGAAGAACAAATTATTTTTAATAAAAAGACAACTCTGATAAGAGGAATGAAATTGAACAAAATTCAGAGGTGCACAAGTTCCTCGCATAAGACTTGACCAACAGAGAAACAAAATTATTTTTAATAAAAAGACAACTCTGGTGAGAGGAATGAAATTGAACAAAATTCATAGGTGCACAAGTTCCTCTCATAAGACTTTACCAACTGAGAAACAAAATAAAATCAAATGATGATAACAGACAGATTTAGCATCAATTCATTTGGTTTCTACGACGTCGACAGTTCTTAACCCAATTCTTGAACTTAACTGGATCAACTTCAATACCCAAGCAAAAAAGTTCGATTGCCTGCTTTTGATACCTTCGAGTTTTCCATCCTAACATTTCAGCATACTCCTCCATATGAATCTTCTGCTCCAATGTGAAAGTTGTCCTCGTCCTTTTCCTTGCTGGCGTTTCCTCCTCCTGAGCATCACAAGCCGGCGGGGGTAAGTTTAGATCTATCAGAGTCATGGTTTCTACGATGTCTATGAGATGAAAAAACTAGACAATATGCGGCAATATATATAGCAAGAAATATTAATATATAAATTATATATCATAATTATATATTAATATACAATTAATATTAATTGTATATAAATATAAAATTAATATTAATTATAATTAATATCAATTATATATAGGTTAATATTAATTATATATGCGTTTGTAGTTTGCTCTACCAAACCCGAACAAGATGTGATAAAGGTTAAAGATCTAAAATTATATATTATTACACAAGCCAAATAATTATTTATGAAATAAAATTTATATATTAATATAGAACTAAATATTACTTTTTTAGGATGTTCTCTAATATAATTAAATATCCTACAAATAAAAATAGAACCTAAAGTTTAATCTACCAAATATTTAACGAAGTGCATTCACAAATACTTGAGCCTAGCACCTTAGCAAAAACTGAAAAAACCTCAATACGTATACTCTTGGTTTTCATTATCATTGATTTTTTTTAGACGATTATTATTGATTAGTTTGTTTTCGTAACATGACACGGCTAAGGATTGATGTAATTGACTAATTTGTCCAATTAGTATTTTTATCAATATAATGTTTGTATTTTATAATTAATATTTAATAATTTGTGCAATATTTTTCTCATATTTTCATCAAAATAATAAAAATAATTTCATAGAAGTAATTTCAGAACCTAAGATCGTAATATGTAATATTAATATATTTAATAATAATAAATATCATTAAAATAATTTTAAGATTATTTCAAATGATGTAATATTAATTTAATATATTTAAATATAAAATACATATTAGTAAAATTCACTTCAAAGCATTAAATATTTAATATTTATTATATTATATTATATTATATTATATTATATTATATTATATTATATTATATTATATTATATTATATTATATTATATTATATTATATTATATTATATTATATTATATTATATTATATTATATTATATTATATATTAGTAAAGTTGATTTTAAAGTATTAATGATTTTTTTTTTGAAATCAAAGTATTAATGATGAAGTTCGTTATGACCATGTTTAAAATAATTTATATTTATTTAATTATATTATATATTATTAATATAGAAATGTAATATTAATTACGGTTTTTTATTATAGGTCCTCAACGCATTAATATTATTTTGAATTAAAAATTATAAAATTATATATAAATATAGTAACAATTATTAATTTCATTAATTAATTATTATGTAAGTTTTAAATTTTTCAAATCTAATAAATGTTATTTCATATTATATATTAAGTATACTTTGACATTTAAATTATTAAGTATGAAATTAAAAATTAAAGTCAACAAAAATAAATGAAGGTAACAAAATTTAATATTATGAAATAATATTTTATATTATTAAAAAGATAAATGTTTTATTTTAAATAGTAAAGCTACTTCATAAAAATCATCAATAATTGCATAACATGGACTTTGAAAATATTATTAATAAATAAACTCATTTTTTATGGTAATATTTTAGTATTACTTGAGTATAAAATTCCTAAGACCATTTTTTCATACATATTTAAAACTAAAAATTAGTAATTTTTTATTTTTTTTGAGTTATTTTTAAATTTATCATCAAATATTAATATGTTTATAAATTGAACATTAAGTAATATAATATACAATTACAATTATGATTATTATTATCATTAAATAAAATTAAAATTAAAATATTCGGACTCATAAAATACCCTAAAATATTATTTTAAATTTTTTGAAAGCAAAAGATGAAATTTTGATGAAGGAAAAAAATACTTGGGAACACAACCCTTCCAAGTGAGCAAACATCAATAAATACGTATGGTATTAGATCCAATACTCCCTTACAAGACAAAAGATCCAAACCCCACCACCATCCCTTTGAAATTCAAAACATAAGACTCATCTCATCCAATACATTAACCTTTAAACACATAGCAACACCAAACAAAGAAATTGCACAAAGGCATTAGAATCACAAGTTTTATGACCTCCTTGCTCGCGCCATAACTTTCTCTGGCCCTTGCAAATTAACCAGTAATAATTGCCACTGAGCCGCAATAGCTCTGGCCTGCTTTGCTCGTCTTAAAAAGGCTTATGTCTTCTTTGGCCTGCCCTGTGGTTGTTTCGACTTGTCCTCACCCACCAATCACTGGTTCATTTCAAATGGGTCTCACCAAGTTCTTCACTTTCCCTCACTGGTTCGCTTATGGGCTTCTCAACCCGCCACCTGTAACGCCCCGATTTCTCGAGTGTCACGAGTAACCAAACATCATAAAGTTCGTAGAGAATTTTCGTCGATTAAATTGTTAATCTTCAATTAATGATAAACGTTCAAATTTTACGAAAACTCTTGAAACTTACCTTTTCAAAACACGCGAAAGTATTCAATGTCGCAAACCTTTCGAAATAATTATAACCATTAAATATCCAACTGAAATAAATATGAAACATACGTCGCAAACCAAATTCGCACTTTAGCCCAGCAACAAAACAATCTCACGACCCAACCCTAGTCATCCAAGAACCTTCCCTCCATGTAAGCCCTCAGTCCCTGGTAGATACTACCATAACGATACTTGAACTGTCGCCTCGCCCTGGCAGTAAAGCTCCAGAACCTAAGCCTGTAATCAGACGAGTCAACCTCGTTCCAGGGATCGCTTGTCACCTCTGGAAGTTCCTCCTCTGGCTCAGCACTTGACCTATTCTCCTCTTCCATGCTCTCTGGCATCTGCTCGGTATCCTCAACGTGATCACTCTGATCCATAGCCATCTGCTCGTCAAGGTCGATCTCCGGGTCTGGCATCGGTGGTGCCTCCTCAGCTAGCTCCTCATCCCACTCTCCCGGGGTGTCCTCTGAAGGGTCTGACTCTGTAGTCGAAGATCCCTCTAGGTCAATGGGTCTCCATTCCTCTCGGGAACCAATCCACCTCCCCTGCTGGTCAAGCCTACGGAAGTTGGCAACGCCGTCGTCATAACTCTGGCCCTGGTACCCGTCGGTAGCTCCAGTCACGCCCCTATTCACCTCATGCAGATGAGTCTCCCAGGTCTTGTACGTCGACTTCGTCATGGACATCTGGCAGCAATTAAGCGCACTAGAGGGTCACTTCCGACTCTCAAACAAACACTCAAGCAAGGTTGCAACATCACAAGAATAAATAACAAAACTCATAAGACTAAACAATTATAATGTTCATCGTTAAGGTTAGATGTTTTAACCTATAAGTTTAGTCAGTCTAAACGTATCTCACATCACACCACCGCCTTACACCTTGGATCCAATCACATTCATCCGCAAATGAACAAGTGAGCATAGCTCACAACCTCATGGGTCACAGACACCCCCCGGTCTCCTCATAGGTCACGACACCTACCAGTCTCAGTGGATTAACCACCATCTCATGGGCCACAAAGGACACCACATTCTCCCTCGCGTGCAAGTTAACCGTTTTAATCTCTAACGGCCCATCGTTCTCATGGTCCATAGTTTACACTTAGAACTACGTTCCATGATTCACATCGCCCTACTTGCAAGCGAAACACTTCACATCACTAGTTAGGCTCTAAAGTTAAGCACTTTCTAGACCTTGAACAATTATCATGAGTCAAAACGTAGATCTCTAACATCACAATACTCAGTTCACAGTAGAGGTAAAAAGTCATGAAACAACCATCAAGGCATTATTTACCCACAACAACTATCGTGGCTTGAGGGAAAAACAAAGAATATCATGTTATACACACTTAGATGGTTCGGCCATCATCACATACTCAACATATATCACAAGATCTGAACTTATATTGATTAAAAGAGATGTATCATGCTTCCAAAAACAAGGATCTCTCAACCCAACCTCATTTCACATGCTCATGTATCAAGGGAAAGATAGGCACGACAAAAATAACCCAAAACCCTCATAGAGCCTCACGGCCAGCCCCCCTTTCCATACATGCTCTCATGATTCAAAATCATTTACCCCAAATTAACATAGTTCATCATGCATACTAGATCTAATTCGATTTCAAGACAAAGAAAGGTATCATACTAGATCTGGTCATCACAATTGAATCACACGTGTTCAAGAAGAGAAATTTGACAAATCCATGGCCAAATATCATATAGGCCTCTCGGCCACACATATATTGCACACACAACACAAGATCATGCTTGCTTTTCATGGAATAGAGAAAGATCATTACTTCCAACACAAACCATGCAAGAATCATACAAGGCATGTTATCTCTCAAGATCATGTTATCATACAACTCATACATAAAAAACAAGCATACAAAATCATGGCAACAAAGGTAAATGACCTATCCTAGGAAGTGATCCCCTCACCTTGATTGGATTTAGTTGAAAAAGAAGAAAAAGTGTCTTTCTCCTAGAGCAAGGTTCGGCCACTCCTCCTTGATGATCAAGAGCTTCACTTTGTCCCTCCTCAAGCTTGATCAGTCTTCCTCCCTTGCTATAGCTCACGACCCTCTCTCCCTTTCTCTCTCAATTCTTGTGTGTTATGAAATTGGGTAGCTAGGGTTCTCCTTGGCTTTACCTATCATCTATTTATAAGATCCACCTAGGCTTCACAAAACTAAACCTAGCCTCCTCCTCTTCTCTCTTGGCAGTCCCCTCCCTCTCTCTTCCCTAGGGTCTTCATTTCAAATTAATGCTCAATCAGCTCCTTGATTGAAACCTTCCTCAATTAGAATCCATCACCACTTCAAATTCCTCCATAAATAACCCTAGTCAACTCTTGATTATTTTAAAAAATTAAACAAAGAGCTGAATATATAATCAACTAAAAAAATGATAAAAACTTTCCTCACTCAAGCCCCATCACACGTGACACACACCCATGCAAGGGCAAATATTACAAAAATTCACTTCTCGTGCACACATACATATCACCAATCACCTTTACGTAATATTTCTAATTATGCAAGACTTTATTGATTATTAAATCAAAGAAATCACAACAACACATAAAGCCACATAAGTCACCCAAAGATGCAAAAACAATAACTCTGCAGTTACCGTCGGATCACACAAGGTAAAACAGTAACTACTGTAACTGTATTACTGAATCACGCAATTATTATTTAATTAAGTAATATTCATCAAAACAAGGTCTTACACAACCACAGAACACTACTCAAGCTCTGATGGGCTCACGGTCGAAGGAATCCTCGCCAACAATTGGAGGAGTCACGCTGCTGCCTTAGCTCAATCCATTCACTTGATCAAACACCGCTTACAGGTAACAAAAACCTTCAATTTCTTCCCAGATTTCTGTTTCACACTCATTCATTCTCAGGGTATTTTTTTTTCAGTTTCCTCTTGTTCATAGCTCCAATTTTTGTTTGTATTGTCTGTTTCATGGAACTTGATCAAATGTGTTTTGGTGGTTGATCTGATATGGGCGCACTAGTTTATTTGATAATTGGGTTGACCAATGATATGTAACGAATGGGTCGGGAAACCCATGGTTCATTCGGACCAAAACCCAAGTTATAAATATCAGGCGCCACCCAAGCGGTGGAGGCCCTATCATTTCACGCATTTTTACTTGTCTTGTTCAATCAATTGTCAGTGCATTTGGAAGATAAAATGCCAGAAATTTGTATTGTTGCTTTTGAATTAGGTTTAAGGCCTGAAAATTTGAACAACAACTTGAGCAGGAAGCCGGTGACAACAATGGCGCAATTGCGGATCAGAGTTCAAGGTTTCATCAGGGAAGAACAGAGCGATCAAGTCAAGAAGAATCGCCCAAACGCGGCGGTTACTGGTCAGAAGCAACAGTTCGAACCGAAAAAGGGGGCGATTTAACGATCAGTGTTCGAATGGAGCGGTTGAACATGGAGACAAGGGGTACCACAATCGGAACCGTTATGACAATCGCTATGATAATCGTTCCAATTTCAAACATCGTGCTCAACCGTATGGAACTCGTGGGTATGGACATTTTATGACGTGGACTCGAAACCAAAATTATCGTGCAACGCCTTTGGCAGTTAATTTAACTGAAGCTTTACACACGTGCTTGGAGGATAATGTGATTCGTTTTCCGAGACAACCAAAACCGCCAACAGGCCACGTGGATAAAACAAAATGGTGCGAGTACCATAGGATCTCCGGACCTAACACTGATGATTGTTTTACTTTGAGAAAGGAGATAGAGGCATTGATAAAGGCAGGGTTCATGAAACACTTATCTGGGCGAAACAATTCAGATGAGGCTAAAACTTCAGTGAAACGTAATGATGAAGGAAAGGAAATTGAAAATGAAGAATAGAGGAAACAGCCAGAAGGAAAAACAAAAGGGCGAATCCATTCCATTTTTGGTAGTGAAGTGTACTTCGCCATAAAATGTGCTTATTGGGAGGCCCTCGTTGAATAGACTTGGGGCGATCATCTCCACAAGACATTTAACAGCTAAGTATCCGTTAAGCAAGGGTGGAGTTGGAATTTTGAAAGCTGATCAGGTTGTGGCTCGAAAGTGTTATTCAGAGAGCTTCAAACAGTATGGTCAGATGGGAAAGAAAGTTGTGAAAGAGGGACACCGTGTTTATGAGGTAAACATGGATCAAGCTGACATAAGTTTTTGGATCCTCGTGATGGATTTCTAGAGCATAAGATGACTTCAGAAGAAGAAACTAAGGCGGTGATGATTGGCGAACGAAGTTTGAAAGTGGGTGTCAGTTTAACTGCAAGTCAGGAGGACATGTTAGTCAAGCTCTTATATGAAAATATGGATTTGTTTGCATGGAGGGCGGAAGAACTTCATGGGATCGATCCAGAGTTCATTTGTCATAAGTTAGCTCTTAATCTCGGGGCGAAACCAATTGTTCAGTTTAAAAGGAAAATGGGTGAGGAGAAATCAGGACCCGTGAAGGTGGAAACTAATAAACTGCTAGAAGCTGGATTCATCAGAGAAGTATCCAACTTGGTTGGCGAACGTAGTTATGGTGAAGAAGGCCAATGGAAAGTGGCGGATGTGCACTGATTATACAGATTTGAATAAGCATTGTCCAAAAGACTCTTATCCTTTGCCAAACATTGATAAGCTTGTGGAAAGGGCGTATGGATTTGGCATGCTTGGTCTTATGGATGCATATTCAGGCTATCATCATATCAGAATGTATCAACCCGATGAGGAGAAAACAACTTTCATGACTAATCAGGCGAACTATTGTTACCAAACCATGCCATTTGGACTAAAAAATGCAGGTGCAACTTATCAGAGACTGATGGACAAAGTGTTTGACAAGCAAGTGGGGAAACATGAAAATTTATGTGGACGATATGGTGGTCAAGTCAGAGGAAATGTTAGCACATTGTTCAGATTTGAAGGAAGCTTTTGGTGAACTCAGAAAGCATAATATGCGACTCAATCCAGAAAAGTGTTCATTTGGGATTAAAAGTGGAAAATTTCTGGGTTTTATGATTACAAGGAGAGGAATTGAAGTAAATCCTAATAAGTGTAAGGCGATCCTCGAGATGCAAAGTCCCACTTTAGTTAAGGATGTGCAGAAGTTCACTAGAAGAATAGTAGCCTTGTCAAGGTTCCTGCCGTGTTCTGAAAGTAAATCAGCTCTGTTTTTCCAATGCTTGAGGAAGAATAAAGCGTTTAAGTGGAATGAAGAATTTGAGGGGCTTTTCAAAGTTTGAAAGAACACTTATCCAGTCCGCCATTTTTTTCCAAACCAATGCCAGGTATTTCGTTGTCAATGTTTATTTCCATATCTGATAATGTTGTTAGTTCAGTCTTGTTGTAAGAAATTAAGGATGATTTGAGAATCATATATTTTGTGAGCCATGCCCTTCAAGGGGCAGAGGTGAGATACCAGAAAATAGAAAAGGCTGCTTTAGCCTTGATCATATCCGCCAGAAAATTAAGACCTTATTTCCAAGGCTTTCCAGTTATACTCAAAACTGACTTACCACTTCGCCAAGTGTTGCAAAATCCTGATCTTGCAGGAAGAATGGTTTCATGGGCTGTTGAGTTATCAGAATTTGGAATTACTTTTGAAAGAAAAGGGCTGATCAAAGCGCAAGCTTTAGTGGATTTTGTTAATGATATGTCTCCTAATGAAAAAAGTGTTGAAGTAGGCAAATGGATTTTGTTAGTTGATGGATCGTCAAACATCAAGGGCAGTGGTGCTAGAGTGATTTTAGAAGGACCAGGGGGTGTAACAATTGAGCAGTCACTCAAGTTTGATTTTAAAGCAAGCAACAATCAGGCAGAATACGAAGCTATAATTGTAGGATTGAGATCGGCGATTGAAATGGGAGTCAAGAGCATTACAATCAAAACTGATTCACAGATAGTCTCCAGGTAGATTCAAGGCGAATATCAAGCGAAAGACACACAATTGGCTAAGTACTTAGTGAATGCTCAGAACTTGATAAATCAGGTTGTTCAAGTGCAGATTAATCATGTTCCACGAGATGAAAATACCTGGGTGGATATATTGTCAAAATTAGCAAGTACTAAAAAGCCAGGGAACAACAAGTCAGTGATCCAGGAAGTTCTGAATAGCCCAAGTATTGAAAATGATGAAGTTATGATGATTTCAGCAGCTGCGGATCAAAATTGGATGGGGCGGATCAATATGCGTCTGGAAGTAGAGGGAACAAATTTGTTGATGTTTACAAAGGACCAGGTTCGTGAGGCAAGTCATTACACTCTCCTAGGCGATCAATTATACAGAAGGGGAGTGGGGATTTCGTTGCTGAGATGTGTTTCAAAGGAGGAAGCTGAAAGAATTATGTTTGAGGTACACGAAGGAGTTTGTGCAAGTCATTTGGGCGGAAGATCTTTGGCAGCAAAAGTGTTAAGAGCAGGGTTTTATTGGCCAACGCTGAGGATAGATTGTATGGAGTATGCAAAGAAGTGTGAAAAGTGTCAGATGTATGCAGACTTTCATAGAGCACCGCCAGAAGTTCTGAGTTCAATGAGTTCATCATGGCCATTTGCAATGGCGGGGGTGGACATCTTGGGGTCGTTTACTCCAGTAGAATCGTAGATTAGATTCGTTCTGGTTGCAGTTGATTACTTTTCTAAATGGATTGAGGCAGAGTCAATGGTGAAGATAACTTCAGAGAAAGTCAAGAAGTTCTATTGGAGAAAGCTGATTTGCAGGTTTGGCGTACCAGCTACAATCATTTCAGATAATGGTACACAATTCACTAGCAGGAGTGTGAAGAATTTTTGTGCTGAAATGGGCATTGAGATACGTTTCGCCTCTGTTGAGCATCCACAGTAATATGGACAAGTGGAATATGCAAATAAAGTTATTCTCAATGGAATCAAGAAGCGACTGGGCGAAGCAAAGGGGTTATGGGCAGATGAGTTGATTACAGTAATTTGGGCATACAATACCACACCGTAGTCTACTACTGGCGAATTACCTTTCAAGTTAACTTATGGAGTAGATGCAATGATTCCGGTGGAAGTGCAAGATGTGACTTTCCGAGTGGCAACTTACAGTGAAGAGCAAAATGACATGAGTAGGCTGATTGATTTGAACTTAGCAGAGGAAACTCTAGCAGAGGTTTGTTTAAGACAAGCTGTTGTGAAACAAAGATCTGGGAGGTGTTATAATTCAAGAGTGGTACCAAGGCAGATGAAAGTTGGCGATCTAGTGCTAAAACGGAAAGCAAAGGGACCTGATGACTCAAAGTTGTCACCAAATTGGGAAGGACCTTATAGAATTCTGCGAGAATTGGGTCAAGGGGCGTATCACTTGGAGGAACTATCTGGGCGAAAGGTGCCAAGAGCTTGGAATGCACATCATCTCCGTTATTACTACAGTTGATTCGCCGCATGTTACTTTCAATTTGTTTGTTCTCCATGTTGTTTAAGACTATGTTATGTGTGTAAGACTTAGTGTGATGCACTCTTTTCTCTACCCAGAAGGGAGAGTTTTTAACGAGGCATCACACACTAATGAATAACAGGTATGCACTATTTTCTCTACCCCAAGCAGGATAGTTTTTAACGAGGCATAACGTTTTAAAAATGTTTGAGTGTGCAACATTTTATTTTGTTTCCATGATTGAAAACGTATCAACTGAGGTCTATCAATTGGGTGATGTCATGCAATTGAGAAAGAGTATGTCTCTTAAAACTAGAGCGTTTGGCCACGAATTCATAAGCACAACCTTAAGTTGGATTAAGCTTGTCCAAATTAAGCACAAGTCTCCACACGAGCAAATAGTTGATTCGGATAGTGTGACTCTGATTCAACATATGACTAAGTCCAAAATGGAAATTTTGACTAAGTTAAATATACAAAAGCCTTATGATTCAAAGAATAGTTGATTGAAATGAAATTTCTCTAGGAATTTCAAACATTTTCTTCGGAAACTTTCTTCTATATACAGTAGCTTTTAGGTGAAACAAAGTAGCAATAAATTCAAAGCGAAGGTTAGTGAATTGCAATGTTGTTAAGTAACATTATTGCATAATTCGCATTGAAATGTTGATGTTTATCCTGAGAAGTATGCTAGATAACTTCGAATATTTATGCGTTATTTACATTCCTTTGCTTTATTAGGCGAAGAGATTCAGAGAAAGTTTGTTATTAAGTTTGACTTAGGTGTGAGACTTTGAATCTTTTGTTTAAGCAAAAGAAATTGTTTAGAATTCTTTGAAGTTGAAAACTTTGATGAATAGAAAGACTTAGATATATTTCATTCAGAAATATAAAGACATTACATAGTTGGCAAGAAAAGAAAGATAGATAGTGAACGAAAACGTTCAAAACTTAGACAATTAGAATGCAGGAAAGTAGGAAAAAAGAAAAACAGGGAATCAGAACTTGGCGAAGGTTCAGTGGTTCTCTCCTTCGCCCTCCTTGCCATTGGCATTTCCCTCTTCATTCTTTTCTTCTTCTTCTTCCTCTTTCTCCTCTTCTTCATTCTCTTTATCAGCGGCATCGAGATTAATTAGTTTCCCTTCAACAATGTGGGAATAAGGACCAATATTGTCGACGTTGAGGGGCGCATGCATCAGGATTGAGAAAAAGGATTTGATCCTTTGCTTTGGCGAAGCCAACTTCAAGTTGTTCCAGGATGGAGTCCTTCAATACCAAAACCTCAGAGTTTAACTTGGAGTTTTCTCCAAGTAAAGTGTTGTTGGCAGAAGTTATTTGAGAAACTTCTGTTTGTAGCTTTGTGTTCTCTTCAGATTATGCCTTATGGGCGACATTGCTTTCCACCAGACTATTCTTCAGGTTGGAATTCTCTAAAGCCAGGTCTGCGGCTTTCTTCTCTTTTTCCTTGTTGGAATTATCCAACAGTTTCATTGTAGCCTTCATCTTTCCAATTTCTTTTTCTTTCTCTTCAAGCATTTTGGTGTTTGAAATTCTGTCAAAGCCGGCAGTTTCCAAATCCACCATTTTGGAGATGGTAGCAATCTCCAAACCCTTGGTCATAAGAGCTTGACAAGCCTCTTTGAGACCAATTTTCCTGATCTTTTCTTGGTCAGCCTCAAACACCAAATTCGTTTCCACCAGCGAATTAAAATCAATTTTGGAGTCCCAAAGCGAGGTGACTTCCTCTAAAGTGAGTTCTTCAAACTCTTTCAGCAAGTTTTTCCATGAAGGGGACAGAGCGCTTGATGAACCACCCTTATTAGCAGCGTTGGGCATTCTTTTTATCATAAATTTTTCCATGGAGGGATGACTGGAACTCTTTCCCTTAACCGATTCGGGAGTCTCATTCTTCTTTTTCTTTTTTGCGGGGCAAGTGGATTTAGTGGCAAAGTGACTTGTATCATTTTCTGTGAGGGTGTTGGCTGGGTTTCTTTTTTCCTTAGCAGCCTGTTGCCCGCGGAGGATATCATCATCAGATAGGCGAGTCATTGTTAATGAAAAAAGTATAAGTATGGAGTGTGTTAAAGAGAAAAATTTGTTATATGCAAATTTAGATATGCAGATTTAGATGTCTTATGTAACACCCCGGTTTCTCAACTGAGGAGTCACATTAGTTACCTAACAAAATCTAAGGACTATTTCGTAATCCTAACAAAACACAATATATTTTTTCCCTTTTCGAAACAACTGAACATAATTGAATATATAACATAGACTTTATTCAACAACCCGTTCCCGACATAATAATAATAGTGTCTTACATCATCATGAACAAGTTTCCAAAATAAGTACGCACACTTTAACAGTGGCGAAATAAGGTTTAAACAACAGAGTTTTCATAAGGAAAAAGAAACTCAAACATAGTCCACCAAAAAGGGAGAAGCAACTGCTTCATCCACCTCTACTCGACCGCCCACGATCACGGTCTCCGACTCGAACAGCTAAGCTTCAGCGGAAGGCTCACCATCGCCTAATAGCGTTAAGCGCCCAAACAACAAATAGCAAATAGAAAAGGGTTAACTCCATACAATTATCATGTATGAAAGAGAAAATCATGCTATTCAAATTTAACTACCTATCATGGTAAATAAACCAGCAACATAACTAAACTCATATATCAACAACCTAATCATATAACATCAATTCGGATATCGACAACCTAACATATAACATCAATTCAAATATCAAAAACTTCAACAGTATAATATCAATTCAGATATCAATAAACCAATAACTAAAATCCAACAACATAGGGTCAGGTGTTAGTTCCCTATAATGCAACTATATGCTTCTACCAAAATGGATCGATCAGCAACGTCTCTCAAGACGGGACAATCACGCGGGACCACACCCACCTCATTGCCACTTTACGCCACTCCGGACGGGACAATCGCGTGGGACCACACCCACCTCATCGCCACTTTAGAACATCTCGAAAGATGGGACAATCCCGCGGGACCACACCCACCTCATTGCCACTTTATAACGCCTCGAAAGACGGGACAATCACGTGGGACCACACCCACCTCATCGCCACTTAAGAACCAAAGCCTATATGCCAAGTCAGTCAACAACAATCCCCAAACCAATGATTAATTCGGAGTAACCACATGTTATTCCTATTATCAACGAACATAACTCAATTCAATTGCATACCAACTCAGTTCAATGACAGAAACCCGTAAGCGGCCGAAGCCTCTCAGAAAACGGAGACACACGTCTCAATAAGTTTACTCGGCCGAAGCCTTCAGAAAACATTTGGCACAAGCCTCAGAAACAGTCAATATAAGCAAGCATACAACATTGCAAGCATAATAATCATAATCCAATGCCAATCAATATAAACATCTTCATCTCAAACGCAGGCAGTGCGATAAAAGCAGGCAAGACTCAAAGACACTCTAAAACCGAGTTACCCTTACCTTCGTGAGTAGAAGTTGGGCATGGAAGTTGTGAACCTAGAACAAGGAAACACAATCATCAACACAAGCCCTACTAGAAGTAACACTATCTAATAACGCTAATCGAAACCGGAAAGAAAGCTTTTAAAGCTTCAGAGTTCCTCTTAAGGCACGAATTGACAACGGAACTTCGTTCGCTAAAACGAGCATAACTCGAGCTACAGAACTCGGAATGACATGAAACCAGCGCCAAAATTTCGACAATCAAAAGAGCTACGCAATGGCTCAGGTCATAGAGACTCAAAAATTATTTTTGGACACGGTACCCTAAGCAATAGGTTTCGGCCACTATGTAAAATAGGGTTTCCGAACTTTTTCTTCGGTCTAAATCGATTCCTAGGTATTCCTAGGCGATATCTAGGCCAGGGAAACTCTCAGAAAAATTATCGGGTCGAAAACTGTCGCAGGGGTATTTTGGTCAATATTTTTAGCTCAAAAATTCAAAACTGAAATTTCGAAAAACAAATTAGATGGGGTCGACACCAACGACGATTATGACGACTAATCCTACTAACGCTAAGCTCAGTCGAGAGTTTTAAGCCCAAAAGACGGAACTTTAGCCAAAAATGGGTATTTCCTACAGAAATGAATTCCGGCGGCATTTCGGCGACATTCGGCAAAATGTAATCCGCTAAACATGCTCAGGGGCACGCAGGGAATAAGTTTAGACACTAAAATCAAGTTATTTGGACAGTTTTACAAAAAGCTCAAAACTTTGAGCACAGAAAGACATAGAGAAAAGCGACAAAATTTAAGATCAGAAGAAAGAAATAACATCAGTACCTTGAGGCCTACGCGTAGCAACGAACAGAGCGACGATCAGGCAAGAACCGGAAAAAATCAAATCTCTTCCTTTCCTCCAAGAAGTTCACGGCCGTGTGTGTGTGTTGTGTGATTTTTTTTTTGATTTTTTTCATTTTTTGAAGTCCTATTTATAGGAAATTGAAAACGTGAGAAAATGATTATTTCGCGATTCCGATTTTTCCTACTGATTCCAACGTATTTTAGACACGATATTCTTCCCGCTGAATCTTCTAATTCTTCAAAGAAATATCAGTATGATTTTTGGTTTTCGAGGCTTGTTTTTTAATGTTTACCGGCTTAAAATGCACTTTATGCACTTTTTGATTTTGACCTCGGATGCAGAAACTTCCTTCTGAAGAAAGATTTGGAACGTCGATTAGAGTGGGCATTCGCGTGTGGAATCTTCGTTTGAAGCTCCGAATAGAAAAAGTCTTCATCGTAGGTTAATTTAATAGCTCTAGAAAAACCAGGGATTCAGTTTCGGCAAACCTCCCGGTATCGGAAATGAGTGTTCGTAAATTCCAGGGTTTCGTATCGAAACGCTTATTATGGAAGGATTAAGAGAAGTTCTAACATTTCTCTGAAGATTTTTGGAATTAGTTTCCCATCGTGTCTTTAAGTGCAAATTAGTCGTTTACTAACGGTTTTGCCCTAAGGCAGAAATGAATGAAACTCGTGCCGTAGCCTATAACGACTATGTTACTATTCTTAGTCATTTCCTGAACTTTCCTCTTCTTAATATTAATCCAAACATTAAACACGAGTCAAGTTCCTCTCACGCTTACACAGAATCCTATGCGTGAGCTGGAAATCATTTATCTATTTAATTCTAAAATTTTGGGTCTTACATCTTACCCACATATTCGCTCACTTTATTTTCAAAGTGGGCTATCAGTAAACCACCTAGATTTAACTCTATGGTGGACAAGAACTAGCAATTAACTAACTCTTCTGGGGTTTAGGCATCATCGGGAATCTTGATGATAACTTCATATTGGTTCGTCCAATAGAATGGAAATCAAGGACTTCCATCATCAAAGTAAAAAACGTCTTTACATCTCTCGGTTTCTTGGAGTTTGAAAAATTTTCCTTTAAATTGTTTGTAGTGGCTTTTGAACAGAGTAAATAGACCCATTTCTCTAGCAGTGGCAAGAGAAAGGTATTCACCTTTAACGCTTCGCCTGCATGTTTCAAAGAAATAGAAAAACTTATTGCAAGTGGGTTCTATTCCTAGGGCGACACATAAGATCTCAAAGGCCTTTAGGTTCACCCAAGCATTACACTGAAGTTGGGTAGGGGCCACCTTCAGAATGGTTAGTGAAGGTATGAAAAACGATAGAAAGGGGGGGGGGGGTTGAATAACGTTTTACAACTAAAAACTCAATCCACTTGAGATTTAGATAAATCTCTTTGAACACCAAAGATAAGAGTGCAGAGATAAGAGATAAGGAAAGCACACAAATGATTTTATCCTGGTTCACTTGATAAATCCCTCAAGCTAATCCAGTCCACCCGTTAAGGTGATTTCTTCCTTCTTAGAATGAAGGCAATCCACTAATCAGAGTTTTGTTACAACTGCACTTGCTACCTGCAAAGTGACTAACAATACACTGACTTAGCTCTCACTAAGATTCACTCTTTTAGTCTTCTCTAGGATTCGATCAATCTTGATCTCCTAAAGGTAAAACAAACAACTGTTTGAAAGTATTGGGTTTAGAAATAAGTGCTTCTACAAAGTTGATAGTAAACATACTTAGTTCTATTTTAAGAAAGATTTCTAAGAAGATTTTGAATATTTCTTGCGCGTGAGTAAGTTTCTTAGGTGACATCTTTCAATCTTCAGCCTCTTTATATACTCCAAGGATTAGGGTTTGAACGTTGCATGGAGATGCTACCGTTGGAGGGCAGATCAGGAATTTCCAAGTTCTGCTATGGCTGAATCAGTTAGGTAAGGTCGTCAGGAATGGTACAATTGCTTTTGTACTTTGGATAGCGACATGACCTTCAACCTTGTTGACTTCTGATCAGAGGGATGCTTCATCTTGGAACTTGTGAAGCTTGATGATCAGAGTCAGAGGGAAGCTTGGATCCTCTGACCTTTGTACCTCCTGCTTCTGGACTCAAAGGAGAAGTACTTGGTCTTCAGAGCCAGCTTACTCTTGGATTTCAGAGTCTTCACTACTCAGCTTCTGATGCTTCAGAGCTTCTGATCCTTCAGAGCGTCTGATCCTTCAGAGCTTCTAGTGAGCTGAATCCATATCAGAGCTTTGTAATCTTCAGATCTTCTGAAGCTTGAACTACTGTTCAGATTGAACATAGTACGTGCGAAAGCGTTGCAGAGGTTACTCTTTGAGCATTGTGCTTCTGATTTTTGTGAGATAGGTCCAGAGTCTTGGCCTGTCATTTGAACACTCAGAAAACAAAGTTAGAGTACCATAATTGTTCATACTTAATAGTTAACTTGTAATCATCAAAACATAGAGTTGTACTACTAGATCAAAACTTGATCTTACAATCTCCCCCTTTTTGATGATGACAAAACCAAGTATTTTGATGAACAATTCTTAAACAATAAACTGAATTCACTCAGAGTTTAGAGAATAGAGAAAAACTTATCCTGAGGTGAATGGTTTATGTTGCTCATTTTGAATCTAAGTCACAGCTTGATTCTGAGCTTAGCTCCCCCTGAATCTAAGACTTAATGAAAAAAAAAAATACCTAGATTCTGAGCTAAATCATAAGAGTTCAGAGTAAGAATGTATGACATAGATAAGATAAAATAATCAGAGCGCATAAGTATTCAGAGTCATGAGCAGAGTAAAGGTATCAGAGTCAACTAGTATCACTTCAAAGGAAGTGAAAATGTATTCCTTGTATTTGCCCAGTGACACATCTATGGTCATAAAGGTGGAACTCTTAAATTCTCCAAAAGAAAAAGAAATCACACTAAACAGCTTACACATCAATAATTGGGTTATACTCCCCCTTTTTGTCATAAGCAAAAAGCATGGGGTGTGAAAAACTTAGCTTGAAGTACAAGGTACTCCCCCTTAGAGAAGGTCTAAATTTCAAAAGATGGAGAGAAAAAAAAAATTAATGAAAACGTATTTAATTAATGCATATGCAGAAGAGTAAATGAAGAGGTTGAACGTTTACCACCGACCAAGGAATTAAGGCAAACTTCTGTTACCAATATATAAACCTCGAGAAACTGCTTCAGCATTAACTTCTGTAGACTGAACTGAGCGTATAAATAGTGTAACGCCCCGATTTCTCGAGTGTTACACAGTAACTAATTAACCAATTTTCATAAAGAGTTTTTGTTCATTCACTTATGAATCTTGAATTAAATGACAAAAGTTCTAATATTGCGAAACTCTTAAAAACTATACCAAATTAACTTGCGGAATACATAAAAGCCAATGTGAACTCAAATTCATTAAACAGCGGAGATGTATAAAATATTTATCCCAAAAGCTCATCGTCGGATGGGTTCATCTCATTCCAAGGATCGTCGGTCACCTTGGGAAGCTCTTCCTCTGGCTCCAGCTCGGACTCCTCATCATCATGGCTCAACTTCCAGGAAGTCACCGTGTTCGTAGTCAGCACCATCTACCCCCCCCCCATATAACAAATAAACAAGTAGCGCAAGGGTCAGGTCGACAGCAAAATACATAATACTCAATAATCATCACAGATAAATTAAAAATCGATTATGGGTTTTCATCAATGGTTAGTTAGTTAGGCTAACAGATTCCTCACTTCACACAACCACCTCAACACCAATGGCCAAATCACGATCATCCGCAGATGAACAATTCTCGGAGGGGACACACCGTACAACCCTCAATCACGTGGGGACACACCGTACAACCCACAAACACCCTCGCGTGCAAGTAACCGTTTGTCTCTAACGGTACCATCGTTCTCATGGTCCATAGTCATCACTAGACCTATGTTCCAATTACATCACATTTTACTTTTTACTTGCAAACGAGTTATTTCTCTTTCTCTTATATTGAGGCTCTAAGTCAAGTCTTCCTAGAGTCTTTTATTCTCTTCACAAAACTAAGATAGCAACACAACATTCACAGTGCACAAAAGGGAATTACGGCTAGGTGAGCGACCCTTTTGTACAAATAACCAATTAAACAATGTGAAATCATTTAAGAATAGCCATATACATAAAATCATGCATATTATGTCACAACATCACCACAAGGCAAGTACCAAGGCTCATGAAATCAAGCTTAACAGCATATAACTCACAGCATCTCCTAAACACATGTTCCTAACAAAACTTCAAAACATTTTTGCAACTCAACATATTGACAGCAGAAAAAGCTTTCACAAAAACAGAGCCACAAAATGCATCTTTCAACCAAAAATCACGTATGATACCTTTATGGAAAGCTATTTTAAATATCTACAACTATCTAGTTACACACTTGTTCATTTGAGTCCCAGAATTAGGTGATATTAGGCCTTAAAGCTTACTGTCCGGAACAGAAAAGACAGCAGGTGTAACAGTTACTAAAAACGACCTCCAGATCACATTACTAAACCAAAAATTATGATGTTTATACGTCTGGAAAGCTATTTCGAAAATATACAACTTTCATTCTAATCACTTTTTCATTTGACGATCATAAATAGGTGAAAAGGGGCTCTGAAGTCCGCTGTCCAGTACAGGAAACTGGCAGCGAAACTCCCAGCTCTAGTTTAAGCTATAAACCATTTCAGCCCAAGGCTTTAAGCTATGTTCCAGCATTAAAAATCAAATCACATAGGTCTCATATCATAATAGTACAGCAAGCAAACTTCCAACCCAAACCCTCAAGCAAACCCTCAACAATCAAGATTTTTCACAACCAAATATAGCAACAAGTCCCTAACAAACTACCCAAGTCCTAGGACCAGCCCTTACCTAGGTCTTAAAGCTTGAAAACAGAGGAGAATGAAGATGGTTTCTTGCTGTCCCAGTTCCCTTTCTCTCCCCCCTTGCTCTCGGTCTCTCTCTCCCACTTGCGATCTCCTCCTCTCTCGCGTGCGGTTGGCGGAGGTGGCGGCTAGTGCGGCCTCCTCTTCCTCTCTCGTGAGTTCTCTCCTTTCCCTCTCTGTTGTTACATGAAGTATGGAGTAGGGGTGCACTTCTATTTCTGATTGCAAAAGAAAACAAGGGTTTTCTCCTTCCTTTACTCCCTTATCATACACGGCCAACACTTATTTGGGCTAGGGTTTGCTTTTCTCTTAGCCCAAACCCATAGTAACCTTGACCCACTAATCCCTCAACTAATCAGGCCTGATCACACTTAAAACCTGGACCCCTCTTAGTAATTTCACAATTAAACTCGGAATTAAAATAAAACAATTCGCTGGTACTGTACAGCCAGAACCATCGTCTCTAAAACGTGAATATCTCGAGCTACAGAGGTCGGAATGACCTGACTCCAGTTTGAGAATTTTCTTAACTTAAAGGGCTACAAATCTCATGAAGGAAGTGTTCCCAAATGAGGTCGTTAAGACCCTCTAAAAGTTCACACAATGTGACAGCTAAAATCTGTCAAAACTCAAACTTAACCAAAATCTCATTTTATTCAATCGATCATCAAAGCATTACAAAAATAAGGTCTAGGGCCTTACAATACCACCCTCCTTAAAAATTGTTTCGTCCTCGAAACTACTATAGGAATACACACCACGCTTCCATTGCGCCATCGGATATTCCCTACAAATTTCTCAGTCGTCTCGACGCATAGGTTATTTTCCTTAGTCTCATCTTTATGGTTTTCACGTGACATTGCTAGTGGTCTGGTTCCACATCATTTTCACAAAGGGAAACTCTCTCTCTTTAACGTTCCTGTCACAGTCCAACACCAACTATCATTCCTATTACCATTTTCCAATATCAAGTTGATCAGGCTCAATATCTAAAAGATGACAACTAGAAAAATAATTGGTAAGGATGTTCGAGTCACTCTCATTTCACTGTCTATAACCTAGACACTCGTCGTAGAACCTCACGGAACTCTTCCGTTAGAACATGACCCAGACTGCCTCACTGCAGTCACACAAAACAACAAAAGTTTAAGTCAAACAGGTGTTATGCTCATGCCGGTACACGCTGGTCGGCGTCCCGTCCAGGTGATCCAGATGCAACATCAACAGCTTAGACCTGGGAAAACAAACTTTCCAGACACCGAGCTCAAAGGTTCCATCCACCAATTCACTCGTTCGGTAGTTCCATCCACCTCCTAGTCCATTCGACAGTTCCATCCACCATCTGGTTTGTCCGATCTATGGTTCCATCCACCATATACGATCGTTGGTTCCATCCAGCAATCCTGTTTTTCCTGATGGTTCCATCCACCATCTCAGTCTGACCAATGGTTCCATCCACCATCTCATCGACCTTGATGGTTCCATCCACCATTTCGATCGACGCACTCCGTTCACTGGCTCCATCCGCCATCTCATCGACCTTGATGGTTCCATCCACCATCTCGATCGACGCACTCCATTCACTGGCTCCATCCGCCATCTCATCGACCTTGATGGTTCCATCCACCATCTTTGCTAAGTGAGGAAAAATCAAGAGTGTAACACAATCACACAAAACACCACAAAAACGTAAGGAAGACATTGACTCGGTCAGTGTTCTTCCCCACCTCTATGACTTAATAATGTGCATTCAGCACACCAAATCATATCACACACATAAATAAAAAACCATTCACAAAATGAAATAATACCAAATATTATTTATTTTACCAATTCTGACACAAAGTCTCGATGTGGTCAGGCGTATCCCACTTGGAGCGCCCATTCCAACCTCAATCTTTGGTAAGCGACAACCCCTTGATATCTAGCAATCATCTTCAGATAGACCTAGATATCACGCTCGTACTAGGGCACTAGGCGCCAAATCCAAGTCCAATTGATCAACCGTTTATAAGCTAATCATCATCTCAATACCTAACAATCCTTACATCATCTCTTGTATCAGAACTATCCTCATTCAGACCTTAAATCAATCTTTCACTTATCCTTAAGTCAAATTATAGCTTATTTTTAAGTCTGAAATCTCTGCATAACTCATAATTCATTCCCTTGAAGATCAAACCATAAACTGTGCCTCAAGGGACTTAGCCCAACTTTCGCTCCCTAGATTTTAATCTTCAAAGGTTCAACTGCTATCGTCACAACTAAAACCATTAAATCTCTTATTCATACCTGACTCTCAACTCTCAAGGACAATCTTAACCCCTACAGTTTTAATCCAGCTTAGTAAATCTCACTTAGTAATCCTAGCACATTTCTCTGAAATCCATATCAACACTCTCATGTATTCAACTTATGCTAAAACTTTCTTTCTCTAACTTGATCACTATCATACCAATCAACTTCTTAATCTCTCAATCCAATTCTAACAAACTTTAAGTCCTACACAATTAGGACAAGAATTTATGGACTTAAAATCTAAACCTTCATCGAGTTCGCACCAATAATGTCCTCTAACTCTTTAACACTTTTTAGATGAATATTCATTTCTTAGCACTACGACTTCTTCACAAAGGGCTCAAATACCTAACAAACTCATCTCTCAGATTTGACCAACATCTATCAATTCCTATCAACCTTTCTATCATGGTCCATCACCAGCTAAAATTCTGAATATCACCCCCCTTCAATATTAAGTCGATTAGGCTTAATATGTCGAAGATAAAAATTTAGAAAAAAGCACTGGAAAGGTCAATGAGTCCCTATCATCCAGTAGTCTCATAAATTGAGGTCCTATCCAATCGATTCAATTTCTAATACTTCAACCTCAAAAATTATGTACCCTTGACATCTCATCTCTGGAATTCATATGTCATTCCACAAAGATTCATCCTTAGCTTCTACCTTCGCCTTTTGACACGTCAAACACGTTGATACATACTCAACTACTCGTTTTTTTTCATCCCAGGCCACCAGAAATGAAGTTTTAAGTCTTGATACATCTTCGTCATTCCCGGATGAATACTCAATCTACTCTTATGACCCTCATCCAAGATCAACTTCCTCAAAATATCTTGACATAGAGTCAAACACTTAATCTCAAGTATCACGACAATGATACTAATCACAGACATTCTCACAGCCAAGCAAACATCTTAGCAAACAAGTCTACCCAATCTCACCGCGGAAACTTTGAAAACACCTTTATAAAAAAAAAAACACCAACGAGTTCGAAAAATCGTAAGCCCAAAACCCTTAGTGCTCTGGTTTCCCAACCGGAGCTCTGATACCACAATTTAACGCCCCGATTTCTCGAGTGTTACACAGTAACTAATTAACCAATTTTCATAAAGAGTTTTCGTCGATTCACTTATGAATCTTGAATTAAATGACAAAAGTTTTAATATTGCGAAACTCTTAAAAACTATACCAAATTAACTTGCGGAATACATAAAAGCCAATGCGAACACAAATTCATTAAACAACGGAGATGTATAAAATATTTATCCCAAAAGAAACCTTGTTGTAAATTACATTGAATGGAAGGAAAATATCCAACAGAAAGGTAAAGTAAATAGTCCACCGCCCACCCGGTACTCTCAACCCAGAAGAAAAGTACAAGTCACTCAACCCAACCCTAGTCATTCCGGAGCTTGTCCTCCATGAAGCCTTCAAGTCCTCATAGACGCCCCCCTTGACCATTATGGAACTGCCGCTTGGTCCTTGCAGTGAAGCTTCGGAACCTCAGCTCATCGTCGGATGGGTTAATCTCATTCCAAGGATCGTCGGTCACCTTGGGAAGCTCTTCCTCTGGCTCCAGCTCGGACTCCTCGTCATCATGGCTCAACTTCCAGGAAGTCACCGTGTTCGTAGTCAGCACCATCTACCCAGCCCCCCCACATATAACAAATAAACAAGTAGCGCAAGGGTCAGGTCGACAGCAAAATACATAATACTCAATAATCATCACAGATAAATTAAAAATCGATCATGGGTTTTCATCAATGGTTAGTTAGTTAGGCTAACGAATTCCTCACTTCACACAACCACCTCAACACCAATGGCCAAATCACGATCATCCGCAGATGAACAATTCTCGGAGGGGACACACCGTACAACCCTCAATCACGTGGGGACACACCGTACAACCCACAAAATCTCAAGGTGACCGCAGTCAACCAAATCACGTGGGGACACACCGTACAACCCACAAACACCCTCGTGTGCAAGTAACCCTTTGTCTCTAACGGTACCATCGTTCTCATGGTCCATAGTCATCACTAGACCTATGTTCCAATTACATCACATTTTACTTTTTACTTGCAAGCGAGTTATTTCTCTTTCTCTTATATTGAGGCTCTAAGTCAAGTCCTCCTAGAGTCTTTTATTCTCTTCACAAAACTAAGATAGCAACACAACATTCACAGTGCACAAAAGGGAATTACGGTTAGGTGAGCGACCCTTTTGTACAAATAACCAATTAAACAGTGTGAAATCATTTAAGAATAACCATATACATAAAATCATGCATATTATGTCACAACATCACCACAAGGCAAGTACCAAGGCTCATGAAATCAAGCTTAACAGCGTATAACTCACAGCATCTCCTAAACACATGTTCCTAACAAAACTTCAAAACATTTTTGCAACTCAACATATTGATAGCAGAAACAGCTTTCACAAAAACAGAGCCACAGAATGCATCTTTCAACCAAAAATCACGTATGATACCTTTCTGGAAAGCTATTTTAAATATCTACAATTATCTAGTTACACACTTGTTCATTTGAGTCCCAGAATTATGTGATATTAGGCCTTAAAGCTTACTGTCCGGAACAGGAAAGACAGCAGGTGTAACAGTTACTAAAAACGACCTCCCGATCACATTACTAAACCAAAAATTATGATTTTTATACGTATGGAAAGCTATTTCGAAAATATACAACTTTCATTTTAATCACGTTTTCATTTGACGACCCTAAATAGGTGAAAAGGGGCTCTGAAGTCCGCTGTCCAGTACAGGAAACTGGCAGCGAAACTCCCACCTCTAGTTTAAGCTATAAACCATTTCAGCCCAAGGCTTTAAGCTATGTTCCAGCATTAAAAATCAAATCACATAGGTCTCATATCATAATAGTACATCAAGCAAACTTCCAACCCAAACCCTCTCAAGTAAACCCTCAACAATCAAGATTTTTCACAACCAAATATAGCAACAAGTCCCTAACAAACTACCCAAGTCCTAGGACCAGCCCTTACCTTGGTCTTAAAGCTTGAAAACAGAGGAGAATGAAGATGGTTTCTTGCTGTCCAAGTTCCCTTTCTCTCCCCCCTTGCTCTCGGTCTCTCTCTCCCACTCGCGATCTCCTCCTCTCTCGCGTGCGCACGTGCGGTTGGCGGTGGTGGCGGCTAGGGCGGCCTCCTCTTCCTCTCTCGCGAGTTCTCTCCTTTCCCTCTCTGTTGTTACGTGAAGTATGGAGTAGGGGTGCACTTCTATTTCTGATTGCAAAAGAAAACAAGGGTTTTCTCCTTCCTTTACTCCCTTATCATACACGGCCAACACTTATTTGGGCTAGGGTTTGCTTTTCTCTTAGCCCAAACCCATAGTAACCTTGACCCACTAATCCCTCAACTAATCAGGCCTGATCACACTTAAAACCTGGACCCCTCTTAGTAATTTCACAATTAAACTCGGAATTAAAATAAAACAATTCGCTGGTACTGTACAGCCAGAACCACCGTCGCTAAAACGCGAATATCTCGAGCTACAGAGGTCGGAATGACCTGATTCCACTTCGAGAATTTTCTTAACTTAAAGGGATACAACTCTCATGAAGGAAGTGTTCCCAAATGAGACAGCTAAAATCTGTCAAAACTCAAACTTAACCAAAATCTCATTTTATTCAATCGATCATCAAAGCATTACAAAAATAAGGTCTAGGGCCTTACAAATAGCAGTTAAACATATCAGTCTTCACATCTCATTTTCTCTTGATCGTAAAAAATTCAATGGCATCCTTCAGTGCAAGCATCGAGCAGTTGAGAGAGAAAACCTTTGATGAAGATCTCTTCATCAACGTACGCTATCCAGAGGAACCGAGCGTTTATACCCTTACAAACCAGCTATTAGGCATGAGCCTAAGTCCAGAAATGGACAACATCCTTAGGAGCTTCCTCAGATTCGTGGAGGAAATGCAAGTTTGCTTTCAGAAGGAGCTGGAGCTTTATGAGGAAATCAGAGCAATAAAGGCGGCTATGGAGACGGTGGCGGCGGGTCCTCAGAGGCAGGAGCTGCGCCAGAGCTCAGTCCTCTTAGAGTATAGGCAGCATCGTCTGAAGCTTGAGAAAGCAACGATGCGAAGGCAGTGTAGAGAAATGATGAAAAATCCTCCCTTTTAATGTAACAATGTTTGTATGCAATTTCTTATTAATAAAAAAATTTGGTTGGTGGTTAATGAGTATGCATGAAATAAATTTTATGATGAACAAGTATTATGCAACACATAATGAAGAGGATAAAATAATAACACGAGAATAGATAAAGAAACCAGGTTCAAAACAAATAGACGGGAAAAAGAAAAACATAATACAGGAAAATAAACAACAACGATAAAACAGGAGAGAGGAGAGTTCATAAAACTAGGGTTTAGGTGTCCTCCGAAGCAGTTCTGTGCACATATCTTTCAAACTCTGAAGTAGAACTTCATGAGAGTTGAGCCTTTGTTCAATGATATCAATCCTTGAATCTGACTGAGGTTGAGCAGACGTTGCAGCGACATCAGAGTGAGGAACTCGAGCAGATGTGGAAGCAACATCAGTAGTTGGAACAATTCTAAGTGCTTCATTTCTGAGTACCTCAGCTTCAGCTTGTAATAATGTTGCTTGTTCCAGAGCTTGCAACCTTGCAGCTTCACGTTGTTCTGCCTCAATCCGTGCAGCTTCTTCTTCTTGTTCTTTCTTCCTTCTGGTTTCTTCAATAACACAATAGAGCTGTTCTCTCATCAGTTGTTCATTTAGAGCTTCTCGGCGTTTGAGGCGTTGAGTGGCAGCTTCAACACACTTATCCTATTCAGCATTTAGGAAACCAACCATCACCGGAACTTGGTCAACCATCCAAGAGCACAAACGATCCCAATCCTCAACAACCATGCCTGGATGCTCACTCAGGTCAGTGCGACCATGCACATTGCAAACCTTTAAAGATGCTTCATGATGAAATGAGTTGATGCAATCAAGGAGGGTGGTTGGTCCAGAGTAGGTGTAGGGAACAAGGGAGAGGTTTGGTTCAGGTGATGAAGAGTGGTTGCTACTTGCTACCTCAGAGGGAGAGCCAACCTGCAGAGTCTGATGTGCAAACGTGTTGGTCTCAGGGTGTTGATGAGAGGTTTCAGTCTCAGGGTTTGGTGATTTGTCTGAAGAATGGTTTGAGACTGATTCAGCATTTTCTGGAAGAGAGTTTTGAGGAGGAGGAGGTGGAGGAGGCATTGAGGCCAGAGGTACTGCTTGGATTGGGAAATCCGAAGCAACCAGAGGTTCTGGCCTTGGTCAAGGGTAGCGGTTTGGACTAGGAACAGTTATGAAATGTGCAGGAATTTCAGAAATCATTGTTCTTGCAATCTGAAAGAATTTGCGATTGGCTTCAGATTCATTTGAGGGAGAAGAGAAAGGAACATTGGTAGGAAAGGAAACAGAGGGACCAGGAGAGAGAATTTCACGTTCAGAGTGAGTGTGTGTATGAGGTTCAGAGGTGGTTTTATCAGAGACCTGTGTTTCAATGATTTGTGGTTCAGAGGCTTCTGGATTGTATGGAAGGATAATAGGTGAGGTGGAAGCAGAGGGTTTGTTGGCTTGGAGCATCTTCCAGAGGGGTTCTTCCTCAATGGAAGGTTGGAAGAATGAGGCCCTAGGGGGTGAAGGAGGAGAGGTTGATTGATTGATTGGTGTGGGTTCAGGATTGGTTTGATCTTGAATTGCATCAAGCAAATTAAAATCATCATCTGAAAGAACAACAAACTTACTTGAAGCTCTAGCTGCAGATCTTGTGACTCTGGTAGAGGGTGCAGGTCTAGCAGCCTCCTGAGTTGGTTGCAGATGAGTGACTTGAGTCACAACCCTGACCTTCTTGGCCTTCTTCTGAGGCGGTGGTTCATCATCATCATGGTCATCACCATCAGAGGGATCATTCTCCTCAGAGGCTTCAACTTGCTTTCTCTTGCTCTTCCTCTTCCTGGGAGATTCAAAATCAGGAGGATCGAGGAGGGTCCTGAAGAATTCATCCACATCAATTTCAAAGCCTTGCCGTCTCAAATCATCAAGGTAGATTCTAATTGCCTCTGGGTCATCAGCCTTGGACCAGAGGGGGTAGTCCTTCAGATGAGTTCTTCTTCTTGGTCTTGCATCAACAACTTTGACCTCAGCCTTTGTCTCTATCAGGCCCATTCTCTTCATGGAAGTAGGAGTGAAGACATCCCTAGTAATTGTTGTCAAGTCTTCAGTGCATCCTAATTGTCGCATATCCTTTATCAGTTTGCTCTCAATGAAGAAGTCAGAAATCAATCTTCTAAATGGTATGTATTTGATTGCAGACTTGGGTGAAGCAGTGGTTCGTGACTTCTTGATGCACTCCTTCAGATAGGAGAAGAGAAAGTAGGGCAGACAGACTTTGTGGTGCTCCTTGATGAAGAAGAGTAACACCTTCTGGGTAAAGTTGATGTAATCTGGAGAGCTTCCCTTTGACCTTTGATTTATGCAGTTTAGCAGAATCTTGTGCCAGATTCTCAAATCAGGATGAAGATCCTTGGTCTTGCAGTCATTTTTTCCTAGCTTCCATGTAGAGTATAGAGCCATGTTGACTGCCTCTTTGGTCTTTAGTTTGACCTTTGATTCCTGCAACTGGAATCTGTAGCCTTTGCTTGTTTCTGCACCCAGAAGTTTTGCAAACGACTTCTCAGTAATAATGATCCTCTTCCCCAGAACAAATGACACCACTTGATGCTCATTGCAATCAGCGTGCTTCCAGAATTCCTTCACGAGTTTGTCATAAACGGGACCATGGAGTCTTTGGAAGTACCTTTCCCAGCCTTGAGCTTGAGCTTCAGGACGAAGATCAACTCCATTGTCAGCAATATTGTCGAGGTCGAATCTCCATTCAACAAGAACTTGGAGATCTTCTGGAGGGAAGACGCAGGTAACTGCACATCTTCTTTGAGAAAGGGGAACAACATCTTCTGCGTCTTGGACTTGTGCTTGAACAACCTCAGTCGATCTGGGACGTAGAGCAGGACCCACTTGCCCTGTGGGAAGACCCACAACCATTCTGGGAAAAAACTCTTCCATCGGCGGAATCAGATCGCTCACCGGAGTCAGCTCTTTCAGAATTTGCCATTGTTGAAGGTAGAAGGTTTGGGTAGAATAGAGATGAGAGATTGCGAGAGAGAATCGAGGAAAACAAGGATTTTGCAAATAGGAGAGAGAAGCAAAAACGTGAATGATGGAGATCGTGTGTGCGTAGTGGTTTTAGAAAGTAACCGTTGTTGATTGTAAAAGCAAAAGTAAAATCAACGGTTGAAAATTAAGGACATCATTATGAACAATTATTACACACATCACACGGTGGAGATAAAGCACATCAACACTCATTACAACAGATTGTCAGCACGGGCACAAGGAACGATGTATCAAAGTAACTGACACACGCTTACTGTCTTATCTCAGAGTAAGTATCATAGTTAGAGGTTCTGATCCATATTCAGATTTTTCAGTATAAATTTAAATCTATCTTCTGCTAAGGGCTTTGTGAAGATATCTTCCCATTGATGGTCAATATCAATAAACTTCAGAAGAAGTACGCCCTTCTGAACATAATCTCTAATAAAGTGATACTTTACCTCAATGTGTTTAGCCCTTGAGTGTAAGATTGGATTCTTACTAAGTGAAATTGCAGCAGTGTTATCACAATGGATTGGAATGTTGCTCTCAAGGATTTGAAAATCCTATAGCTGATGTTTCATCCAGAGCATCTGAGTACTACAAATAGCTGCTGAGATATATTCTGCCTCTGCAGTGGATAGTGCAATAGTAGACTGTCTCTTGCTTGCCCATGAGGCTAGGTTACTTCCCAGAAATTGACAATTTCCAGAAGTACTCTTTCTTTCAGTTCTATCTCCAGCATAATCAGCATCACAATAACCTGAAAGCTTATACTCTGATGTTTTCTTATACATCAAGCCGAGGTTAGTGGTACCTTTCAGATATCTGAGAATTCTCTTAACCGCAATTAAGTGGGTTTCTCTAGGATCTGATTGCAAACTGTAACGCCCAGATTTCTCAAACGTCAAGTAATTACCAAAATTTCGCAAATAATTTTCGCCGATTCATTTACTCTTCTTTATTTACTGATAAGGGTTCATTTTTCCTTTTTAGAAAACTCTTTATTATCACGTCTCCAGAAAACTTCTTTATCCTAACTCCGACGAAAGAACAATAAATATAAACAGCGGAATAATAATGATAACTTGAAATAAGGTCATAATCAACGTCGCGCATTAAATGACATCATCATAAAACAACCGTAGAAAATAATGTCGTGGCCACACCCATGTGTGGAAAAAACCACTGTGAAAGTAATCCGGTTACATAAAATAGCCAATTGCCTCCTCAAGTTTAGCAAAATAAGAAAATAAATAAATAAATGAAGTTCCAAGGACAGATATGCGCTCTCACTGGGACCCCCATGCACTCACTGCCCCTCTTGCCCCGCAGAGTCCTTCTTCGGAACCTCGACCTCGCCACCCCGTGCTTTCTTCCTCGACCTTGGACCAACCTTCGTGTTGAATATCCAACGGGCACCACCACCATAAGGACGTCGCTTCGTTCCAGCATCCGCGTTCACTGAAGCGACGGACTCTTCACTATCCTCGTGCTTAACCGGTGACACTCGTGATTCTTCATCCTTGGGTTGAAGGAACCTCGCTGGCGGGTATGGCATGTCATAGATCCCTCCCCGAATCATCTGACTCTCCACTATGTTGCCGTTCTCGTCCTCCCCAATGATGCACACATCTCCGACATAGATCTTCCGAATCCCCGAGGTGTCGGTCCCCCAGGCTTCGTCATCGTACTGGTCCTCAAGTTTCATGGTCCACCGATGGACAAGTGCCATCATCGTCGTTCTCCTCATCTACCCCCCCCCCCTCCCCCAAATAAACACATAGCAAACAAGAAAGGGTCAGGTCAAATAGAAAAACAATAACAAATCACAGTAAGGAACAATATATTTATATATATAACATATCTCTTATGGAAAGTTTCAAGTTAATTAGTCAATGCTAACGGATTCCTCACTTCACACAACCCACCAAAACTCCTTGGCCAAACGAGTGCGTCCGCAGAGGCACCATTCTCAGAGGGGGACTCACCGTCCAAGACCTCAATCACGTGGATCCACAGTATCCACAAAACACATCACGTGCGTCCGCAGAGGCACATTTCTCAAGAAAATCTCCCTCGCGTGCAAGGTACCATCGTTCTCATGGTCCATAGTCCACTCTAGACCTATGTCCATCTCAAATCTCATCATTAAAATTACACTTGCATGCGAGTTATGTCTCATTCTCTTTTAAGTTTGGCTCTATGGTTATCCTAGAGTCTTATTAAATCTTGTCTCAACTATGTTAGCACAATATCACATTCACAATGAATAAAGGGAATTACGGCTAGGTGAGCGACCCCTTATTCAATTAATTAATAAACACAATAATTTGCTTAAGAAATATCATGAATATAAATCTCATGCATCTCAACACATAATTCATAGCAATTCCATTAATCATAGCATCATGTGAACTTGTGCATAAATCGGAAGAAAGAATTTCACCCAAAACCCTTAAAAGAGTCTCGGCCATTTTTTTTTAAAAGACAGCAGGAACAGCGCTCACTAAAATCGACCTACAGAGCGCGTTTCTCAACCAAAAGTTTCGCTATACACATGTCTGGAAAGATAATTCAAAATCCCACATCTTTCTTGTTTACCACTTTTTCATCTAAAGACCGGAAATAAGTGATATCGGGCCATGAAGTGCGCTGTCCAGTGCAGAAAACTGGCAGGGTCACTTCTGCCCTAAGTTAAAATTTTGGAGATGCAAGTACACGGTTTCAAAGCCATTTTCCAGCAACTAAAACATTTTATAATCATGTGGAATCATCCATAGAAAAGATTTCAGAACCTAACACATCTCAAACATCATGTTGGACAATTAAGTTTCATGTCAAACTTAGCAAGTATTGCATGGGATCTTCACAAAGCATCAAGAACTAAAGCAAGAATAGCATATGGAATAACACATGGCTCATGGAAAATCCAGTAAGAACATGATCATAAGAAGAATCCAGCAAGTTAATCCCAATATCCAACCCTCATGCAAAACCCTCCAACACAAACCTTTCATATCAAGTCATGGCAAACAATTTCCTAATGAAGCTACCCATCCTAGACCAGCCCTTACCTTGAGGGTGATCTGAATATAGAGGAAGTAAGGTTCAGAAAGTCGACTCCCCTTGCTGTCCAATGTTCTCTCCACGCGTTCCTCTTCCTTTCCCTCTCCCGCTCGCGTCGCACTCTCTCTCGCAGTCGCTCCCTCCTCCTCTCTTGCTGGCGGCGGCCGGCGGTGGTTGGGTGGGTGCTGGGGTGGCAGCCGGTGATGGTGAGGAGATGGTGATGATGGCTCTCTATAGTGTTTGGTGTTTCACGTGTTTTGTTTTCTGTTTTGCACAGTAGGAAAAAAAAAAAAAAAAGAGAAATAGGATTTCCCCCCTTTTGTTAGTGTGGCTAGGGTTTTCATAACCATAGCTCCCTCTTTTGCAATCCAAACACACTTGGCCCACTAAGCTTCCTCTTAATCTTCTGATTATGATCTCCTGAGCCCACTAATCAGCCCAATTAACACATTAAACAAGGCTTTAACCCAAAGTTTTAAATTAGAGTTCGCAAGGTCTGGACAGTTGGACCTTTGTCCATTAAATCACAAATATCTGGAGCTACAGATATCGGATTAACGCGAAACCACTTGGAGAATTTACGTAACTTAAAGGGCTACAACTCTCATGAAGGAAGTTTTCCTAAATGAGGTCGTTAAGACACTCTAAAAATTTACACAAGTTGACAGGAGGAATCTGTCAACCTTCAAACTTAACTTAAAAATTCATTTTATTCAAAGTTTTGCATAAATGGCACTAAGACAAGTCTAGGGCCTTACAATACCACCCCCCTTAAAATAGTTTCGCCCTCGAAACTTAAGGGTTTACAAATAACTTAGGATGTGACCCCCGCATCTTATCCTCTAACTCCCAAGTTGTGTCGCCGGTCGCTTGATTCCATACGACCTTCACTAAAGGCACCTCCTTGTTCCTCAGGCTCTTTATGCTTCGGTCGACGATCTTGACGGGTGGCATCTCTATCGTCAGATCATCCTTCAACTGAATATCGTCTGGCGCAATCACATGCGAATCATCCGCCATGTACTTCCGCAATTGCGACACATGAAGAACATCGTGGATGTTGGATAGGAACGGTGGTAAGGCGATCCTATACGCCACCGGTCCAACTCGCTCCGTAATCTGGTACGGCCCAATAAACCTCGGAGTAAGCTTCTTGGACTTGATTGCCCTTCCGACACCTGTCATCGGGGTAACCCGCAAGAAGACATGGTCTCCGGCTTGAAACTCTAGCTCCTTCCGCCGGTTGTCGGCGTAACTCTTTTGGCGAGTCTGCGATGTCCTCATCTTCTCTTGAATTCGCCTGACCTCCTCGGTGGTCTGCTGTACCAATTCCGGGCCAATCACCAAGTTTTCTCCATCTTGATGCCAGTACAAAGGCGTACGACACCTCCGACCGTACAAAGCTTCGTAAGGTGCCATACCTATGCTCGCATGGAAGCTATTGTTGTAGGTGAATTCGATCAATGGCAACATCTCATCCCAACTGCCTTTGTGGTCCAACACGCAAGCCCTTAGCAAATCTTCCAGCGACTGGATTGTCCTCTCTGTCTGTCCATCGGTTTGCGGATGGTAGGCAGAGCTCAATCTCAATTTAGTTCCGAGGGCCTGCTGCAAAGCTCCCCAAAAGTGAGAGGTAAACCTCGGATCTCTGTCTGACACGATGCTGGTCGGCACACCATGCAGACGCACAACCTCGGCCACATAAATCTCCGCCAATTTCTCCACCTTGTACTTCAGGTTGATCGGGATAAAATGAGCGGTCTTTGTCAAACGATCAACAACAACCCAAATTGCATCGAATCTCCGTCAAGTTAAAGGTAGAGCTGTCACAAAATCCATGGAAATACTGTCCCATTTCCACTCTGGAACATCTAACGGTTGCAGCTTCCCTGCAGGTTTCTGATGCTCTACTTTCGCCTTTTGACAAGTCAAGCAAGTAGAAACATACTCAGCGACTTGTTTCTTCATCCCAGGCCACCAGAAGTGAAGTTTCAAATCCTGATACATCTTGTTCATTCCGGGATGGATACTCAATCTACTCTTGTGCCCTTCATCCAAGATCAGTTTCCTCATTTCTGCATCGTTAGGCACACAAATTCGTCCCTTGCAACGTAAAATGTTGTCGTTTCCAATAGAAAATTCTGGTGCTTTACCTTGAGTCACAAGGTTTCGCCACTCAGCTATCCCTTCATCAGTCTCTTGTCTAAACTTTATCTCTTCCAAGAGTCCACTTGACACCGTCACCATTCCAAAACTCAATCTTCCTGGTGCGAGCTTAACGTCCAAGCTCAGGTCTGAGAAAGCCTCCAACAGTTCTAACTCCTTGCCATCATTGAGGACACATGTATAGCCTTCCGACTGAGAGCGTCAGCTACAACATTACTTTTCCCCGGATGATACTGTAGAGCGAACTCATAGTCTTGTAGTAATTCCATCCACCTTCGCTGTCTCATGTTCAGATCCTTTTGATCAAATAAGTACTTCAAGCTCTTATGATCATTGTAGATCGTGAACGTACTGCCATAGAGATAGTGTCTCCAAATCTTGAGAGCATAAACTATAGCAGCTAACTCCAAATCGTGTGTGGGGTAGTTCTTCTCATGAGTCTTCAACTGCCTTGAAGCATAGGCAATTGCCTTCTTGTCCTGCATCATCACGCATCCCAACCCGTTGTGTGCGCATCACAATACACATCATAAGGTTCTCCTTCTTTGGGTAAAGCTAGTATGGGAGCGGTAGTCAATCGCTTCTTCAACTCCTGAAAACTAGCCTCACATTTCTCCGTCCACGCAAAAGGTTGATTCTTCTTTGTCAACTGAGTCAACGGAGAAGTCAACTTTGCGTAGTCCTTGACGAATCTCCTATAATAGCCAGCGAGTCCAACAAAACTCCTGATGTCACCTGCTGTCTTGGGTTGCTCCCATGACAGAATCGTCTCGATCTTGCTAGGGTCTACAGCCACACCCTGACTAGATATGACATGACCCAAGAATTTCACCTCTTCCATCCAGAACTCACACTTTGAGCCATTAGCATACAGCTGCTTCTCCCGCAATACGCCCAACACCTGGCGCAAATGCCCTTCATGCTCCTCTCTACTCTTCGAGTAGATCAAAATGTCATCAATGAACACTACCACGAACTTGTCCAGAAATGGTCTGAACACTCTGTTCATGTAGTCCATAAACACTGCGGGTGCATTAGTAACTCCGAACGGCATCACCAGGTACTCATAATGCCCGTATCGAGTTCTGAACGCTGTCTTCTGGATGTCAGATTCCTTGACTCGAATCTGATGGTATCCTGACTTTAGATCTATCTTCGAGAAAATCACCACTCCTCGAAGTTGATCCATTAGGTCGTCTATCCGAGGCATCGGATAACGGTTCTTCACTGTCACCTTATTCAGCTGTCGGTAATCTACACACAATCTGGACTTCCCATCCTTCTTCTTTACCAACAGCACAGGTGCACCCCATGGCGATACACTAGGTCGAATGAATCCCTTTGAGGATAAATCATCCAACTGCTTTGCCAATTCTGCCAACTCCGCTGGGGCCATACGATAAGGTGCCATTGATATTGGTCCAGTACCGGGCACAATGTCAATAGAGAACTCTGTCTCTCTGACTGGTGGCAAACCGGGTACATCTTCTGGGAACACATCGTCATACTCCTGTACCACCAAGGTATTGCGCACATCACCATCGTGTTTCGCCTCGGCAATGATAGAGTTCACATATGCCGGTGAACCCTTCCCCAAGTTGTACGAATTTAAGTAATCCGTAACGCCGGGATCTGGGAATACTACAGCCTTGTTAGCACAATCTAAGAGCACGTGATATTGCGCTAACCAATCCATTCCCAAAATCACATCCATCTCCTTGAGCCCTAAACAGACGAGGTTCGCAAAGAACTTCCGATCCTCGTAAATCAAAGGACATTGCAAGCATGTCGTGCGTGTAACTAATCGATCGGCGGCAGGGGTTGTCACCACCAGATCGAAGGGTAGGTCAGCAGTCAGTAACCCCAATCTCTTCGCACAATCCTCCGCAATGAATGAGTGCGTAGCACCCGAATCAAATAAAACCATCAGTGATGTTCCAGCAATAAGACACGTACCCTGGATAAGGTCATCAGTAACAGCAGCCTGCTCGCCTGAAATAGCAAAGACACGACCTGGAGCAGATGGTCGTCTCCCTCTGGCGGTATTCAGCACTAGTTTTGTCTTAGCAGCACTTGGGCAGTTTCTCTCCACGTGTCCTGGCTTCCGGCACCTCCGACACACAATCCCCTTGCCACATTCGTTGGCGTAGTGTCCTTTCTCATTGCACTTGTAGCAGGTCACATCTTCCTTTGAAACAGGGGCTGCTCCCCTCACAGTATTTGGCACTTGGGCGACTGGGCGCTGGTAAGGCTTCCTCATTGGCGCCTTGCCCTTATCCAACTTCCCTACTGATCTCTGCCCACTGAATCTTCCCGGCTAGTTCTGTCCCGGGCGCATTGGTACTCCACTCTCTGTACGGCCTCTCTGTCGGTTCTCCATAGCCTCAACTTCACGAGCCTTCTCAACCAGCTGTTGGTAGACTCTGATTCCCAAAGGCCTCACAGCCTTCTCAATCTCATTCCTCAGTCCTCGCATAAAACGGTTACACAGGTAGGCTTCATCCACCTGATTCTGGAAAAAGCGGAAATGTCTGGATAGGGTCTCCAAACGAGCAGCATACTCCCCTACTGTCATAGCCCCTTGCCTCAAGCTGAGGAACTTGTTCTCCATCTCTTCCCTTGCTGTCTCAGGGAAGTATTTGTCCATGAAAGCCTTCTTGAAGGACTCCCAATTAATGGCTTTCTGGTTGGCCGTCATCAACTGCTTCGCACTTCGCCACCAGTATTCAGCATCACCTTTCAGCATGAAAGTTGCCAGGTTAACCTTCTCGGCATCCGGAGTATGGAGAGCCTCAAAAATCTTCTCCGTATCCTGAACCCAAAGATCAGCCTTCTCAGGTTCAGCTTCGCCCTGAAACTTGGGCGGTGCATGTCGGTTGAAATCCGTCCTCATACGGATCTGTTCTTGGGCCAATTCTCTCTCGGCCCGCTGAGCTCTCCTAGCATCTTCTTCAGCTCTTCTATTATTCTCTTCAGCCTCCCTTTGTGCCTGGGCTGTCGTCTGAGTCGTAGCTGTAAGACCTGGATTTTCAGAACAAGCTAGTTTCCGACTCACGCGTAGAATCAGTGTAAGCGTGACAGGAGTTTGATATTTGAGGAAGATTAATGAAGAAGAAAGTTCAGGAATTGCTTGAGGAATGTTGCGTAGTTGTTTTCGGAGTTAGTGCGAGTCGTCTGCACACTTGCCTTAGGGCGAGCGTGTCCAGAATAGGCTATTTCGCTCTTAAAGCAACGTTTTGAGTGAGATTTCGAACTCTCGGAAAATTTAAAGATTCTCTTTATTTTTCCATCGACCAGCGTTTCATTTCGGAACTCTGGACTGTACGCACGATAGGTTTCACTTTTCGGATGTCCGCCGACGCTAATTTCTTTGCTTCGAAACCCTATTTTCGAGCAATGGATGAAGACTTTTTCTATTCGGGACTTCTAACGAAGATTCCATCCGCGCTGCCAGATTTGTTTCGACGTTTCCAATCTTTCTTCAGAAGGAAGTTTTGTCGTCCGGCGATCACAGCAAAAAGTAGTTTTTCGGGACAGATTTAACTTACACCGCTTTTGAGATTTTCGATATCGTTTTTCCCATATCATAGATATTTGTTTTGAGTTCTGGATTTCTGACGCCAGAATCTCTCTTAGAATTCCTTGGTGAACGTGCTGCAAAAATCGGAATCGCGAAATTTTCATTTTCCCGGGATTTCGCCCGCCTATAAATAGGCGAAAAAGCAAAATATCTTTCATTTTCCTCCATTAGTGGCCCAAATTCGTGGAGAGCAAGGGGGGAGGAGATTTTCGCAAAAACTTGACCAATCTTCGTGCAGTTCGTCCCTACTTCTAGGTATCAAGGTAAGTAACACGATTCCTACCTCTGATTGTTGTTTCTGTTGCGTTTCTGAAGTCGTTTCTGTGCTCTAAGTTTTGAGCTTTTTCTAAAATTGTCCGATTTCTCTGATTTCTCGCTTGGGTTATGTTCCTTATGTTCCCCTGAGTCTAAAACCTCTGTCAGT